>NC_140176.1:43466421-43511310 GCF_963971535.1 Notolepis coatsorum | reverse complement strand
ATGAACTGCTCGAACGCATTTTATCAATAACACTTTCAGTCTTTTCAACAGATAAGAACGTGTGAATGGTGTGCTGTGCCCTTATGCACAGTATAGATGCAAAATCTCCCAGTTCAAGATATTTGGTTACATAATTCATAAATAAATGCAAATGTTTACAAATATGCCTATACCATACAATACCTGGTCCTGTGTGTGGACAACATCTTTTTGATATGCACGACTCAACTATTAATAATAAAAACAAAAATCAAACACAACACCAGTAGGGAAAGGAATCTGTCTGGAGGGTTTCAGACATTTCAATACCCCCAGGTGTTTCTGGGAAGTCACTGTATCATGCTGTCATGAAACACATGACCATCGGGCCTTCAGGGTCCTGGTTTCACTAGGTCTGCTGCTACGATCTGCTGCTATGATCTGCTGTGATGCATGGTTTGTTGTGTGACACACGTGTGGATAGACAGTGAAAGATTTAAATAAAATTTAATTTCAAACCCCCAACTGACGTTTCCCTCATTTACAGTCACGTTGAGTGTACAGAAATAAGCAGAAAAAAACATGGAAAATCATAACAATAAGTCAAAAAGCAAGGATAACAAATCAATTAAAACACGTACAACTTGATTGACAAAGGTTGGAGGTCAAGGTTTTAAACTCTGCAACAGAGGGGAGAATTCCATGAGCTAGAGGCATCATAGCAAAATGCAGATTCACCCTGTTCTGAGCAAACTCAGGGGACCTTAACCCTTTCACTGCCGCACGACAGAAGGTTAACCCTTTCACTGCCACACGACAGCAGGTTAACCCTTTCACTGCCGCACTACAGAAGGTTAACCCCTTTACTATCACACTACCGACGGATAGTAAAGGGTTAACCTTCTGTAGTGCGGCAGTAAAAGGGTTAAGGACCAGCCAGTCACTAGAACGGGTTCCATACTGATACAGTCATGTTTTGTCTGTCGGCAGATGGGTGGATTGTCCAGCGTTTAGAAGTTGCATAGTGCAGCATTCATGCTCGTATGGAACCGTCATCCTGGACGTAGAAAGTTTACTTGGATGCCTGTATTTGGATGATGCCCCACATCGAGACAAGTTGGTGGGCAGAACCGAAGAAAACTACAAGAATTTAAATTCATCTCCCAACGAACACCACTTCTTCCAGGTGTACCGTTTCACACAAGAGAGGTTAGTCATGAGAACACATCTAATGTTGACGTCACAATGGCTACTGGCCACTGTACGCTATAGAACATAATCATAAACATTCTAAATGGACACCAGTGTATTTCCTGCCGCTGTGTTTGCTAATACTCACATCCCATAATACTCACATCCCATAAAAAATTGTCTATGATTAAAATGCTTTAACCCCTACCACACTACCAAAGGGTTAACCCTTTCACTGTGACAATACAGAAGGTTAACCCTTTCACTGCCACACGACAAAGGGTTAACCCTTTCACAACCACACTACAGAAGGTTAACCCTTTCACTACCACACTACAGCACTACGGACGGTGGTAGTGAAAGGGTTATGGTAATCTTTTTAAGCAAATTTTGCTGACACACAGACCTCCAACCTATAGACGGTTTCAAAGTGTCAACAATGACATTCTAGACCCCAGGTTTATCTATGTGCTATTATATATTGTAATTTGTGCTACACTATCCGTGTGTTGGCTTACTGTTGTCCTATTGTCTGATTGTACTGTCTTGTCCTACTGTGCCTTTTTGTATTGTGAATTTTCTTTATGCTTTTGACTGTACAGCACTTGGTTGGCTCTTGAGTTTTTAAATGTGCTTTATAAATAAATGACTTGACTTGACTTGACTTATCTCCTGTTGCAGTGTCTGCTAATACAATAGTTGACAGGAAATACATTTGGGTCCAGACTGTTCCCTAGCAACAGCATTCCAGGGAAACCGTCTACTCTATAGAGTGGTAGAATTCTGGTAGAATTCTATCATAGAATTCTGAGAAAATATTTTTTTTTAAACGCTGAAAGGGTTAAGTAATCTTGATGGTAGTGGGACCAAAATATTCTGTTGTCGCTCCAAGGCAGCGAGAAGGTGTTATGAGCACATAAATTCTCATACGAAGACAAGTTATATAGCTGTGTTTAGACATGAGACAAAGCCACCTTTGATTGATTGATTGATTGATTGAAAATTGTATTAACAGATTGCAGAATGGGTACAATACAGTACAGCTCAATACACACAATTGTTAAGGGGATGCAGACCAGAGAAAGACTTTCGTCTTGTTTACATCAGGGACCCCCACATTTTCAATTCATCATAACATATATGACATACATGACATACAGATAGACAGTACTGCTACATCTATACATTTATGACATACCAGATTTACAAATACAGTACTGTTTTTGATACACGAAGAGTCTAAAAAAGAGAGTATATGCATTTGACGAAGAAACTGTACATTGGAGGAGGTTGGTAGGTAGGAGGTTGGTAGGAGGGGTGGGGGGGTGTTGGGTAGGTGGGGTGGGGTGGGGTGGGGTGTGGGGGAAACAGTACATTGGAGGTGGTGGGGTGGGGGGTGTGGTTGGATAGGCGGGTGGGGGGGGGGGGGGGGGGAGTGTACATTGGATTATCGACTAAACCTTACTTGGTCCAAAGAAGAGGGTCTTGTGTATTATTGGGTTAGGACATTTATTGTACATTGGAGGGGGTTGCGTTAGGACATTTACAGGGGCCAGTTTCGAATTGCAGTCTCTCGTAGGTGCTCTTTAAGAGTGGTTTTGAAAGTGGGTAGTGATTCACATTCCTTTACAGCTTTGGGTAGGGCGTTCCACATTGATGTGGCATAATTGTGAAACGTGTTTAGTCCCTTGTTTGAGCCGAATCTGGGTTTAACATGATTTGTGGAGCTCCCTCTGGTGTTGTGATCGTGGTATTCACTGACCTTTGGGAAGTATTTTGACATGTACATGGGTACCTTAGTCGTGTAGTGTATCTTGTAGACCAGGCCCATTGCAAGTTGCTGTACTCTGTGGTCTACTCTAAGCCATCCTAGGTTGTCAAAGTGGGCAGGGGTGAGGTGGGTTCTAGGAGTAAGGTCAAGCAGTAGTCTGACCAGTTTGTTTTGAGATGTTTGTAATTTTGTTTTTAGTGCCTTTGAGGTGCTTTGGTACCATGAGGTGCAAGCATAGTCGTAGTACCCTTGAATGGGTGCTCCTGCCAGAGTCTTCAGGGTATTCTTGTTTACCAGAGAGGAGATCCGGTACAAGAATCTAGTTTGTTGGTTGACTTTCTTTATTATATTAGATGCCATTTTGTCCCACCTAATGTTGGGGCAATGGTATACATTTGGTGGCGAAAGAGATTTAGACGTTTTATAATATTTTCGAGACGATTGGATTACAGATGACTTAACAATAATTGAAAAGCATTTCTAGAAACATGTAATGTTTAGCATATGGGTATTATTTATGCGTAAGTATTTATGGAACTTGTTTCGCTACCATGTTGTTTCAGGGAACATGATTCAGGATCATTATATCTGTAAACTATGTAACAGCTCAGTTTTGGGCAGAGTGAGGCTGCCAACACACTTCTCTCTCTTTCTTTAACACACACACACACACACACACACACACACACACACACACCTACACACACACACACACACACACACACACACACACACACACACACACACACACACACACACACACACACACACACACACACACACACACACACACACACACACACACACACACACACACACACATACACACACACACACACATCTCTACGTCATTCCCAATCATATCCATCTCTACGTCATTATCCATACCTATCTTATAGTCGCACTATAACTCTCTGTACATCATGTCTATAACTCATATTGTGTACGTCAATGCTCCACTTATTTGATCTACTATCATGTATAAATACTTTGTTAGCTCACCATTCTATAAAGATCTGGGCTATAGCTTGGTTGCTGTAAGCTAGGGCTCTCCGTGTTGCAACATGTCATTCTGTCAGTAAACTCTACAGTAAAGGAGTTGTAAGTGGTATTTTCTTGTTTGTTAAAATAAGCAGTCTACGTGTTAAAAATAATAGCCCTTTATTCCGACAGCCATCACTGATATTGTGTTTGGTCACTAACATGGGTCTCCCAGTCCCTCCGCTCTGCAAAAATGGAGAGAAAACTCCACACTGCAAAAATGGTTTGACAAAAATAAGAAATAAAAACAAATGTGCTTGAAACAAGTAAAATAATCTTCCAGCTAATTTGGCTTGGCAAGATTTCTTGAAATACGTTTAAATATCTAGGGTTTTCTCTCCTGATTGGATAAAGTGGGAACAGAATACTAGAAAAAGTTACTGACCAAACACTCTATATCAGTGATGGCTGTCGGAATGTAGAGCTACTTAACACTTAAAAGAAAACAAAAGAAATTACTAAAACAATTACAGCACCTTTAATCAAAAACTCTGTGTTGTCCGCCTCCGTGAATAATCTGATCAAATGATTCCACATCATAGACAGAGTTTGTTTAAAAAAATATATCAAATAAGTATGCTCATTCTCAAAAGAATCATTTTACGGCGTTGGATAATGTAAATTCTCGAAAGGAGTGAAAATGACTCAACTAAATTTGATCAAGCTGTCAACTTCAAGGCTCCAAAAACGGCTTGGTGACGTGACAAGACAGTCCTCTCCTACCTGCTTTGAACCAGTGGGATCCTGGAAGTACGTCACAGTTGGAACATTTTAGTTTGCCGTCATTCCTACCAGTCAGAATAAAGCTAAAAGGAACATGTGTTTTGGGGCAAGAGTAAGTCAACAGGTGAGGAGACTGAAGACACTTCTGAGAGCTCCCTCCCTGCTCTCTGGAACATCAGCACAAGTCAAAGATAAGTACATCTTTCAGACAAACGTTCTAAAAGTCTAAACTTTAGGCACTGGTACATAATAACTAGGGTTGCATACCGTTCACATTTTAACCGATACCGGTACTAATACCAGTTCCTGGAATTTGGTATCGGTACCTTTTTTCGGTACTCTCTGTAATAAAACTTTCTTTTCTTTTTCAGTTGTAAAAAAGAAGTCCAAACTTATTATTTCAACATTGTTATTTATTTAGAACATTTTGTTATTTATAGTGCTGTCAGGCGATAAATTTTTTAATCTAATTAATTACATAATTTGTAATTAATTAATCTAATTAATCGCATTTTAATTGCATAACCATTTTAGGCCTGATATTCTATATTCTATAATCATATTTCAAATGGCATGTGTCCGGATGGCAGAATTCAGTACTGTATCTACAAAACCTTCTGTTTAATCATCTTCCATTTATTCATTTGCTTAGATTTTTCAGGTCTGGTAAATTTTAGCATGGTGTTATTCACAGTCAAAGATAAAAAAAAGATTGATTGATATTCTCATTTGGTTCATTACAATTTACTCAAGCCTAGTAACAGACACAGTATTTCTGACACTGGGAATACATTCCCTGAGATCCATAGATGTCCCTAGAATCAGATACCAAGAACATGCAAATGGACCATTTAAAAAAAAGTCTGTAAATGTGTATTCTACGTTCTTATGGAATGAATGAGATTAAAAAATATTTAAATAAAAAAACATATATATCTTTTTAAATTAATTTTGAGTTAATTTTCATAACGCAATAATTTGCTGTGTAATTAATTAATATAATGAATGTGATAAACTGACAGCCCTAGTTATTTATTGTTGTAACACACCACACAAAATAAATCGCATGATCATGTATTATGTTTTTAAATGTTTAAATATCAACATTATCTGGCCATCCTCAGTAAATATTATCAAACTCCTCTGACCTTGTCTGGTCTTTCCAAAGATCCAAGAGACGGGACAGTAATATATATATATATATTTGTGGAAAAGGCTCCTTCTTGTCTAGTATATTACACTCTTGTACTTTATACTAACATGTAAAGGTACCGAACTTTGGTACAGAGTTCAGTACCCAACCCTAATAATAACACTGCACAGAAAGGCTAAATGGTAAATGGTGCATTTATATACATAACAGCTTCCATCCAAAGCACTTTACAATTTTGTTCCTCACATTCACACATTCACTCACACATTCACACACCAACAGCAGAGGCAACCATGCAAGGTGCCAACCTGCACATCAGGAGCAGTTAGGGGTCAAGTGTCTTGCTCAAGGACACTTTGACACACTGCCCGGGAGGAGTGGGAATCGGACCGGGAATCGATATGGGAACCTTTTGATGACCAAACGACCGCTCTACCTGATGTTATGTTGCACAGAAACACAGAAACAAAGCAAATGGGGCGACCAATATGATTTTAGTTTTTGTGTTCTTTCTCGTCTTCTCAGTGCAATATCTTTTGGGGTCTGTTTGCAATTATTTATGAGTTGGGAAAATACCTGTATGATGAATACAAAGTCTGGGGGGCAACTAATGAGGTGGACTGTTTATGGAGTCATGTTGAGGTGAGCGTGCTGGAAAATGAATATCATAAAGGCAAAGAGGAGAGGTGGGTACAGCTGCATATAGCAAACCCTAGACCAGGGCTATTCAACTGGCGGCCCGCGGGCCAGATCCGGCCCGCGGGATGATTCTGACCGGCCCGCCAAAGATTACATGATAATAAAAAAAAATAAAAAAAAATAAAAAAAAAATATTCTTTTTTAATATTTTTTTTGTTTTGTTTTTTTAACTTTTTTCTTTTCATGTCAACGTTAACACGCACAGTTTAGCCAAAAGTCACTCAATTAATGACAGATTTCATTGATAAATTGAGGGAAAACTTTGCAAGTCGATTTGATGAATTTGACATGTCCAGAGAATTGATGCATTTTGTGAGCAACCCATTTGCCAATGTAGCTGCTATTTCCACAAAAGGACAAGAGTTCCTTGCATCACTTCACATTGATGAAGGTCTCCTGCAACTTGAAATAATTGACATGCAAGCATCATCTGCTCTGAAGCAGGCACTTGGGAATGAATCCACCACAACATTTTGGATAAAGTGTATTCATGTCAAGACATTCCCCAAAATAAAAACGCTGGCAATATCTGTGCTAACAATGTTTGGCTCAACATACACCTGTGAATCCAGTTTCTCTCACATGAATGCCATTAAAACAAGCAACCGTGCCCCTTGACAAATGAGCATTTGCATCACTGTTTGCGGGTAGCCCTCACTTCCTATGAACCCTCTTTCTCTGCCATTGCCCAGTCAAATAAGTGCAATCGCTCTCATTAGATGTGTGTATGCAGGGACGTAGCTGGGGGGGGGGGGGGGGGGGGGGGTAGCTTAGGATGATTCCAAGGGCTGGGGGGGGGGGGCCCAACTTTTTTTTTTTTTTTTTTTTTTTACTAGACATCACTCACGTGTATTATTGATGCTCTCATTGATACTATGTTTGTTTCTGAAGTGTGTGTGTGTGTGTGTGTGTGTGTGTGTGTGTGTGTGTGTGTGTGTGTGTGTGTGTGTGTGTGTGTGTGTGTGTGTGTGTGTGTGTGTGTGTGTGTGTATATAGAGAGAGAGGGGGGGCTTTGGTAGACTATTGCATTGGTCCATTCATTGAAGATGAACGCAATGCGACATCCTTTACTAGGCTCACCCACCAACAGTGCAGGTGCTGAACTGCTGATCCGAATGTATAGGTAAAAACCATATTATGCGTTTTCATCAATAAAAAAATGGCCAAACAAAATTCCGCTTGCGCGCTTACGCACGCTCGCATTCACTGGGGGCCTACAAATAAATTCTTTCATGGGGCCCAGAATCTGGAGCTACACCCCTGTGTGTATGTAGGCTAGGCCTGTCTGCCCCCCACCCCCCTGATGTTTGAGAGTTAAGAGTGGACAATAAGTGCTAATAAGATGTTGTGATTTGCTGTTGTTGCACAGACATGAAGCACTTTTTCATAAGCTCAGCTGCACTATAAATGTGTTTTTTTGTTCAAGTGTTGATGTTAGAATGTTCAGATGCACATCATGCACTTTTTTGTTTTTTATTTTATTTTTATATTGAAATGTTGAAGAGGAGATGTTGCAGTTGTTGCACAGTCATAAATGAAGCACTTTCTGCAGGAGATGTTGCAGATGTGGCACATAAATGAAGCACTTTTTTTTGAAAAGTATACTACTTTTGCAATGTAGTTAAATAAAAGTTGTGAAAATGTGGTTGCGTGTTGTGTCAAGTGTACATATATTCATAGCACGGGGAGGCGCCGTGGCAGTCCGGCCCCTGGCCCCTTGGGTTTCTGACAATGTGGCCCCCTGAACAATTTAGTTGAATAGCCCTGCCCTAGACCACTAGTTTCATACCCTAGACCAATAGTTTCATACCCATGACCACTAGTTTCATACCTTAGAGCCTAGACCACTAGTTTCATACCCTAGACCACTAGTTTCATACCCTAGAGTAGACCACTAGTTCCATACCCTAGGCCACTAGTTCCGTACCCTAGGCCACTAGTTTCGTACCATAGACCACTAGTTTCATACCTTAGGCCACTAGTTTCATACCCTAGACCACTAGTTCCATACACTAGAGCACTAGTTCCATACCCTAGACCACTAGTTCATACCCTAGACCACTAGTTCATACCCTAGGCCACTAGTTTCATACCCTAGGCCAGGGGTCAGCAACCTTTACTATCAAAAGAGCCACTTCCCCCCGTCCCACAAAATAAAATGCTCAGGGAGCCGCACAACCTATTTACCCTTAAAATGAAGATAACAGTGTATAACGTTTTATATATCCCCAAGCATACCCCACATTTAGCATAAAACGCCTGACAATTGCATACCCAAAGTAATTTGCGATTTATTATACTTTATACTTATAGCACACAGTTTGTTGCATTAATGGGATTATAAAGCAAAAAAAAAAAAAGTTTTGACTTTTTAATTGCTGTTTTTACCTGTTATAACAAAGGAAAACCTCAAACTCTTATGAAGAGGAGACAAAACATTGGTGTCTGTAGACCGACTTTGAAATAAAACCCTGAACTATTCAGGTATATTTGAGTCTTTCCCTTATTTGTGGAACATTTATAAAATAAAAAGTAGTCCACTTTGAAAAAAAGACTACCATGTGTAGACCTACTTTGAAATAAAACACAGACAAGGAGAAAAAACACTGGCATCTGTAGACCTACTTTGAAATAAAACCCTGAACTATGCAGCTCTATTAGAGTCCTTCCCTTATTTGTCGAAAATCTATAAAATAAAAAGAAAAATATTTTGTTGTTCGCAAATTTCGCACCACATATCACTAAGGTAAGCCTTTTGTTGACTAAATATCTTAGTTGATGAAATATTTTTTCATTTCAGTGTCACAGTATGACATCGATCTCCAAAATAAGAGAAAAAATAATAATAATAAAAAAAAAGTAAACATTTTTATTTTATTTTTTTAGCCAGGGAGCCGCAGCTGATTGGCTAAAGAGCCGCATGCGGCCTCAAGGCCGCAGGTTGCCTACCCCTGCCCTAGGCCTAGACCACTAATAGTCAAGGGCTTTGTCAACCGATTGATTTGAGTGTGCAAAACTGCAAGAGGAACCTTTTAAAAGCTTGTACTGTACGTAACCGAGATGTGCTTATACCTTTTCAGGAAATAACTCATTCAGCTTTGAAAATGAGAATCGACTAACAAATTCTTGGTTGACTGGCATGACAAGCTGACAGTCAGCCGGCGATGATAATCCCCCATAATCTCTCATATCACTGTGCGTTTCGTCAAGGTATTCCCCATTTTGTGCCAAATTCTGCGCCAATTTAATTTTATTAGTCTGAATCAGACGGATGATGCAACGTTTGATTATTTGAACGTTCCAGAAAATGTACTCCTCTAGTTGGACCGGGGAGAACGAGAAGCGACAGATGGAGGAACACAGTGAGGATGATCATAACGTACGACCGCCACACCTCGCCTTGAACCAGGATCCCCCTTAAAGCTGTTATTTCGCAAAACAGGCAACACTCGTCCTGGTACGGGAAGTTATTATCGTTATTCAGACGCAGAACACATTACACACACCGGCCATCTCGTCTAGTCGGGCAGTAAATGGTAAATGGTGCATTTACTGTATATAACGCTTTTATGTAAAGCGCTTTACAATTTCTGTTCCTCACATTCATCCATTCACTCACACATTCACACACCGATGGCGGAGGCAACCATGCAAGGAGCCAACCTGCTCATCAGGAGCAATTAGGGGTTAACCTGTTAAGCCATAGCCCTATTTTCTGAAAATCTGCCTAAAATACATACCTAAGTAAATGGAAGATTGCTCCACTTCTACAAGGTCCATTTGCATGTTCTCACTATCTAGGGACATCTATGGATCTCATGGAATGTATTCCCAGTGTCAGAAATATTGTGTCTGTTACTAGGCTTGAGAAAATTGTGATGAAACAAAGGAGAATATAAATTATGATTTTTCTTTGCATCTTTGACAGTGAATAACACCATGCTAAAAATGCCCAGACATGAAAAAACTGCCACTGAGCTCGTTCAGCACCCTCTTGAGATCATGTGTACAGAAATTCTAAGCAAATGAATAAAGGGAAGATGATTAAACAGAATGTTTTGTAGATACAGTACTGAATTCTGCCATCCGGACACATGCAATTTGAAATATTATTATAGAATATACAATATCAGGCGTATAAATCACCTTATTATAGCCAACTCGCACATCTATGGATCGGGCCAAATCTCCTCTTTCAAATGGCAGAGTTCAATTTGGATTTAGTATCACCAGGCATGCAGTAAGAACCGTGAATGAAATCTACTGTAAATACAGTCAGTTTTTTATTTTTGAGACAGGTCCGCCATTTTGAATCGGATTGCAACGCGGATAGTTGCTAAACATTCACAGAAGGTAGAGACACATTAACTGCGCTCCAATATATGCCAATAACGTTCAGTTTTGTGGTAGATAATCCCAAAAAATAAGAGAAATAAAAGACATTTGATTGCAGGAAGCAGGCATGAGCTAGGTAATGTAGTTTTTCGAAATTTCAACGCTCATATGACTACAAACCAAATTGCGACGCAAATTCAAAATGGTGGATATTCGCTAAATTATGAACACATTCCATAAACTAAAATCTCACTAATAACGCTTTAACCTATACTTCACTTAGCAAAAGCGAAAGGCCTCTCCTCTGTCCTGATTCTCCTAGATCTATCTGCAGCCTTCGACACAGTCAACCATCAGATCCTCCTCGCGTCCCTCGCGGGAATGAATGGGAGTGGCTGGCTCTGCACTGACATGACTGACATCATACCTCAATGACCGCTCCTACCAAGTGTCATGGAGAGCGACCCTGCGGACGGGTGTCCCCCAGGGCTCGGTCCTAGGACCTCTTCTCTTCTCCCTCTACACTAAATCTCTGGGTAACATTATCACGTCTCATGCCTTCTCATATCATTGCTATGCCGATGATACTCTTCCTCTCCTTCCCTCCCTCGGATATCCACGTCTCTGAGCGGATCTCGGCCTGTCTGTCCGACATCTCCGCCTGGATGACGACCAACCACCTCAAACTGAACCTAAGCGAAACAGAATTGCTCCCGACCGCCAAGAACCTTGGTGTTGTCCTCGACGACCAGTTGAACTTCTCCGCTCACATCGCAGCGACAACCAGAACCTGCAGATTCCTGAGCAATGTCAGAAGAATCCGCCCCTTCCTGACAAAAGAAGCCACCCAACTCCTCATCCAATCAACAGTCATCTCCCGCCTCGACTACTGCAACGCACTGCTTGCTGGCCTCCCGGCCACTGCCACCAAGCCTCTTCAACTCATTCGGAACGCAGCGGCCTGATCTCAAACCTACCGAAGTCAGCCCATGTCACCCCACTTCTTAGGGACCTGCACTGGCTCCCCATTGCCGCACGAATCCGCTTCAAGGCCCTCAACCTGGCATACCGTGCAGCAAAGGGAACCGCTCCCGCCTACCTCCGGTCAATGGTCTCTACTACACACCCTCAAAACCCCTACGCTCTGCATCTTCTGGCCGTCTCAGACCCACTCCTATCCGAGCTCCGGGAGGGTCATCAAGGAGAAGCCGCCTATTCTCAGTCCTTGCCCCACACTGGTGGAACGAACTGCCCACCACAGTTAGGACAGCCGAAACCAGTCCAATATTTCGCCGTCGACTAAATACGCACTTCTTCAACCATTATCTGAAATGGAAAAAAATAGTTGTGCCCTTCCTGATGACTTGTCGTACAGAACTTGTAAGTCGCTTTGGATAAAAGCGTCAGCTAAATGACTAAATGTAATGTAATGATGTAAATGTAAATGGTAAACAAACGAATTGTTGAAAATATACACTATGACTGCGTTTTTGACAGGATTAGGGTCTTTACTCTTGGCTACAATTAAAAAAAAATGCAACATTATGTCATGCAGTCTGGAGAGATTGATTCATGACGTGATGTCATCTGCGGTCCGCCGGAGTAAAAGGAGGTAAAGTGTCTTGCTCAAGGACACTTTGACACTGTGCCCGGGAGGAGCGGGAATCAAACAGGAACCTTTCGATTACCAGATGACCGCTTAACCTCCTGAGCTACTATCGCCCCCAAGTGTTTCCCTGTGCCTCTTTACCGCTGATTTATCAAAAGACGCGAAGCGATCAAATCGTCACTATAGTTCCCTTTTGTTCTCGAGAAGGAGATGGGAGTACCGGGGCCTTAAAACCAAACCCATTGACTAATCGACTAGGAGGGAGCAGCCCTATCATCGTACAGTGTATCACGCGAAAGAGGGAGATTTCATTTGCAAACCTTTATTTCAACTCGAAAGGCAACTGAGGTTTCCCTCATTTACAGTCATGTCGAGTATACATACAGAGTTAAGCAAAACATACAGAGTTAAGCCGAAAAAAAGGCATATAAAGCCACACAGCATATACAATCATAACAATTAGACAAGTAAGGATAACAATCAATTAAAACATATACAACTTGATTGACAAAGGTTGGAGATCAAGGTATTAAATTCTGCAACAGAGGGGAGAAACTCAAGCTTTAAGGACTGTTGGAGTTCATTACATGAACTAGGGGCATCATAGCAAAATGCAGATTTACCCTGTTCCGAGCAAACTCGAAGGACCTTAAGGACCAGCCAGTCACTAGGGGGCGACAGTGGCTCAGGAGGTAGAGTAGTTGTTTGGTAATCCGGTGGTTCCCAGTTTGATTCCCACTCCTCCCGGGCAGCATGTCAAAGTGTCCTTGAACAAGACACTTAACCCCTAATTGCTCCCGATAAGCAGGTTGGCACCTTGCATGGTTGCCTCTGCCGTCGGTGTGTGAATGTGAGTGAATCGGTAAAATGTGAGGAACAAATTGTAAAGCGCTTTGGATAAAACCGCTATATAAATGCAGCCATTTACAATATACTAGAACGAGTTCCATAGGTACCAAAATTCTATTCCAATAATGATGTTGTAGTGGGCACTTACATGGACATTACATAGGACTGGACATAATTCACAGGGGATTGTGGGTAGATTGGTCGGCCATATTAGCTCTATGCTTGGTTTGTTGCGGTTGTCATAGTATGCTAATAAATGATACACACTCATGTGTGGTCAAAGAAACCAACTATCTTGAACAATGGAACCAGCAGTCACGCTGAAATTAATGGAAGCAGCAGTCGCGCTGAAATTGCCAGAGTTCTGGGAAACGCAAGCTACTGCATGGTTTGTGCAGGCAGAAGCGCAGTTTGCCATAAAGAAAAGAATGGAGGATGAAACCAAATACTATCACGTTGTCACTGTGAGTGTGAGAACACTGCAGAGTGGTGAGTCTACTCACAAACCCTCCGGTGCACGGCAAATATGGCACGCTGAAGTCACACTTGTTAAAGTGTTTTGAACTGTCTGATGTGGAACGAGCTAACCGGCTGTTTTCGTTGCAAGGTCTGGGCGACAGTAAACCATCCAAACTTATGGATAGGATGCTGGCGTTGATGGGAGAGCACGAGCCCAACCATTTTCTCTTCAAACAGCTGTTTTTACGCCAGTTACCGACTCAGGTAAGGGCTGCTTTGGCCAACACAACGATAAATGACTGTTGTATGTTAGCCGTACGGCCATGTTCTTCCATGACCAACCCTCTTCTTCTCACCATGGGGATTATACCATTGCTGCTGCGGTGGCAGCCCCTCGCCAACGAGGGAGAGACACTGGCTGGTGTTTTTTCCACACCAAGTATGGAGCCAGGGCTAACCAATGCCGTCCCCCATGTACTTACAGAGGGCCAGGAAACGCCTGGGCCGGCACTCAGCAGTAGCCATGAGGGTTGGTGGGGCCGGCAGGCTACTATTTATTCGGGATACCATCTCAGGCAGGCGTTTCATGTGTGACACAGGGGCACAGAGAAGCGTGCTGCCTGCGTCAAGGGTGGACACCCTGGCCGACGGGCATGGCCCCCCTATGGAAGCTGCCAATGGCACTACAATCCGCACATATGGCAGTAGGTTAGTGGAACTGTGTTTTGGTGAGCGGCGGTTTAGCTGGGATTTCATCACTGCTGATGTGTCTGTGCCCCTGCTGGGTGCGGATTTTCTGTGCGCCTATGGATTGTTGGTGGATGTCAGGAACAATCACTTGATCGATGCCACCACCTTTTGTTCATTTGAATGTACTGTCAGGGCAGCACCGTCTGTGGGTTTGTCTAATATGTTGTCTGTTACAGATGAGTTTCACCAGCTGTTCGCTGAGTTCCCTGTCCTTACCCAGCCCACCTTCTCGTCCTCCACCAGCAAGCACAGTGTGGAGCATCACATCGCTACGGCAGGTGCGCCAGTCTACTCCCGAGCTTGACGCCTCGATCCTGCCAAGCTGGCCGTTGCCAAGGCAGAGTTTTCCAACATGGAGAACCTGGGTATTAGCCCGTGGGCTTCACTCCTTCACATTGTTCTCAAGGCTGCCGGTGGGGTGGCACCCGTGTGGTGATTACCGCCGCCTTAACGAGGTAACGACACCGGACTGATACCCGGTTCCACACATTCAGGACTTTTTCCCCCACCTGGTCCGGAAACTCATATTTTCAAAGATAGATTTAGTTCGAGGATACCACCAGGTGCCGGTCCACCCAGTGGACATCCCTAAAACAGCGGTGATTACTCCTTTTGGATTATTCAAGTTCTTACTCATGCCATTTGGGCTTAAAAACGCTGCACAGACATTCTGATGGACTCTGTGTTACGGGACCTGCCTTTTTTGTTTGTCTATTTAGATGACATCCTGGTCGCCAGTACCTCCAGGGCGGAGCATTTGTCCCATCTCCGGACCCTTTTCCACAGACTCAGTCAGCATGGGCTCATAGTTAACCCAGCTAAATGCCAGTTTGGACTTTCTGTAATCGATTTAGTCAGGCACCGCGTCACCAAAGATGGGGCAGTCCCCCTCCCATCTAAGGTTGTGTGAAGTGCCACAGAACAACAGTGACCCTTTTGGAAATTGACATCCTGTTCTCTCTCTGTCCCTTGTATGATATAATACATTAAGCATTATAAAGGCTTTTTGTATTATTTTATAACCTGTATATTCTTTATACACTTATAAACTATACTACAGTTAATGGAATATGCAGTCAGAATGGAAACAGAGGCAGGGGGGTGCTCCAGTCTCCGTTAGAGTAAGTCAAAATTATGGGGGCCTCTGGGCTGAACAATAATGTGTAGGGAGGTGAGCACTGAGCTCACAGCACTAACCTAGACAGAGCAGCCTGCAAAATTAACCCTTGCCTGTCTTGAAGAGAGAGGAGGAAGAGAGTGCCATCATAACACTTTAAAAACCACATGTATGATGTATTATTATGATTATGATATAAATGATTATGTATATATATCTGTATATGTATATATAGGCGTGTTAGACTATTCATGCAAGAAGTGTATGTCATGTATTGTACACAGGGCATTTGCTTGCAAATGCTTGCATTTGCATTTGCTTGCATTTGCTCAATACTGACTGGACCCCAGAGGAATGTGTAGAGACCTTGGGGCCTCTGCTCCAGCTAGAAACAGATAACAGACCGAGGGTTTTTCCCAAAAAACGTGACCCGTTGCTTCCCCGGTTGCTGTAGCAACTAGAAGGGGGGGGGGAGTTCATCCTTGCTGAGTAGGTGATTGAGATAGATAGAGACTGCCTGTAGCTCTTAACATGGGAATTGGAAATCATCTGATTAACGACAGGGTCATACTTGTCAGATAAAAACTTCCCGGTGATAAAACAAAATAGAGATTTCGCAACTTCTATCACTTGACCTAGTCAATGACGGAGGGGGTCGAAACGTGCATTCGCTATTTTTGTCGGCCAGTTGTAATTTGATAACAACAACAACATTTTGGAGACCCACTGGGGTCTAGCGTGGGGTCTAGCGTGGCATATATCAGGTTGACACCATAACAAATTTTCCACTGCCACCCACCATCAAGGCTCTGCAAGAGTTCCTTGGCATGGTACATTTTTACCATCGGTTTGTCTCCCGGGCTGCTCAGCTAATGCAACCTCTGTACGAGGCTCTCAGGGGTAAAGTCGCCAAACACGTGGTGGACTGGATGGACGAGAGACGCAAGGCGTTTAAAACCGCCCTGGCCAATGCGAGTGAGTTCACTACAGACATTCAGCACGTCGCAGGCAGGGACAATCTAGTGGCGGACTGTCTCTCTCTGGCCTTAGTCGGGGCCGTCCATGTGGGTTTGGATTATGCACGCATGGCCTCAGATGAGGTTTCCGACCTGGACGTTCAGGCCTACAGGACAGCCATCACAGCACTTAGGCTGGAGGACGTGGCATTTAACAGGGCTAACGGCACACTCCTGTGCAACGTTTCCATGGGACAGCCGCGACCGGTTGTGCCCAGCAAGTCAAGTCAAGTCAAGAGTTTTATTTGTCACGGCATACAAGTATACAATGAAATGCGGGGGGTCTTGCCCGCAACGATTGTGCATAATACAATAATACAATAGTAAGAATCCAATAGGATGCAAACGACATTTGTGCAATAATACAAGTAATCAAAGTAGGGCATATCGTTATATGTACATGAGTTTTTACAAGAGCATGGTAAGACATGCTAGGTGCTGTGATAGTGCATACACTGTTAGCTACGGATGAGGCACTGGGTCTTTATGTACACTGCTATACAATGCTATATTATACAATCTCAAGTTATACTATACTATTTTTTAAAGTGACCTTTCATTTTGTAAAGTGACCATGTTCATGTTAAAGTGGCTGCTAGTGTGTGAGCGTGTACAGTGTGTGTGTTGTGTGTGTGCTCATGTGTGCTTGTGTGTGGAGAGTTCAGTGTTCAAGGCTCTGATGGCCTGGGGGAAGAAGCTGAGCCGAAGTCTCTCTGTCCTAGTTGCTGGTGTTCGCAGGCGTTTGCCTGACCGCAGCAGCTTGAACAGGCTGTTGTTGGGGTGGTGAGGGTCTTTCATTATTCTGCAGGCTCTGGATTTGCACCTCTTGTTATATAGGACCTGCAGGGGTGGTAGTGCAATATCCGTAGTACGCTCGGCTGAGCGTACCACTCTCTGTAGGGCCTTCTTGTCCTGTGCCGTGCTGTTTCCAGTCAGGATGCTCTCTACAGCTCCGGAGTAGAAGGACTGGAGTATCTTCCCTGATACTCTGAACTTCCTTAACTGTCTCAGGTGGTAGAGGCGCTGCTTCGCCTTTTTTACAACTGAGTCTATGTGTGTTGTCCATGTCAGATCCTCTGAGATGTGGACCCCCAGGTACTTGAAGCTGCTCACCCTGTCCACGGTAGCCCCGTTTATCCTCAGTGGTGTGTGTGTCCCCTGCTGTTTTCTCCTAAAATCCACGATCAGCTCCTTGGTTTTACCAATGTTCAGGAGCAGGCTGTTGTCCTGGCACCAGCGTTCCAGTACCTCAACCTCCTCCCGGTAGGCCTTCTCGTCATTGTCAGAGATCAACCCCACCACCACTGTATCGTCCGCAAACTTCACTATGGAGTTGGAGCTGAACTTGGCCACACAGTCATGTGTGTATAGTAAATACAGCAGGGGGCTCAGAACACAGCCCTGGGGGGACCCGATACTCAGGGTGATGGTGTTGGAGGTCTGACCCCCCACCCTGACCGCCTGGGGCCTTTCACTCAGAAAGTCCAGTATCCAGACGCTCAGAGCGGAGCTCAGACCCAGCTCGATCAGCTTGTCCACCAGTCTGGTGGGGACTATGGTGTTGAACGCTGAGCTGTAGTCAATGAACAACAGTCTCACATAGCCCCCCTTCTGGCGGTCTAGGTGAGAGAGGATGCTGTGCAGTACTTGGGAGACCGCATCATCAGTGGACCTGTTTGGCCTGTATGCAAATTGCATAGGGTCCATATCACTGGAGAGGGAGGCACAAATGTGATCCTTTACCAGCCTCTCAAAACATTTCATGGCCACAGAGGTGAGTGCCACCGGTCTGTAGTCATTGAGACCTGTTGCAGAGGATTTCTTTGGTACCAGTATTATAGTAGACACCTTGAAGCAGGCAGGTACCACGGATTCAGCCAGGGATAGATTAAATATGGTGGTGAACACAGGGGCTAGCTGGTTAGCACAGGACTTAAGTATACGTCCTCTTATCCCATCTGGGCCAGCAGCCTTCCTGGTGTTCACCTGCATAACTCTTCTCACACCGTGTTCTGTCAATGAGAGAGTGCCCCCCCCCCCGCGGATGCCCCCCCTCCATGACGGCCGGCGCGTCAGTGATGTCACTAGCCGGTGAGCTAGCGTTGCCACTGTCTGCACCAAACCGAACGTAAAAGGAGTTGAGTTTGTCCGCAAGAAAGGCGTCGTCGCTCCCCATTGAGGGGCCGCTGACTTTGTAGTCAGTTATCGTCTGCAGTCCCTGCCATAAGCCTCTTGTGTCATTCTGTGCCATTTGTGCCTCCATCTTGTCAGTATACGTCCTCTTAGCAAGTTTAACAGCCTTGCGCAGAGTATAGACTGTTGCTTTGTACTCCTCCATATTTCCTGTCTCTCTGCCTAGGTTGTAAGCAGTGGTGCGAGTTTTCAGAGCTGCTCTGATAGTACTGTCCACCCACGGTTTCTGGTTCGGGAACACCCTCACCTTTTTTGTGGGGACGATACTATCAGCTAAAGTTGCTATGAAGCTAACAACAGTATCTGCAAACTCGCTGATGTCACTGGCGCTTCCCTGGAACATTCCCCAGTCTACGTCCTCTAGAGCGTCCTGAAGCGTGGCCTCTGATTGGTTGGACCATCTCTTTACCTCACGTGACATGACAGCGTCAGGTGATCTCTGCCTGTAAGCCAGAAATAGGAAAATGGAGTCATGATCGGATGTGCTTGTAGCCCCCGCTAATGGCGGAGCTGGTACCGCTTTATAGCCGGCTCTGAACAGGGTGTAGCAATGATCCAGCGTGTTTCCTCCCCTGGTGGAGCAGGCGATGTGCTGAAAAAAGGATGGCATCACTTTCTTCAGATTCGCCTGGTTGAAGTCGCCTGCTATGACCATTGCTGCGTCCGGATGTTTAATCTGGTGGATGTTGAGCTGCCCCTGTAGCTCCGCCAGGGCCCTGGCGGTATTCGCTTGGGGAGGGATGTACACCGCAGTCATGATGATGTGGGTTACAGTGGGTGACAATATTGTCACAAGGAAAGAAGATATTACCTACCTGGGTTCCATCCTAGAGGCAAATCTTTCCTGTGACAAAATGGCATCCAATGTAATAAAAAAAGTCAACCAACAAACTCGATTCTTGTACCGGATCTCCTCACTGGTAAACAAGAATACCCTTAAGACTCTGGCAGGAGCACTCATTCAAGGGTACTACGACTATGCTTGCACCTCATGGTACCAAAGCACCTCAAAGGCGCTAAAAACAAAATTACAAACATCTCAAAACAAACTGGTCAGACTACTGCTTGACCTTACTCCTAGAACCCACCTCACCCCTGCCCACTTTGACAACCTAGGATGGCTTAGAGTAGACGACAGAGTACAGCAACTTGCAATGGGCCTGGTCTACAAGATACACTACACGACCAAGGTACCCATGTACATGTCAAAATACTTCCCAAAGGTCAGTGAATACCACGATCACAACACCTCCACAAATCATGTTAAACCCAGATTCGGCTAAAAAAAAGGGACAAAACGCGTTTCGCAATTATGCCACATCAATGTGGAACGCCCTACCCAAAGCTGTAAAGGAATGTGAATCACTACCCACTTTCAAAAACACTCTCAAAAAACACCTACGGGAGACTGCAATTCGAAACTGGCCCATGTAAATGTCCTAACACAACCCCCTCCAATGTATAGTAAATTACCAAGTATGGTCTTGTCAATATTCCAATGTACAGTTTTGCTTGTACAGTTGTACAGTGTCCCCCACCCACCCCTCCTACCCAACCAGCCATGTCTCCATGAAGCACATGATGTTACAGTCTCTCACTTCTCGCTGGAATCGAACCCTCGCCCGTAAATCATCCATCTTGTTCTCCAGCGAGCGTGCATTTGCCAGAAAAATGTATGGGATCGCCGGACGGTAAGCAGATCTTTTTAGCCTTATTCTGATTCCGCTCCTCTTTCCCCTGTGTTTCTTCCTGCCGCCGCCGTCTTTGTCCCCCTTCTCTTTGTCTCTGTCCCGCCTGATCTCCGATGGCCAATCTTGGCATAAAGTGTCTCTAAACTCCTCTTTAAGTCCGGAGTTTAGGTCTATAAGTGACTGGCGGTCGTATGACGTCCCCGCAAGTGTAGTTTCCATAAAAAGGGTAGTAAAAATAAACATAATAACTAAAAGTATGCACAATCTTTGCGGAGAAAAACCGACGGCGACTGACCTGGGTCGCGCCATCCTTATAAGCAGCAGTTGGAGACGTCATGTTTTTGATGTCATGCATGGTCTCTCTCACCCCGGAAACAGGGCATCTCAAAAGCAGGTGGCAGCCAAGTTCATTTGGCACAGGCTGAAAAAGGATGTGAGCGGGTGGGTTAAAGGGGAGATGTTGCATAGCGATATAAACATAGTCATAGCATCAAATTAGTATTTAGATAAACCACAGAAAAAAATCACATTATAAAAATAAGCCGTTTCTAAGAAAAAACTATTTGTTATGTCCCTTCATGTAGAATTTATTAACAAGTGCGCCACCAGTTTGTTCAAGTTAAATGCTGACGTCTCGGAGATGGTACTGACAGTATTATACTGTAGGTCTAACACAGGCATTCTCAAAGTCCGGTCTAAATGATCTAATCTAATCTTAGAAATTAAGTAAAGTGAATAGTACTGGGTGTTAAGCATAACAGTATCTAAGTTAATTTACTTCTGACCATTATAGTCAAAGTATTTTCTTATGAACTGAAACTTATAAGATGTTCTCAGTGTTCAGTTATTAGCCAACAGCTGCAAAAACGAATGGTGTCAATTATTTTATAAGACATTGATATCAGGAGCTATCTGTAGCTACTGCTAACCGGCTAGATAACGTTAGACAACGCCTCATGTATTAAACTAAAGTGAATAGTTTACTGGGTCATTTTGTTTAAACAGTGAGCTAACGTGAGCTAACATTAGCTACCTAGCTAACGGAGGTCTCATGCACTCGACTATTGCCAGAGCATTTGTTGATATCAGGAGCTATCAGTAGCTAGCCAGCTAGATAACGTTAGACAAAGCCTCATGTATTAAAGTTTAAACTAAAGTGAATAGTTTACTGGGTCATTTTGTTTAAACAGTAACGTTAGCTAGGCAGCTAACGTTAGCTCATGGAACAATAGCTAGTTAGCCAACAACTGCGAAAACAAATGCCAAAATGATGATATCAGATGTTGATATCAGGAGCTATCAGTAGCTAGCCAGCTAGATAACGTTAGACAATGCCTCATGTATTAAACTAAAGTGAATAGTTTACTGGGTCATTTTGTTTAAACAGTAAGCTAACGTGAGCTAACATTAGCTACCTAGCTAACGGAGGTCTCATGCACTCTTCTTCTTCTTCTTCTATTTGGTGTTTTACGGCGGACGGGCACCAAAATTGGGCCATTTACCGCCACCTACCGACCCGGAAATCGGGCCAGTCTTCCATTCTCCCCTCTTCTTTTTCTTCTTCAATGGTTCAATGTCAGATCGCGACCACAAAAGGTGCATACCGCCACCTACTGTACAATCCATTCAACCCCCTAACACACCAAACAAAACAAACCCATCCCTAACATCACCACCCTATCCAAACCTAATCTATGAGTCACTCATTGCCTCCAGCGGCTGACTCTGGCCTTCCTGAACACTCACCACCCCCTTCCCTAACTCTCTTACTTGATCACTCACAACAACCTTCTTCCCTAACTTCCCTAACTCCCTCGATCCTTGCCCCATTGTCAACCCCTTCATACCCATGTCTAGTACTGCCGCCTCAACTACTAACCTTAACCTCTCTGTCCTACTGCTAACCATCACTATAGTATTCACTACTCTCGTCACAAATGCCACTATCTCCAACTTCACCCCCCACACCCTCTCTTTCTCCTCTTGTACTTCCTCTACCGACAAATGCCCTTTTCTAAACCCCTTATCCACACCTTGCTTCCCCTGATCCTCCTGCACTACCCTTACTGCCAAATGCCCTTCTCCTTCCTCACCTTGCTTTCCCTGACCTAACTTCCTAACTGCCTCCGCATACGAAATCCTATCATCCCTTCTCACTCTCTGAACCTCAACCTCCCTCCTCATCACCTCACAACCCCTAAACGCTACACTATGCTCCCCACCACAACTACAACACTTCATCTTCACTCCCTCTCCACACTTCCCATATTCATGCTCCCCGCCACACCTAGCACACCTCTGTCCCTTCTTACAAGAAACAGCTACATGGCCAAATTCCTGACACCTATAACACCTAAGAGGACTCTGAACAAATTCCCTAACCCTAAACAACCTATACCCTACAAACACTACACTAGGAACAACCTTACCCTCAAACTTAATCACTACCGTCTCCGTCTCTACCCTATCTGCTCCCCTCTTCATCCTTTCTGCACCCTTAACTATGCCATTACGCCCGTCCTTCCCTAATCCTTCCACCAGCTGCTCCATGCTAACCTCGACCGGTACCCCAGCTATCACCCCTTATATCCCCCCTCCCTCTTCTCCCCTACTCTCACTACCTCCCTTATACCCACTCCACCAATGCTCCTCATCTTCCTAGCCATCTCCACCTGCCCTACACTTACACACCCTAAGGCCAGATTCCCATCTCCCAAAACTCTAGCATACTTTACCTCTCCTAACTGCTTACCTACGAGTTTGGGCAACTCGAACAACCCTAATTTACTCACTCCCCCCTCCCCCTCAAACCTAACCATTACATGAATCACTTCTGCAACAACCTTGTCTCTACCCTCACCATCTGATCCACTCGAGCTATCCCCCCTACCCTTCTTCCTTTTCACCCCCTTCCCCCCACTATCCCTGCCCCTCTTCTCCACCTTACTCCACCCTTCTCCCCCGCTCTCACCCCCCGAACCACACTCCATACTGTCATCTCCCATCGCCAAACTCACTCCCTCAGGGAGCAGCAAGGCGGACATACCCAACGGCTCATTCCCTTCATATCCGTCAAACGTGACCCTGCAGTCTTCACCCTCGATCCAGGAAACAAACCCCAGATACACCTTGCCATCCCCGGAGTACACAGCACGACAACGGGAGCCCACCCTCCACGCTAGAGCCGCCTCCATGTCTCCATATCCCATCAAACAGTTCTCTCGACAAGTAACCTTAAGTCTCTCTCGCTTTCGACACCACCGCTCCGGCACACCAGGACCAGACTCAAAACATTCAATCTGCAAAACGCTTCCCTCCTGGCGGAGCGACTCTGCTTCCCCTTCCGACATCCTCATGCCACCGACTCGCACAAGTGACATCCCGCTCCCCTTCTTTGCGAATCCTCTCCACTCTTCCTCGCTAAACCCCAACCTGGATCGTCTCATGCACTCGACTATTGCCGGAGCATTTGTTGACATGGGTCTGGGAGGGGGAAGGGGAGGGGCAAGGCATGCAGCAGCCAATAGCCTTGCAGCTGGAGGCTACTCACAGCAGCAGCAGCTGTGTGCGAGAGAGAGAAGAGAATTGGATCATGTTTTTCGCATGTGTCATGGATCGGTTTTCACGATCGGCGAAAATAAAGCATTATCAGAATTCACCAATCTCATATTTATACTGAATATCGGCCGATACCGATCGCTGGCCGATCGATCGGGGCATCCCTATTCACGATACTCCATATTTACGTAGCTATCTAACCAGCAGTGTAAACCGGGAGCCAGCCCAAACCATCACTGTGACGTCACCATCAAAATGGCGCCGCCTCATTAAAGCTCCTTTGGCCCAGTTCTCCGTGCCCGAAAGGAGGTTTGACCATGTGAATGTGGACCTGGTGGGTCCACTACCTCCATCACATGGTTTCACATACCTCCTCACGATGGTGGAGAGAACCACTCGGTGGCCAGAGGCTGTTCCACTGTCATCCACAACATCCACTGATGTGGCTCAGGCGTTTATATACACGTGGGTGGGCCGGTTCGGTGCTCCGTCTGACCTTTCGTCAGACCGGGGACCTCAGTTTGCCTCAGAGCTTTCGTCTGAGATTGCGAGAAACTTGGGGATGAGACTGCACCGCACTACCGCTTATCACCCGCAGGCTAGCGGTTTGTGTGAGCGGTTTCACCGGTCCATGAAGGCCGCTCTCCGAGCTACCCTATCATCAGCTGAGCTGGTCTATGGCCAACCGCTGCGAGTCCCCAGGGAGTTTTTGCCTGACACCACAGACCCCTGGTCTGCAACCCAATAGCGGGCTTCGCTCTTGGAGAACGCCAGGGCATTTGCGCCGGTCCCCACCTCGCAGCATGGTTTGCCACAGACTCGTATCGCGCCCAGCCACGGAATATGTGTTCATATGGCATGATGCCCACCACGGGTCCTTTCAACCCCCCTACGATGGCCCATTTCGGGTCCTACAGCCGGGAAGTCAAACCTTTATGGTGGACATTGGCGGTAAGCCAAAACATGTCTCGGTGGACCGGCTTAAGCCAGCTAACTTGGATGTGGATCACCCCACATCCAAGCATGTGTCTTAATGTGGATGAGTATCTATCATTAGTGATGAATCTGAGGGTAGAGTGATATAGAGTCCAGGGATTTAAGGGTTGAGGCCGCAGCATGCCTATAAATTACATCACCATAGTCCAAGACTGAAGAGAACTGCTTCGATAACTCTCTTCCTACTAATCAAAGGAAAGCTGGTTCTGTTTCTGTATAGGAAGCCAATCTTCTGTCGCAACTACACGTGCATGCGAGCATGAACTAGTGTTGTCAAAAATATCAAAAAATCGATACATATCGATTCTGAATATTTAAAACGGTTTCAATACTCATTTCCCGAAATATCGATATTTAATTATTCATAAAATAAAAAATAAAAAAAATAAAAAAGGAAGGAAGTTGCATTGTTCATTTCAATACCTGTAATAGTACAGTAGTACACACACATGTGCATTCAGTTAAGTCGGAATATGACTGTAATACAAACAGTTCAGTTTGTCAGGTACATGCAACACAGATTACAGTGTTTACATCTGTCTGCTTGAGAAAATACCATGTTCTGCAATAAAAATTATTGAAGTAAGATGAACAGTTATTTTTAAATGTGTGATCTAAAGATAAACAAAGGGTTTTAAAAGTGTTATATTTTTTATTTTTATTTTTTTGCAAAACAAAATTATTAAAAGTCAGTACTCAACACACAATGCATAATGAAACTAACAATTAAGGTGGTTAAAATGACATGCAAGTACAGAAACAGAAAACAAAAAAAATATATAATAATATTATACCGTATACAGTGTATATCCAACGAAATTACCAATTATACCAATGTCTTATACAGGATATACCCCTAATACCTATTATCTAAAACCCTACACACATATGCTCCAGCTCGAACCCCCCCTCCCGGACCCCTCCTTGGATAGTACCTCCATTATCCCTATTCATTCATTTATCTTCTCTTATAGTACCAGAGAGAAGCTGAGGAGAATCAACCAGCAACAAAAGCAAAATGTATAAAAAAAAAAAAAAAAACATTACATTACATTACATTACTGTACCTAATTCTGTTGTACACCCTAACACGGTTGTACACCGAGCCCGTATGGAACTGAAAGAACATCTGACGTGCATGCGAGCATGAACCCATACAGTTACAATATATAGCCTAGTATATTTCTTGCACTCAATTCCACAATCAGCGGAGTCATGTTTTCATTCTCCAGTCGACAGACTGAGCTGACAGATCTAGTTAACCCTCCAGTCACCCTTGTCGCAATTCTCGTCAATTGGGTTAGGGTTTTCTTCACGTGTGTTTGTGGATAGCGTTGGCTATATTTTATGTATATGCCAGGAAAGTAGCTCAGTATCACATCTTTGACCTACATTACAATAATCCATATATTTTTTTATCACTATTAAGCGCACTGCATAAATGTGTCACACCTTCCACCCTAGTCGCGGAAATGAACAGGTTAGGGTTAGGGTTAGGGGGTTAGGGTAACCCTAACCCCCTAACCCTAATTTAAATTTTTTTTTAAATCCTGAAAATGAATAAATATTCTATATGTATGGTGAGGACTGAAGTTAATAATGATATTCATGAAAAAAAAAATGGAACAATACATGAAAATTATATGTTTTAATGAGATCGCAGTTTCGGTCACTAGGGAGACAGGTAGTGGGTTTTTCGAAGGGTGACTGGAGGGTTAAACACAGATCTATATTCCAATTTATAATGGGTTAAGAAAATTCCAAGCAGCGTGTTTTCCATATATAGATCAAAGCTTCAAGAATGTATGTGAATGTACCCCAAACTAATTGGGGCGTGATCCACTCAGTGGCTCAAAAGATTTCAGAAACCGAATATAGAATATAGAATATATATAGAATATAGTGCTTTTCCACCAGTAGGTAAAGAAACACACTCCATTTCAGTGATTCAAGCTGGCTGATCCAGTACCTCAGATGAAGAACCATATAAGTCCGTTTTTAGTTCTCAGAGGAGCAACGTTATCAAACTTTATTATCGAAAGATGGTAAGTTAGAGTGTTGTGTTCACTCATAGTTAAAGACAGTCAAGGTTGAGTGGTTTCTCGTAATGTACCACATTCACACTCCCAAGTGGTTTAGATTAACTTCACACCCGCAAACACTGTCCAAAAAAACTCAAAGCGGATTTATATGGTTCTTCAGTGCAAGGGTTCAATTGTTTAGGGACCACAAGATCATCCTTGCATCAAGGCCAAGACGTGAGGAAGGCATTGCTCAATAATAGCTATGATTGGCAGTTTTTTATTGGAAGTGGATACTGTACATTAAATGGACTGCATTTATATAGCACTCCAAACCACTTACTATATCCAAACTTATGTCTCACATTCACCCATTCACTCACACATGGATGGTTGGGGCAACCGTGCAAAGTGCCAACCTGCTCACCGGGAGCAGTTAGACTTCTTGCTCAAGGACACTTCCAACGCGATGCAGGGAGGAGCCGGGAGCAGACCGGGAACCTTCTGATTACCGGACGGACCACTTTACCTCCTGATCTACTGCCCCCCGTGACACATTACTGTACCTAATTCTGTTGTACACCCTAACACGGTTGTCAACCGAGCCTGTATGGAACTGAAAGAACATCTGACTGCATTTACAAGCGTGTCCCTTGGCTTGTTTGTAATTTATGACATATAATAAACCATTCAAATGTATGTGTGTGTGTGTGTGTGTGTGTGTGTGTGTGTGTGTGTGTGTGTGTGTGTGTGTGTGTGTGTGTGTGTGTGTGTGTGTGTGTGTGTGTGTGTGTGTGTGTGTGTGTGTGTGTGTGTGTGTGTGTGTGTGTGTGTCGGGGGGGACACGGATACAGATGAATGGCAAGACATCAGCTCAGTTCTACAACTCCGGGAGAGAGAGAGAGAGAGAGAGAGAGAGAGAGAGAGAGAGAGAGAGAGAGAGAGAGAGAGAGAGAGAGAGAGAGAGAGAGAGAGAGAAGTGAGGGGATCCCGACGTGCAGACGGGGGGCAGGTGGCGCCAGTCAAGTGGAGCACATGAGCAGTTAGTCTCTCACTCCGCCGGGCCTTTGGCTCCTTAATTAGTGTGTCTTCCAGCCTCCAAATGATGTTATCAGGTCATACAGTTTACTCATTACTCGCAGTAACAAACGCGGCCCCGGAAATAACTTCCAATCCTACGGAGACCTGGGGAACGTCGTTCCGGGGGAGAGGCTCGAGTCGCGGCGTGGAACTGACAACAACAGACACCTGGCCGCGTTTCCCCCCACGTCGCACGCCGCTGAGCACCACGAGGCGAGACGCGCCCCATCTAATTGTGCCAGGAGGACACAGAGAGGGAAGGAAAAAGGATATACTTATTATGCATGTACCGTTTGTCGTAAAAATGGCGCTGGCTTCGCTGATAAAAACACGGCCGTAAGAAAACTGCACATGAATGTGACTAAACTTTCTTTTTCATATCTTTTTGTTTTTCAGCATTTGGCTCGGAGGACATGGCTACTTGATGAGAACGTGTCCATGCGGAGACGCTGTGCGAAGATGGCCCGCGGTCCCCTTGGCAGCATTGTTTGCTCACGGTCCTGACTTTAATGAAAACACCCAGAGGGGGGGGGGGGGGGGGGCATGGTAGCATAACCGCGGTCTCAAACGTCCCGTGAAAATTATTGTAAGGAACGACAGCGTGGACCTTTTTGGAGAAAGGAGAGGCTGAGTGGACGGCTGCCAATGTCAGAGTGTGCAGAGCTTGTTTTATTCTCATATTTCTATATTTAGTAGAGCTGTGAATCTTCACTGGCCTCACGATTCGATAGATTACGATTCAGCTGTCCATGATTCGATTCGATTAGATTCTACGATGCATCTCGCTGCATAATATATTACATCCTCAATTGTATTATCTATATTACTGCACATGGCTACTTTTTCATCAATTAATACAAGCAGTCAGATAAATTAACTTTTATTTAGAAAGTTCTTAAGTTGGCGGTTAGGTGGCCGAGCGGAGATTGCGTTCGTCACCAACCCCGAAGCTGTGAGCTGGATTCGCCTGTTCGAATCCAGCTCACAGCTCCGGCGTTGTCACCAGCTTGGCTGGCCGTTCACACTAATACAATTGGCTGTATTAGAGGGTGGGAGAAGCTGGCGGGGTGGGTCCGGGTCGTTGTAAACAGCGACTCCTACAGTTCGGTCGGGGCGCCTGCTAAGCGCGGATAGGACCTGAGGGGGATAGTGTGATCCTCCCACACGCTACGCCCTCTCAGGGAGGATCCGCGCTGCCAGGTGAAAAGAAGCGGTGATTGGCTGGACGTGTGTCGGAGGAAGCACGTGGTAGAGTCCACTCTCCCAGATGATCTGACTGTGGGGGGTAAGTGCGCAGCGACCAGGAAGGGACTGGGAATTGGCATACGACTAACATTGGGATGGGAGAAAAATCGGAGGAAAATGGAGGGGGAAAAAGATTAAAAAAAAAAAAAAAAAAAAAAGTTCTTAAGTTCTTGACTTTTGTATACAGTATTTTACTGTAGTGTACACAGTAAATTAAAAATTTTACTCATTTTGAGTAAAATTTACTCTGCGAAATGTACTGTGTAGTGGTTGGATAGGATAGGATGGAATAGACACAAAGATCCCTGCCCCCTCCCCCTCAGGTTTGGTGTGAACGATGTCTGACTCAGGCAGAGCACCGTTCACACCAAACCTGTGAATGTGAATACCATGAAATGGGTTGCATTCCATGCGCTATTGTTATGCTTATGCGAGGTAGCCAGGTACACGCAACGAGTCGAGTGCAGCGCGTGCACGCGCTTCTGCTCACAAAAGCTTGGTTGCACGTCGTGCAACCCCGTCCCATGAGCAACGCACCTCTGGGAACAACCAGGAGATCACTGCAACTCACACAAGTTGGAGAACTATCTCTCTCTCTCTCTCTCTCGCTCACACACACACACAAAGGGAGCCGCATGTGATTGGTGGAGGACCCTTACAAAAAACTAAAAATCCATCATAATCAGTGTTGTTGCTAATCATTGACACATGCTAGCCTGTAATAATCCCCCCCCAGAAAAATCTACTTTGCATTTGATATATTGCAAATATATGCCAGCACACACACTTCATAAAATAATTCCTCTTAGGCAGATTTCTGCCCATTTAAGACATATTAGGGCTGGTAGCGCGATTCCCCAAATGTTCCTGAGATCGGATTTGACCGTGGCTGAGAGCAGATTTAAGAGTGCTGAGGAGCACACTTATGATTGATTGACTAATTGAACATTTTATTAACTTGACAGACTGTGTTCTCATAGTGATTCCTTCATGTCAACGCTACAGGCCTCCTTGGAATTAATTACTTAATCATAATTAAAATAAATATGACAATATTTGTACAATAAGAAATTACGCATTTGATGTTAGAAAAATAAATAATATGGATTCATCTGATCACAGGGCAGCTGGATTAACCATATCTGAACCAGCTATTTTGGACAAATGTATAATTACTTTAATTACTCAGATATTCAAACACAATTATGCAATTATTATGTGAAATGATTGAAAATAATAATTATTTAATGCCTTCTGTGGAATTTGTATTTCTTATTTGTTACATATCTGTTTTAATGATTAATTATATACATTTGAAAGAATGCAGGTCAACATACAATATATCCCATTGATTGGTATACAATAGGACAGACCTTTGTTTGATATAGCTATAAACCTGCATTCCTTCGAATATATCATTAATCAATTAAACTTATATTGAAATACACTATATAGCAGTCGCGGACTGGGACCATAATTCCTACTGGGAATTTGACTCAGGCAGGCCAGGCCCATACCCATACCCCCCCCCTTCCGCACCATGGACAGTGACGCTGTCACAAGACGGACCATACAAGTTGTATACAGTACACCAAAGTGTAGAATAACTACTTTCCAAATAATGGATTGTCCAAATGTCGGGTTATAATACGAAAGTGTCCTTTATAGAACTTTACCGGTGCAGTTACATTACATTTATCTACTTCACTGGCGCTCTATGAATTGAAAATGGGGGACCCTGATGTAAACAAGACAAATGTCTTTCTCTGGTCAGCATCCCCTTAACAATTGTGTGTATTGAGCCGTACTGTATTGTACCCATTCTGCAATCTGTTAAATAAAGTTTTCATTCATTCATTCATTCTCTCTGTGATCTAGTCGATTCATTATAGTATCACTCACCCTCGCGCTGCTGCCGTCAGTTCAACATAATGACGCGTTCCTTACATCTCCGCGGCTTCAATATCAGCATCCAAATCATCCATCAGATAGCTGTTCTAGTTCACGGTCAGGTTCCAACAAACTGTCTTCTTTAAAGGTGTACTATAAATGTCATTTTTCAGTCTCTAGCATTGTATTATAGTAATAGGAGTTCGTATCAATGTGTTTTAGTGTCTAAATACCATATTGGCGGATTGGTTTGATTCAGCTCAGCCCCTTTCCTCCTCCAGTAAATCAGGCCATTTTGATTTGAACGGCTGATATACGTCATACGGCCGCTGGGTGATGCGATTGGCTCTGTGGTTGGAGCTAATGCCCGCCCCCATTCTACCTAGACTAGACAGCGAGTGGAGGAAGCCACTTCCTCAGCTGCGAGGCGGAGTGGGGCCCGTGCGCTCTGGAGGGAGAGATGGAGAGAGAGGGGGCACTTGGGGGGGGGGGGGGTACCTGCCGGCCGCGCGCCACACACCCGCAAACGGGAGATTGAAAGAAAGAAAGAAAAAAAAACCACAAGCTGCCGCGGACTCTCATCACCGAGAGCCGAGAGGGAGAGAAAGGAAGAGAGAGGGAGGGAGGGAGAGAGGGGGCCTTGTCATTAACGGCCTGTCTTTTTTTCTCTCTCTCTCTCTCTCTCTCTCTCTCTCTCTCTCTCTCTCTCTCTCTCTCTCCCACCCCCTCCCTCTCTCTCTCTCTCTCTCTCTCTCTCTCTCTCTCTCTCTCTCTCTCTCTCTCTCCAACCCCCTCCCTCCCTCTCTCTCTCTCTCTCTCTCTCTCTCTCTCTCTCTCTCTCTGCCGCGCGGACTCATCACCGAGAGGGAGAGAAAGGAAGAGAGAGGGAGGGAGGGAGAGAGGGGGCCTTGTCATTAACGGCCTGTATTTTTTTTCTCTCTCTCTCTCCCACCCCCTCCCTCTCTCTCTCTTTCTGCCGCGCGGACTCATCACAGAGAGGGAGAGAAAGGAAGAGAGAGGGAGAGAGGGGGCCTTGTCAATAACGGCCTGTCTTTTTTTTTCTCTCTCTCTCTCTCTCTCTCTCTCTCTCTCTCTCTCTCTCTCTCTCTCTCTCTCTCCCTCCCTCTACCAGTGCAGACTGTGGACTGACTGTCACTCAAAGTGCTTATGGGCGGAGCCAGGCCATAACAGCCTGATTTCTTGAGGCTGAAAAATGATGGTTTTGAGTACTTGATTAGAAATATAAAACAATGAATTTTTTTGAAAAAAACCTTACAAATGTCTTCAATAGACTAACAGGAATTGTGTAAAGTTGCCCAAATAGTGCTAGGAATAGCAGTACATAGCCCCTTTAACTCCCAGCAGTACATCCAATAAAGTGATCAAGTGATCAACATCCGGAGTTTCCACGTCAATTTCAATGTCCATCTGATTAAAAACTCGCGTAATAACACCTCTGATTGCGCCCCGCTTTCGTCTCATTCTTTCAATTTTAGTCCGACGTTCGTCTTCACCCATTCTAGAGCTATCCAAAACGTTCATATCTCCCAGGTTTCGGCAGTTGATCTCATCATGATTTAAATTAATAGGCTTGTTTGAGATTGGCGACTGGCGAGGCCTGCGCAGGCGCACTGCATCGCGCTGGGTTGTGAATAACAAGTTAACTCATTCGTTCCTGCCTGCTTGCCTGAACTTATATGCGTAAATAGAAACATGTATACCGACCTGGCCTGCTTCGGAGTTCAGTGGCCTGACTGCGGGCACAAACAAACAAATTTAAAAATAAAAAAAAGCATTTGCCAGTCTGCCAGGGCAGCCAGGCCATGCCAGTCTGCCAGGCCACCGGGAAAACTCCCGGTGCTCCCGATGGTCAGTCCGCTAGTGTAGCCTATACACAAGGGATCGGCAATAGGCGGCCCGCGGGCCGACATTGGCCCGCCAGCAATCATTTCTGGCCCGTCAGATTATTTTGAGAATATGATATTTATTTGACGCGCAGGAAATATTCACTCGGGACGCCAGGGTGTCTTTTATTGTGAAGCTGTATCTATCTACCGGTAGTCATCAAAAGCACGTCTGTCACTATAGCCAATTGAAATGCTAGAAATGGTCACGTGGACTGGGAGAACCAATGGAATAGTCCCACCGGGCCGCGTGTATATTTCCCTAACGCACTTTCACTTCCGCGTTTGAGATGCGAGCGAGTAAAAATAAATTAAATAAAAACATCTTTGGATAGCTTCTTTGCAACAGGGAAATATAACGCATCTTTTAATAAACAGGAGCCATACTTAAAATACGGGTTTATCGCAACAGGTCTGTGATTCTTGCGTGCCGAGCCGACGTCCTCTCTGCATGATATGTGGCGACAACAACGAGGCAATGATGACAACTGTGTTCAAGTTGGCAGATAAAGTAGCTGCATTCAACGTCAATCTGGAATTGGAGGGCGGCGAGTGGATATGACATGTTTCAAACATTAGCAGGGATTTTGGAGGACTTAACAACAAACAAGGTATGGTGAGTCGTGTTTTCATGCATTCTGATCTGTTCATCACCCGCCGCGGTGATCTGCAACAGCTGATCTGCTGTTCATGAATGAATGAATGAATGAAAACTTTATTTAACAGATTGCAGAATGGGTACAATACAGTATGGCGCAATACACACAATTGTTAAGGGGATTCAGACCAGAGAAAAACGTTTGTCTTTTTTCAATATCAGTATATTAAATTATTGTTTTTGATCCTGGCCCGCCAAGCAACGGCTTGGGGAAAATCTAGCCCATGGCCAAACCTAATTGCCGACCCCTGCTATACACCAACACTGAAATGACAGTGGATAAATAAATAAGAACTAAAGCTAATCGCGTGAAAATAAACTGCATTAATATTCCATAAGTCTTGTGTGCGCCAGTATAGCCTACGTGTCTAATGAATGAACAGTATATAGGCTTATATTATTCTAATTACTTGTTTCATTAGGATTTAGTAGATACTATATATATGCTCTGCCCTACGTACAGTATAAGTACAGTCTGTACTTATACTGTACGTAGGGCAGAGCATATATATAGTATCTACTAAATCCTAATGAAACAAGTCATTAATGGAATAATAAGCCTATACTGCGTTCATTCATTACACGCGTAGGATATACAGTACTGCGCGCGCGTGTGTGTGTGCGCGCGCGCGCTGCGGCAGGTGCCCGAGCTGTACTATATATGATGACAATACAATTAATCTAATCTAATTTCGATGGGTCGCAAAACGCTTCCACATCCATTTTCCCACGGCTGCATCATTAGTTGCCTTATAAGGAGCTCTGGAGGCGTTGTTTTGTATGCAAATGACCTGAACGGGGACACGCGTTCGCATTTCAGACTGGTGCCATTCCCCAACGCAGATATCTCAGGTGCGAACGTTTGAGACACTTAAGACATATTACCAGCGTGTTGAGGACTCAGAGTGAACTTGTCATTGATTCTGTCTCAGTCGGTTCCAAGATAAGTCTTCCAAGAGAACTCTTTGGAAAATATTGGGGAATGAGACCCAGTGTTGTTGCTAATCATACATAGCTAGCCTGTTTTTTAACAATAATTTGTGATGCCATCACAAACACTGGCATTTAAAGGGTACAAATAAAAGAATTCCTGCACCAGAATGCAGGAAATTAAGTCTTTGTAACAAAAAAATTATTTGACCTTGTTTTGTTTATTTTCTTAAGATTCATAAATATATGAATATATTATAATGTGTTATTTCTATTGCTTCTAATAAAAAAAATATATATATATGTGCACATCAGTTAGGCTACGTTCACACTGCAGACGAAAGTGGCCCAAATCTGATTTCTTTGCTCATATGTGACTCAAATCAGATTTTCTCACGACAATGTGAACAGCACAAATCATATGGAATCTGATCTCTTCAATTATGATTTGGGGCACTTCCATAATGTGGTCCTATTTATTTTGCAATGCGACCTCAGTCTGAACAGTCATGCGACTTTCATGTGAGTTTTATGTCACTCTGGAATCTGATATTCAACAAATAAATCGAATCTGAGCAATAAATCAGAATTGAGCACTAAGGCCTGCAGTGTGAACATAGCCTTAGAGGTAGGGGAACTACTTTACAAGTAGCTTAATGTAAAGGTGAAAGTATTCTCAGTGGAGGCACCACACTACATTTCCATTTTGTCATTTAGCTGATGCTTTTATCCAAAGCGACTTAAACGTTTTGTACAACAAGACAGCAGGAAGGGTATCAGCTGAGTAACAATGTTCATCAAAGTGTTGAGTGCTACAGTGTAGGTTAGTATATTAGGACAAGTGCATGACAGTAAGGTTAGTTAGGGTTAGATTTTATTTGTATTTATTTTTTCATTTCAGATATTGATTGAACAAGTACGTCTTTAGTCGACAGCGAAAGATTGGATGGGTTTCGGCTGTCCTAACTGTGGTGGGAAGTTCGTTCCACCATTGTGGGGTAAGGACATAGAATAGGCGGTCAGTACAGAAGAAGCTCAATCCACCATCCACCTGCATACACTCTAGTAACTCAGATGCAGAACAGGGTTTTACACGAGTAACTGGACAGACGCATCTCTCGCTCCGGTTCAGACGGCGCTCGCTCGGGTTGAAGATGTTTCCGCTTGAGTTCACCAGGTGTGACGAGGCGAACATGGATATATGTCAACGAATATGAAATAGAAATGTTATGAACGCATGCGGTCAGGTGGCATAGCGGAGATTGCGCTCGTCACCAACGCAGGAGATGCTGGGTTCGAGCCCAGCTCTCGGCGTTGCTACCAGCTTGGCTGGTCGTTCATACTAATACAATTGGCAGTATTAGGGGGTGGGAAGCTGGGGGGTGGGAATCTGGCGTTGTGGACAGCGACGCCTACAGGTCAGGTCTCTGCGCTTGCTCAGCGGGGGCAGGACTTGGTGGAGATAGCGTGCCCTCCCACGCGTTACACTTCACCAATGAGAGTCCTCGCTGCCAAGTGAAAAGACGTCACTGGCAGTCGCTGCACGTATCGGATGAATCGTGCGGTCGGCTTCTGGACGCCCTTGTACCGACTCGTAGGAGAACATGCACATAGCAGCCAGGTAGGGGAGGGGGGGAATTGGCACGGCGACTAAATTGGGACGGGGAGAAAAACAGAAAATTGGAGAGAAAAAAAAAATTACGAACGCTCTGTAGCCTATAGATATTCAACAGGTTACATTTAGACGTGGAAATGTCAGCGACGCCGCTGAGACCGGCAGCACCAGCAGCGTCTTCACTGCAACGTGCTGGTGTCAAACTGCGTCTTCACTGCAACGTGCTGGTGTCAAACTGCGTCTTCACTGCAACGTGCTGGTGTCAAACTGTGTCTCCATGGCAACGTGCTGGTGTCAAACTGCGTCTTCACTGCAACATGCTGGTGTCAAACTGCAGCTTCACTGCAACGTGCTGGTGTCAAACTGCAGCTTCACTGCAACGTGCTGGTGTCAAACTGCGTCTTCACTGCAACGTGCTGGTGTCAAACTGCATCTTCACTGCAACGTGCTGGTGTCAAACTGCATCTTCACTGCAACATGCTGGTGTCAAACTGCATCTTCACTGCAACGTGCTGGTGTCAAACTGTGTCTTCACTGCAACGTGCTGGTGTCAAACTGTGTCTTCACTGCAACGTGCTGGTGTCAAACTGTGTCTTCACTGCAACGTGCTGGTGTCAAACTGTGTCTTCACTGCAACGTGCTGGTGTCAAACTGTGTCTTCACTGCAACGTGCTGGTGTCAAACTGCGTCTTCACGACAACGTGCTGGTGTCAAACTGTGTCTTCACTGCAACGTGCTGGTGTCAAACTGCGTCTTCACTGCAACGTGCTGGTGTCAAACTGCGTCTTCACTGCAACGTGCTGGTGTCAAACTGCGTCTTCACTGCAACGTGCTGGTGTCAAACTGTGTCTTCACTGCAACGTGCTGGTGTCAAACTGTGTCTTCACTGCAACGTGCTGGTGTCAAACTGTGTCTTCACTGCAACGTGCTGGTGTCAAACTGCGTCTTCACGACAACGTGCTGGTGTCAAACTGTGTCTTCACTGCAACGTGCTGGTGTCAAACTGCGTCTTCACTGCAACGTGCTGGTGTCAAACTGCGTCTTCACTGCAACGTGCTGGTGTCAAACTGTGTCTTCACTGCAACGTGCTGGTGTCAAACTGCGTCTTCACTGCAACGTGCTGGTGTCAAACTGCGTCTTCACGACAACGTGCTGGTGTCAAACTGCGTCTCCATGGCAACGTGCTGGTGTCAAACTGTGTCTTCACTGCAACGTGCTGGTGTCAAACTGCGTCTTCACTGCAACGTGCTGGTGTCAAACTATGTCTTCACTGCAACGTGCTGGTGTCAAACTGTGTCTTCACTGCAACGTGCTGGTGTCAAACTGCGTCTTCACGACAACGTGCTGGTGTCAAACTGCAGCTTCACGACAACGTACTGGTGTCAAACTGCAGCTTCACGACAACGTACTGGTGTCAAACTGCGTCTTCACTGCAATGCTGGTGTCAAACTATTTGATTTCATAATTATATTATATTCTATTGTGCTTAACATAGTTCATATTTCATTTTATATTACACCACCTCTTTATTGTGATTATAACCTAACCCAGCACCCAAAGGAGTGAAGGAGAGGAGTTATTTTTCATTTCATATTTAATAATAATAATAATAATAATAAATAATAATAATAATAATAATAATAATAATAATAATAATAATAATAATTATTATTATTATTATTATTATTATTATATAGCGCCTTTCATAAAACCCAAGGTCGCTTATAGGGGAAACAAATTTAAATAACAAACAGACACAACTTTCAAACGAAAGTGGGAAACCAACTCAGAACCAAGCATTTGAAATTACATTAAAATGCTTAGCCTTATTTATAATAGTGTTCACAGCCAGACTTGGAGCAAATCATGCCACTTTGCGAAGGCTATCTCGGCCTGTGGCTTTATATTTCTCGAACAAATCATATAATGTTTATAAGATCTATTTTCTAGTGTTCCAATGAAACCTCAATCAACAAAATCCGTCCATAGATTCTGGCTATACAGGACAAAATGTAAGGTGGCATATAGTCAGTTGCTTATATAGCCATATTTTTCACAGCCAGACTTGGAGCAAATCACGCCACTTTGCGAAGGCCATCTCGGCCTGTCTAATCCTCATAGACCCGACAACACGTTATAAATAAAGTTTATTCTGGAGCATATGTGCAGCGGTGGTACAATTGACCTATCGCAAAGCCCCGCCCCCCCTTGGTTACTGTTGCTACGTCCGACAAGTTTTACGTCTGTGAGCCAGCTACGTTTGACAAGCTGCCCATCTTAACAGCCAGCACGGAGGCTCTCCGTAGCTTACCAGTCACGTTAATAGATTCCTTTTGGAGCAATACGACCGTGATATCCTCCAGATCCAGACAAAAAGGCCAGGTAAGTTCTGCTTTTGTAATATCATCGAGTTATCATCGTTATTGAAATCGTTTAGCACTGTCAACGTCATCCTATCAAGCTAACGTTAGCTAATGCGAATGCTAACGTTAGTAACCATCAGTAACCATCAATAGTGTCTTAACATTTATACAATAACCATCCATAGTGACTTAACGTTTTATACACTCACCACCATAGTGACTTAACGTTTATAATACAGTAACCATCCATAGTGACTTAATGTTTATACAGTAACCACTAACCATCCAGTGACTTAACGTTTATACAGTAACCATCCATAGTGACTTAATGTTTATACAGTAACCACTAACCATCCAGTGTCTTAACATTTATACAATAACCATCCATAGTGACTTAATGTTTATACAGTAACCATCCATAGTGACTTAACGTTTATACAATAACCATCAGTAACCATCCAGTGTCTTAACATTTATACAATAACCATCCATAGTGACTTAATGTTTATACAGTAACCATCCATAGTGACTTAACATTTATACAATAACCATCCATAGTGACTTAATGTTTATACAGTAACCACTAACCATACATAGTGACTTAACGTTTATACAGTAACCATCCATAGTGACTTAATGTTTATACAGTAACCATCAATAGTGTCTTAACATTTATACAATAACCATCCATAGTGACTTAATGTTTATACAGTAACCATCCATAGTGACTTAATGTTTATACAATAACCATCCATAGTGATTTAATGTTTATACAGTAACCATCCATAGTGACTTAACGCTTATAGGTGGAAATTAGCTTATAGCTACAATCTGGCATGTTTACATATAAATGTTCATTAATGTGCATTGTCCCCATTTTTTTATAAATAAATTGAGTGATACTTTTTTTGTTTTACAGGATGCCAGATTAGTGTTCACATGTTGTGGACCTTTGGCATGCAAGAACAGATGAGGTCTGCTCCACAAGCAGAGCTGGAGGAAACACTGGGCTGCAGGACCCAATAGTATTCATTTATATATTTGTATTTACATTTACAGCATATATAACCATATCTGTCAGAATAGACCTGTATATAATCCTTCTATATACCTACTTATACACCTGCATATAACCCATATAACTTTGTATGATAGGATGTATAATTATGCTGTATATACCGTATATTGTGTCTATGTCTTAAAAATAGGATAGAGTGGAAGTCCAAGCTATGGGCTTTTAGAAATGAAGGGACCAAGGAAAGTTGTATCATACTGCATCATACTGCATCATATTGTATCATACTGTATCATACAGTATCATACTGCATCATATTTTATCATACTGTATCATATGGTATCATACTGCATCATACTGTATCATACTGCATCATATTGTATCATACTGTATCATACTGCATCATACTGTATCACATACTGTATCACATACTGTAGCATACTGTATCATACTGCATCATACTGTCTCACATACTGTATCTCATACTGTATCATATTGCATCATACTGTATCATATTGAATCATACTGTATCATACTGTATTACATACTGTATCACATACTGTATCATACTGCATCATACTGTTGGATTATTCGGTAATCAGCCAATCTCATCTCATCATCTCCTTCGTGACTCTCCCTGTTGTGTTTGTTTCAATACTTCACATTGGCTGTCACCCACTGTATAAACCCCTGTTAGTACATCCGTTAGTCATAAGAAACGACACTGCAACGTGATCTCTTTCCTTAGATCCTCATGTTTATTTTCATAAACATAGCCTCTGTACCAGATGGAAACACCGTTCTGTATTGTCCTTGTTCAGTCTTAATTCATTCTCCTCCACCGTCTCTTCTCATCTCTTTAATCCAATGGTCCTCTCTCTCGTCGTAGCCAGCGAGGGTGGGGAGGGATGAAAGTCTCTGATCAACACGTCTGCTCGGCTGGGCGTCGTATCTCAGTCTACCTTATCCCGGAAGAAACTCACATCATAACGTCTTCTCCCTAGCAACGGGGGCCCGCCCCCTTTTCTTGTTACTACGTGACGTGCTGCCATGGCAACTGCTCTTCACCTCTTAGCATGGTTCTATCGATGTCAAAACTTTCCCCATAACTCTCTCTCTGACCAAACCTGCCTGCTCTCAGTGCTTATCTCAATTGTTTTTGTTACAAACCTGCTGACGACCTTGGCATTCACACACACTGCTTGCTACCATGGAGACACACACTGACTGCCGGCTACTTTTAAGATCTATAGATCCGTCTGAGTAGATGCTGTCACCCACCGATATATATATATACATTATATACACATTGAAAAACATAGATTCCTTCATTACTGTATCATACTGTATCTCATACTGTATCATACTGTATCTCATACTGTATCTCACTACAGAAGACTACAAACTACAGAGAATACACTTTGATGTAACAAAATAGGAGCAGATGAAGAACAAGCTTGATGCTAATTTCTACAGTCCATGCCAGTGTGAAATGTGAATGTGGAAAAAGCTAGGATTATCACTCACCATTGACAATCACCACTTTTGAGTCTCTTCTGGAGAGTGGTGGCATCTTGCAAAGTCATTCAGAGTCTGTAGTGTACAACCACAACTTGTGTTATTTTGGAATAAAACAATACAATCACAGAGGCATCTAAAGTTAGATACCGTTTCCTTGGAGGCCTTCTGCAGGCCTTGTTCCTTTGTGGTTGATAGCTAACGTTACTTGCTACATTTACATTTTACATTTAGCTGACGCTTTTATCCAAAGCGACTTACAAGTTCTGTACGACAAGTCATCAGGAAGGGCACAACTCTATCAGCTAAGTAACAATGTTCATCAAAGTGTTGAGTGCTACAGTGTAGGTTAGTATATTAGGACAAGTGCATAACAGTAAGGTTAGTTAGTGCTACTAGCCCTCCTCGTCATTGTGAATACAGTACATTACATGCTGCTCGAAGTATAGTAATCACTACTCAGTCACAAGAATGGATACTTAGCGAGCTGCATAACATATATTTGTTCAGATATACTCTGTATGAAACAAAACTATGAGGCCTTCAGCGCAACCTTACCTAGCTAACGATAACGTTACTTAGCTAGTAGCTATTTACCATTTAGTAGCTATCCTAGTCATTGTGAATACAGTACATGCCGATAGAAGTATAGTACTCAGTCACGAGAATGGATACTTAGCTAGCTGCATAACGTATATTATCACTCACCAGTCACCATTGACAATCACCAAATTCTTTTGTCTCTTCTGGAGAGTGGAGGCATCTTGCAAAGTCATTCAGGGTCTGTAGTGTACAACCACAACCATTTTCGCAAATGCTTCATTGTGTTTGTCTGACCTTCTCGGAGAGCTACGTGGCTGATCTAATATGGACAAATGGCATTTAGGGGCGTGGTTTTGCGAAAGGTCAATTGGAACGTGAGTGCAGTCAATAATGATAATAATATATAGCACCTTTCATACACGGATTGCAGTTCAAAGTGCTTTATATAATGAATACATAATAAAAAAGGCAGCAAATAAAAGTTGCATCATGATGCAAAATCAAAATCAATCAATCCATAACGCAGACAACATTAACCTCTTAACCTCTTAAGCCCGGAGCCCTATTTTTTGAAAATCCGCCTAAAATACATACCTAAGTAAATGGAATATTGCTCCACTTCTACAAGGTCCATTTGCTTGTACTTTGTATCTAGGGACCTCAGTGAATGTATTCCCAGTGTCAGAAATATTGTGTCTATTACTAGGCTTGCTTAAATTGTGATGAAACAAAGAAGAATGTGAATTATGATTTTTCTTTGCATCTTTGACAGTGAATAACACCATGCTAAAAATGACCAGACATGAAAAACTGAGCTCGTTCAGTACCTTCTTGAGATAACGTGTACAAAGAATCTAAGGAAATTAATAAAGGGAAGATGATTAAACAGAAGGTTTTGTATACAGTACTGAATTATCTCATCCGGACCAATGCAATTTGAAATATGATTATAGATTATAGAATAGCAGGCCTATAATGACTTTATTATAGCCAATTTGCACATTTATGGATTGGGCCAAATCTTCTCTTTCAAATGGCCGAGTTCAATTTGGATTTAGTATCACCAGGCGTGCATGAAGAACAGATAATGAAATCTACTGTATATACAGTAGGTTTGTTATTCTTGCAAGAGCTCCGCCATTTTGAAACTGATTTCAAATCGGATGGTTGCTAAATGCTCAAAATAGGGGAGACAAACTAACTGCGCTCCAATATATGCCAATAACGTTCAGTTTTGTGGTATATAATCCAGAGTAATAAGAGAAATAAAAAATAATAATCAGGAAGTAATTTGCTTGCAGAAAGCTAGAAGCCTTTGGGAAGTGTAGTTTTAAAAAATTCCAACGCTCATTGAAAGCTCTGGATGTCCTCTTCTCAAAATGACAAAATGTTCCATCATTCAGCGCGGGCCGCTTATTAAAAATGGCGGATCTCCACGACCACAACAAACACATTTCAAAAACTAAAAGCTCACTAATAACACTTGGTTAACTATTGGTAAACAAACGTATTGATGAAAATATACATTATAACTGCTGTTGTGACATGGTTATGATCTTTATTCTTGAATAAGTTTGAAAAAAATATGATAATTATGTCAGACAGTCTGGAGAGCTTGATTTATGACGTGATGTCATTTGCGGTCCGGCACCGGACCGCACGGGCGGAAGAGGTTAATAACACTTTAACCTATTGGTAAACAAACGTATTGCTGAAAATATACACTATGACTGCTGTTGTGACATGGTTAGGGTGTTTACTGTTGGATACATTTGAAAAAAATAAAAATTATGTCATACAGTCTAGAGAGAATGATTTATGACGTGATGTCATTTGCGGTCCGGTACCGGACCGCACGGGTGGAAGAGGTTAATAAATACGATTGCATGGGATCTCTGGGTGGTTGCTCAATATCATCCTTGATTTCATCCAGAGTGATATTCTCCTTCGAAATATTCTTTCACGGTCACGCCTGGCATTACGATGCCTGCGTCTGGCAACAATTACTGCTGCCATGATCACCTGTGACGCTGGCAGTGATGCTGGCATGATGCCTCTTTATCGCGCTTAGGGATCTGTGCTTATTTACCACCATGTCTGTGAAGACGGTAGGTGCGTAGCATTAATTGCTCTGTGCAATTGGCGCGGGCCGTTGTGGATACCAAGCAGATTTCGACGAGGCTCATTTGCATAGAAAGGGCCGGGACATGTTCTGCCCATTGTTGGGGAAAATGTGTATGAGGTGGACTAGTTTAATATAGGTCAACTAGCAGTGCTGAAAGACGGTCTGGCTGACGTTCTTAAAACAATTTGGAACAGATGGACATTTCAGTACGGCATGTTGTGTGCTGGTAATCTCGTACATTATATGCTTTCATATCTTGTTATTTTCTCTCTTACACACAGTCGCACAGATATACACACCGACACACACACACACACACACATTCCCTGTGACACAATACACACATACAATACACATACGTCTGTACGCAGACGCACGCACACACAGACACACACACACATACACACACACACACACACACACACACACACACATCTCACTCTCTACATCATATCGTGTGTGGACATCATATCTTGTTTATCTCTCTTCATGTTCTCTCTCCGATGTTAAATCTACGTATCATCTTAATGTACGTCATGTCAGATCTGACATGATATGAGACGTCATCATATCTGTCATGGGGGGGCAGGACTGAGAGGGGATTTAGGGACAGGCAAAGGGATCCAGGGTAGAGTGTTTTTGTTCAAGCTGTGGTGATCCTCTTTGACCCATAGCTCTTGCTGTTAATGAACTTCTTTTCTTAAATAAATTACCTATTTGTTACAATTGGAAATATCGTCTCCTGCTGTGTTAAACAACCTTTCCACAACATTTGGTGACCCTTGACCTGTAGACCGCCCTGCCGGGCCCCCTCACACGGCCAGCTCCGGACCTCTCCCGTAGAAGTTCTGC
>NC_140176.1:43343921-43461421 GCF_963971535.1 Notolepis coatsorum | reverse complement strand
AAGCTATATCACATCAGATTGAGGGACTGTTAAAGGGGGGAGTGCTCGTCCCTTTCAAATCCAGATGTAATACACCTATCCACCCAGTGCTAAAGGCGGACAGGGCTAGGTACAGACTGGTACACGATTTGAGGGCGGTGAACGACGTGGTGTCTGGACCAGAGGCGGAAGTCGCTAATCCACACACCCTCCTGACAAACATCCCGAGTAGCTCGCAGTACTATACGGTCATTGATCTCACGCAGGCATTCTTCAGTGTTCCATTGGAAAAAGAGTCTCAGTATCTGTTTGCTTTTACCCACAGGGGGAAACAATACTCTTACACCCGGTTGCCACAAGGGTTCGCGCACTCGCCGCATTACTTCTCGAAGGCGCTCAAGGAAGACTTGCAAGGAGTGTGCGACACACTACTCAGCACGGTTTTACTGTATGCAGATGACATTCTAATCTGCTCGGATACACGTCAGCAGTGCCATGAGGACTCCATCAAAGTTTTGAGTGGATTAGCCGTGGGAGGCCACAAGGCATCCCGTTCAAAACTGCAATACTGCCAGCCAAAAGTTGAGTACTTGTCTCGCGTCATTCAAAAGGGCATAAAAAGCATCTCACCCACGCAGCTCGAAGCTGTATCCAAGGCACCTAGGCCATTGACGGTCCGACAGATGATGACGTTTTTAGGGATGACTGGGTACAGCTCTGAGTGGGTGGAGGACTATACGATAGCGACAGCGCCGTTGAGGATGATGATAAAAGAGGCGGGTACAGACAAGCTTCGCGCTCCCTTGACATGGACCGAGGAGGGGGAGGACGCGTTCATAAACATTAAGCGTCTGTTGTTACAGGCCCCTGCCCTGGCGCTGCCGGATTATGAGAAGTGTTTCCACCTATTCGTCTCACATAGAGCGCAGCATGCGACAGCTGTCCTGACTCAAACACAGGGGGGGAGTGGGAAAAAACAACCGATAGCATATTACTCTAGAGCTCTTTCGCCGGTAGAGCAGGGTCTGCCACCTTGTTATCAGGCCCTGGCCGCAGCACATTTGATGTATGAGAAGGCAACGGCCGTGACAATGGGATATGACATTTGCATTTGGACACATCACAAATTGGCAAACTTGATTGAAAGAGGCAAATTTGTTCTGACCAGCCAACGGCAACAGGCTTACATGAGGCTCCTGCAGTACTCGGACGTTACGATAAAAACATGCCACGGCAGTAACCCGGCGGATCTGGTACCACTCCCGAGCGAGGGTCAACCGCATGAGTGTGAGGTGGAGGTACAGGCTTTCGTGAAACTCCGTCCTGATTTGGGAGTCGACCCGCTCGCGATAGCAGAACTCTCACTTTTTGTGGATGGGTCCTGCTATCGGGAGGGGGAAAATTTAAGGTCAGGATACGCCGTCGTACAGTGCAAACCTAACGGAGAAACACTAACAAGAAAGGCCGAACAATGCATGCAACCATGTTCGGCCCAGCTTGCAGAACTAATAGCACTAACAGAAGCATGCATAATAGCTAAAGTCGCAAGGTTAACATCTTTACAGACTCTGCGTATGCGCATGGCGTATGCCACCTATTCGCGGCCATTTGGAAGGCAAGAGGCTTTAAGAAATCGGACGGCTCACCGATCCTTCACCACAAGCAGGTTGTGGCGCTTATTCAGGCTGTAAAGTTGCCCAAAAGCATTGCTATCGTAAAGTGCCAGGCACACAGAAAAGACCTGTCCTTTGTGACGACGGGAAACAACGCGGCGGACGAGGCCGCGAAGGCGGCGGCTGCGGTGCCGTCCACGGCTGTTCTGATGTTTGCGGCCGAACTGACGACTGAGGTAACTGAGGATAATTTGAGTGATCTTCAGGACTCAGCCACGCAGGCCGAGAAACAGTCGTGGACGGAGAGGGGGGCTGTAAGGGGGGCAGATGGTCTGTGGAGGAGTCATAACGGTTTGATAGTCGCCTCCATCGATCTTCTGTCCTTAGTGATACCTGAGGCTCATGGTGTTGATCACTGTGGAAGAGCAGAGACCCTGAAACGAATCACGAAAATGGGATTTTGGTCCCCAAAGCTTCAGGCACAAATTGACGTTACACTAGCCAGGTGTTTAACATGCTTACAGGGCAATGTGCGCAAAGGAGTACCGACAGTGGCGGCTTACACACCCCTCCCTGAGGGACCATTCAGACATCTGATTATGGACTATACAGACATGATAACGCCAGTGCAGGGCAAACGATACCTCCTGGTAGTAGAGGACTGCTTTAGTCGCTGGATTGAGGCCATTCCATCTAAACACAAGAACGCGGACACAGTGATCAAGTTCCTGTGTCGCGAGGTCATTCCGAGATTTGGAATTCCCACGATATTACAAAGCGATAATGGCCGCGAGTTCATCGACAAGGTGGTTAAAGGGCTGATGCAGAAATTAGGTATAAGACAGCGCCTTTCCTGTGTCTATAGTCCCGGGTCGCAGGGGAAGGTGGAAAGGGCCAATCTGGTCATTAAAAACAAACTGTTGAAAATCTGTATGCAAACTAAGCTTAACTGGATTGATGCTTTGCCACTTGCTCTGATGGCTATTAGAAGCAGCGTAAACCGCCAAACACAGCTAACACCGCATGAAATGCTTACAGGCCGCAGCATGCCAGCACCGCCATTTAGACACCTGGCTAGGGGCCCGGCATTAGATATTTTTGAGCAAGATCTGAAAAAATATCTTCAGCAAGTGACTAAAATACATGAAGCTGTGTTTCGACAGGAGCAGAGAAAGGAGAGAAAGGGGGTAAAGGAGGCGGAGAAGGAAGCCACCAAACCGAGACTGATCCCTGGGGACTTGGTCTTCGTAAAGGTCCACAAGAGAAAGTGGTCATCACCCCGGAGAGAGGGCCCGTACGAGGTGATCCGATCGACTGGAACGGCAGTCCAAGTCAAAGGATCAGCGACCTGGTTCCACTTCAATCACTGCATAAAGGCCAGCGGCGATCTCTTGGGGGATACAATCGATCGCAGTTATGCAGAACCCGACATGGAGGGTCCGAGACGGCAACTGGAAGGTGCAGTGCCTGCTGATGCTCCCGCAGATGTTGGCAGCAGTGTGCGGACGGTCGGCCGGGCACAACGACGTCATTAAGAACCGTCACGGTCGACCCGTCCTTGAGGATGACGGGTTTGAGTGGGTAGGAGTCCCACGGGGTCCCGCTCAGGCTCAAGTACCAGCAGGCTTTCATGACCAGGCTCAGAATCAGGCGCCCCCTCTTCCCTCCATCGAGGAAGGGGGGGAGAAGATAAGACTACAACCAAACGGGGTGTTTCCCGTAGGACCGCAAGGGCATGTTTTTGATTTTGACCATTCCCCCGTTACAGGCGGGGATACTTACCATTATACTAACGAGCATCGGGTTGTGGGGGTAGATAGGAGAGTTGAGCCTGTCCCGAACCAATCACAGGGGACAGGGGTGAGGGGAAAAAGGGAGGTCAAGGACACTGAGTCGGAAGAGGTGGGGGGACAGGATATGTTCCAGAGGACAGCCGGAACGTTGAGGGACTCAGTGGGCTCACTCTGGGCCAGGTTGAGGGGTTTGCTTCCTTCCGGGGAACAAGATGGGGGCGACTATGACTATGACGAGGAAGACCCGGAGGCTGACCCGATGTATAGGGCGGCTTTAGGGAATGAGTGGTTTAAGTGGGTCCAGTACACGAGCGCGCAGAATCAGATAGAGGATTGTTATGTCTGCTCCAAGGCACGTCCGGATAGGCTGCTGGTGAAGGGCACGAAGTTCAGTTGGGCTCAGTGTGACAGGGACGCAGAGGCATGGGAGGGGCCCCATAATAGTCGCCCTTGGTGCGAGGCAGAGTGTTTGGGGTTTCTCGGCTCTAGTCGTTTTAAGGCGGCAGGAAACGTCACGGATCTCAAGGATGTCACTATGCGGGAACGTTGTAGGAAATTGGATGTACGTGTGCAGGGGGTAGCGACGGGGTTGCCAATACCCAGAGGTGTCAAACTATGGCTGACCAAGGATTTCGAGTGCTTGCAAAAGGAGGGGACCCGGGATGTAGGGGAGGTGGCAGAGGGGCGGTGCACTACTATTTGGAGCATCACGACTAACTGTACGAAAGAAGGAAAGTGTGGACACGGGGTCGTGTTAAAGGGAGTGGATACCAACCCACGGCCTGTAGCTTGCCCTTTTCATGTCCAGGATATGGCACTGGCGGACCAATACTGGCTCTGCGGCGGTAGGAGGTTGAGGAATACACTTCCTTTAGATTGGTCAGGTAGATGTGCCCGGGTTCAGGCGATCATGCCAATGGTGGTCCTACCATTATCAGTGACGGAAGGACCTTCTGAGTCTCCTATCTCTCGAACGAAGCGTAGCTACAAGGCAGACCCAAGGGTGTATCTGGACAGCATAGGACAGCCAAGGGGCATTCCAGCCGAGTTCATGGCTAAGAATGAGATTGCGGCAGGGTTTGAGTCTATTCTGCCATGGATATCGGTCAATAAGAACACCGGGTGGATCAACTATTTGTTTTACAATCAGCAGCGGTATCTCAATTACACCGAGGAGGCGTTGGATGCAATGGGGGACCAGATGCACGCGACCAGTACGGTGGCGTGGCAGAATAGACAGGCTCTGAACTGGTTAATGGCGGAGAAGGGTGGAGTCTGTTCCATGTTTGGACAGTACTGCTGCACATTCATTCCGACGAATGTGGGGCCAGGGGGAAAGTTCTCCGAGGCCATGGCTAAGCTGAAGGATTTGAGGGAGGAGTTGAGGGGGAATTCTGGCCGGAATGAAGAATGGTGGGGGAGTGGGGTGTTGGAAAGATTGGGACAGTGGGGAAGCATAGTGATGCAGACGGGGATATCCATCGGGGTGGCAGGGTTGATATTGGTTCTCCTTTTCTGTTGTGGTATGCCTCTCTTGGGTAGGCTGGTAACTTCACACGTAACGAGCCAAATGCTGATGGTGGGACAGAAAGAGATTGAGCCACAAATCGGGCCATATCCTCAGCTTTATGCTGCCTTAGAGGGAGACGAGGGGATAGAGGATTAGGGGTATGGTGAGGTAGGGACATTTTCTTTTTGTTGGTTCTTTCCTTTAAGAGTGACGGGGGATGGTCTGAGTGCAGTTTTGTTGGTTTATTCCTTTAACTAGGAATTTTAGTCTGATTTTCTAATGATCCTTCGGCATAGAGATTGCAACCATTGAAAATCATTGCATTGTTTTTTATTTTTTTATTATTTTTTGTTTATTTTACTTGTGGTCCTGGTCAAACCGGAATGGGAAGGGGCATCGGCAGAGTGTCGGTTCTGAGCCTGAGGAAGCATTGAGAAGAAGTGGTCTGGGGATCGGTTCTGGGGACTGGAGGGACAAAGGGGGGGGCTAACGCAGTGGGCAAGATGGGCACCTCCCGTCGAAGATGGGGGGGACACGTGGTGAGGTCGGTACCAGCGCCTCCCGTCCAGGCATGGGGACATGCTTCTACGAGGACTGGAGGTGTGGCGTGGTGGTTGCTGTATTGGCAAAATGTGACTTTTGGCAATGCGGTGAGGAGACTATGGCGTGGGCATGGAAGGGGGGCTGAGCGATGGACACTGGGACTCAATGTTATGGAAGAGACAATGTCATTTTTTTTTGGGAGGGATGTTCTATGTTTAGTTCTGACGGTCAACTTCTCCTTTCCCTGATGAGAGTCGCGGTTTCCGGCCGGAACTGTGGCTCATTTGGTAAGCGGTGGAGGTTGGGGGGATTTGTCTGTCAGGTTAGGATTATAAATTGGGGTATTTTTTTTTTTTTTTTTTTTTTTTTGATGTTTTATTATTACTCTTGTTTTGAGCGGTTTTGTGTTTATTGTGAGAACGGTAGTCAGCCTTTGTTGGTCCGTTAGGGGTCCAGTGAATGAAGTAAGGTTTCTTGTTTAGTTAGACATTTAAAATTTATTATATGGCTAGGTTTCTTGTTTAGATCAGCCGTTTAAACTTTTGTTATATAAATATGGTTTCTCGTTTAGTTAGACGTTCACATTTTCTTGGTTATATGATTTGGGTGGGACTAGGGATAGCCCCAAATGGGGGAATGTTGGGGAAAATGTGTATGAGGTGGACTAGTTTAATATAGGTCAACTAGCAGTGCTGAAAGACGGTCTGGCTGACGTTCTTAAAACAATTTGGAACAGATGGACATTTCAGTACGGCATGTTGTGTGCTGGTAATCTCGTACATTATATGCTTTCATATCTTGTTATTTTCTCTCTTACACACAGTCGCACAGATATACACACCGACACACACACACACACACACATTCCCTGTGACACAATACACACATACAATACACATACGTCTGTACGCAGACGCACGCACACACAGACACACACACACATACACACACACACACACACACACACACACACACACATCTCACTCTCTACATCATATCGTGTGTGGACATCATATCTTGTTTATCTCTCTTCATGTTCTCTCTCCGATGTTAAATCTACGTATCATCTTAATGTACGTCATGTCAGATCTGACATGATATGAGACGTCATCATATCTGTCATGGGGGGGCAGGACTGAGAGGGGATTTAGGGACAGGCAAAGGGATCCAGGGTAGAGTGTTTTTGTTCAAGCTGTGGTGATCCTCTTTGACCCATAGCTCTTGCTGTTAAAGAACTTCTTTTCTTAAATAAATTACCTATTTGTTACAATTGGAAATATCGTCTCCTGCTGTGTTAAACAACCTTTCCACAACACCATATTACCTCATTTAAATATGCGCCAATTGCACCGGATGCAATGCTGACGGAACGCATGCGCCACCTCATTTCACCCGTTGCGCGTCCTCTGTGGATACCAAACAGAGTTTCAGAGCGATATGCACCGGCTTTCCGTCAGAAAAAGCAGCGCAAACCCTTTGTGGATCCCGCCCTCAGTTAACCAGTCTTCCCCCAGTGGAGGGTCATCTGTTGGTTTAAGCATGTGTCTTTTAAAGTACAGATCTAACCTTGCTGAAACAACCAAGTTACTACTTTGATTCTTAGATGATTTCCTGTAGAAATGTACCCGTAATTCCTCTAATAGTAACCGGGTCTCAAATACAAGCCGGGTCTCTATTAATGGCCGGGTGCGCTCTTGAGCTAAGCAATTATAAGCCGGCCTCCTAATACAAGCCGGGTTATGAATATACTGAGCTGCATACTGAGCTAGTTACTTGATTTCACTTTGAAAACGTTGAAATGACCAGTGACCACCTGTAATTGCACTGTTTACTATTTCATACAGTACTTGGTTTCAATAAACGAACCCAGTACATTTTACTGGGTTCAAACTGACACAAAATGTTGATTTATTCATTATGATCCGTTTGAAATTTGAAATATAGGCCTCCCTCTTATACAGGCCTCCTCCTAATACAAGCCTGGTACCCGCTACAGTTGAAACAAATACAAGCCTGGGTTACTATTAGAGGAATTACGGTATAAAAGTACATAATGAGAGTCAATGGGGTCAAGCTGACTTGTCTGTACAAGCTGACAGAGGACAACCTACTCCACAGTGCACACAAGTAAGAGCAAATAATGCTCAAGCTCTCACTACAATGACTTGACCAAACTGAATATGGAAGATGACAATCATCCAAGCTTCTACTTTAATTGTTACACAATCTACCATAGAATCTTTAAAACTACACATGGAACCGATTGAAGCAACAGTTGCGATTGGAGGATCAAGAAAAGAAGGCAGGGTTTGAGATAAGTCAATTACCAGCCCAATTTTTTTTTTAATATTACATACCTTCACGTGTACTTACATTCCATAAAAAGGTGTCTATGATTAAAATACATTTAGAAGCAGATTTAGCTTACACGCAGACCTCCAACCTATAGATGGTTTCAAAGGGACAACAATAACTGTTGCAATGTCTGCTAATGCAGTAGTTGACAGGAAATACATTTGGGTCCAAACTGTTGCCTAGCAACATAATTCCAGGGAACTACAGGCAGCATCACACAACACAACAAACACTTGCATTTCTTTGAGAAAGTTAACTATTCATAGTGTTCTCAAAATGTGCCAACCAACATGGCCACAACGCTGATAATATAATATAAAAATAAAAAAAATTATAATAACACTTTAAGACAACGTTTTCACCACTTTGAGACATGGTGTAGAACTCGGGACCTGCGCTCTCACACGCAAGCAACTCGTACATTCAGGCGAAGTTGAAAAAATAAATAAATAAAGCGAAAGTGGGGTAATTAGTCGACTGTTTAAAGCAATAATCACCCTTAAGGTTGCGACGGAGATCAAAGGGGGACAAAAGAAAACAAACTTTAAACGGCCTGTTACCATGCGGGTCACAGTAGCACCCCGGAGGTCATGTGTTAAGTCCTGTTAAGAGCCTCGCAGGGCAAAGCGCCCGACACCCAGTGTTTTAGAACACAGCCGCTTCTTTCTCTTTCTCTTTTTTCTAACTGCACGGCACAAACACAGGGAGAAAAAAAAAAGTATATATCAATTTCACATTTGGTTTAACGCTTTCACACTTTGCGTGTCACCCACACCCCGGAGAGAGAGGGGGGGGGGGTCGTGGAAGACAAAACACGAGCCCTCCGGGATCAGGATCGCATTAATGCCTATCAATTAGGATGAAAAGGGGATTAACCGGCGCGGCCACTGCATCGGTATGGGGGCCCCAGTGCCAAGTCACTGAATACCGAGGGGTCACGTCCCCGACTTCATTAGGGCTGACCTTTCCACCGACCATGGTGTGACAGGAAAGAGACCCCGCCATCTGAGTTTCCTTCCCTCTCACCTGCTCCGGTCCTCCTCTGGATGAAACAAGCCAAAAAGCTGTTCAGAGATCAGTGGAGAATATTAAATATTCACTTTGGACGTCCTCCGAGACTTATTAGGTTACCGCAATTTGCGGCGGGTGGGTATTTACGGGTCAACCCCCTCCCCCGTCCTCCCTGCACAATAACTGTGTTTTTTTTCTCCCCCTTCACCTTTGAGAGAGGTGAGATTTGACTAATTAGTCACGGCGAGTCATCCCCCGGCGCCGCGGCGTGGCAGGGTCGACTGGTTCCGTCTTCGCCTTGCGGTCCCGATTCATGAAAGGTCACGCGGCAGAGAGAGAGAAAGTAGGTATTTTAGGTGAGGGTTAAATAAGCTCCAATTAAGGGGAAGAAATGCAAACGCGCCCGGCAGGCCCTTGGAATGCTGCGCGTACAGGGAGGTGTTTGGGGAAGAACCTGTTTGAATCGGCGACGTCTGGGGGGCGTTTTGGGATGGGTTTCCTACATGTTCGACACAGGGGCGGACGGACTGGAAAAGTTAAGACGTAATCATTTTTGGGTGAAAAAAAAACTAACTTTTAGTTGAAAGTCGAAACGTACAGGCTTGTCTGCACTCGTGAGGTTGACCCTGTAACTTCAACACCAATAAAGCCTAACCCTAACCTAACCCTAACCATAAGCCTAGCCCTAACCATAACCATAACATAATCCTAACCCTAACCATAATCAAACTGGGGCAAATTATATTGTTTAGACTGCTTATTTTTACTTTTCTACTGTACTATATATATAAATATTGCCTATATTTATGTCTTCTACTATTACCTTGCCCATACCTGTACCGCCCCCCCTCCCCCATGCTGCTATGATGCTTGAATTTCCCCCAAGGGGATCAATAAAGGAATATCTTATCTTAAATATTATCGTTTTGTAAATATCAACTTTCGTTAATAATAGTCGTTTTTTCCGCCGACTCTTCCACACTGTTCTTCAAGGCAACCCATCCACACTGCATTTCGCTCTCATTTGGTGTACAAAAAGATGTGAAAGTGAGTCAAACGGCAGGTTCAAAACACATTTAGCAAAAGAGGAAAAGTTCACACGAGGCCAATGGTTTCTCCCCGAGAAGGCGAGAGCTCGCTCAGATTCCTTTTTCTCCCCGAGAAGGTTTTCTCCCCTCTCTCGTGTCCGCTGTTCACTCTGAGCAGGCGTTGCACGCAGGCTAAACACTGCAAACAGTGGTCACTCAGGCCTATACGGCTTTTCTCATACCTCTTACGAGGGGAGGGGGGGGGGGGGGGTTCTGTAGATCAACGTGCCCCATTTAAAAGGCATCGACGGACGGATTTGCAGTCAAATGAAAACAGGGGGGGGCTGTCAGTGTTCCACAGCTGAGTGGGAGCGAGGACGTGCTGCATGTGCACATCCTGCATCGGGAGCGGCAGGCAGCAGCTCACACTGAAACACTAGTCGACGGCTGAAAACAAGCAATTCAATTACCTTTCAAACAGCTCTCACACACACCATGGTGGAAACGTCTTGTTTTGTTCATTTACACTTGAGAAAATCCCAAACTAAACGCGGACAACCATGACGTTAACGTGACGTTTATATTGAACCAAAAAATTTATAAAAATAAAAACATTATCTCCAATATTCCTGCCTGGCATTCTTGTAATTTTGTGGAAATATAAACGTGACAATTGTGAGCGCTGACAGTTAGTCTTCTGTGAGGAGGCATTGGGGGCGACAGTGGCCCGGGAGGTAGAGCAGTCGTCTGGCAATCCGGAGGTTCCCGGTTCGATTCCCGCTCCTCCCGGGCAGTGTGTCGATGTGTCCTTGAGCAAGACACTTAACCCCTATTGCTCCCGATGAGCAGGTTGGCACCTTGCATGGTTGCCTCTGCCGTTGGTGTGTGAATGTGTAAAATGTGAGTAACAAATTGTAAAGCGATATATAAAAAAGCAGCCATTTACCATTTACCATCCTGATCATGCGCGTTTACAACCGTAACCAAAGCCCTACAGTCTCAAGACACTCTCAGGCACTCAAGATCAATTTCCTACCTCGAAGACACCTTGATTAGACAATATACTTCTTGGGCATCCGATGTTGTTATAGCTGGGGATGTTCGGTATAGTATCAAGCTGTAATCATCAGCAAAACTAGTGCTCTATTCAAGGTTCTGTAAATGAAGAGCCAGCTTGTAAAACACCAAATGATGTTTGGTTAACCTTATAGAGTATTCAACTACTTTGCCTTTTATGTTTTACGTGACATTTTGCTTTTGTTTTGAGATGAGAATTATACTCTGGTCAACTATGGTAACTGTACAAAAACAAATGTCACTGATGATGAGCTGAATCTGACAACGGGCCAAATAGTTTATGTACCAGCCAACGTGCTTATTAAGGGGAAAGTAAATAAGTATAAACAAGATTGGTAAATTATCTCACAGTCAGCTACAGTAGGGTGGCACTGGAATGAATCCTGTTGGTCAACTGAACTGAACTTTGCCTCGTTTTGTCACACCTAAAGGTCACAGAGTTTGTGTGAACAGAAAGGTCTAGGAATGACAGAGTACAGACCATGTGGAACACAGTCTGGCTCTCAGACAAACTCTTAGCAGTAGACGACAACAAGTATTCAAAGGTTAAGGTCACCTTTAGAGTGGTAGGTAAAGACAGTAGCTCAGCATCACAACATATAGTAGCTTGACTAAACCAGGAAACTGGCAGAGACTGCTATTGGAATTTTAGAACATTTTACGGGTTACGTAACTTGTTATAACTTAAATATTACTGTAGCTCTTTTTTGAGTAAGAATAGTATTAAGAATAAAGAATACAAAATGCTATCAATATTGTAGTAATTACATGAATAACTCAAGTAATTGAAATACAGCACCATCAACAACACAGGAATATTTTCCAAACACCAGCTTAAGATCTGATATAGCTTATACAGTTTATACCTTCCTGACATAATGGGTTATTTTCAATCGTATTTAGGACATAATTATTCCATTTTTAAATCTAAACTGAAGAACTAAGCTTCATCACGATGAAAATGTCGCAGCGTATATTTTAACTATATTAGAGTTTGACATCATGAAACGGACGAAAACAAGAACGACATGGATAACTATAAGAAAATAAATCATACTTCTGGTTAGAGTTACCTAATCTTACAGTCCACTCTAATCTTACAGTCATTATCTTAAAATGATGGTGAAACACAGGAGAAACAATATTTTGGGTAAAATAGTATTTACGGCGTCTCATATGTTGAATGAGATCTTCATCGTTGTGAGTCTTATATGATATTTCACCAATTTCATAGTATTGAATGATCGTCAAGCCCATACAGAAGGTTATCTGTGTACAGTGATCATGTAGGCTACATATATTACACATCTCTGGAATATTATTAGCTAGTGACAAATCAGCATAATGTACATTCTAGAAATTATGTTTTTATAGTTTTAGAAAGGGTTATTTACAGATTGCATGTTATAAGAATATATCACCACCTAATGGTTTTGATTAGGATATCATTTTAAAATCAACAATACATAAATAGTACAAAGTATATAAAAAACATAACAACGAAGAACATATTGGTGTTGACTATTATTATTGCCACATTAACGCTATATTGTTTAATATTTGCAGAGTTTAGTTCATTTGTATTAAAGTATTCGTGCCGTGATCAAGGCCACTGTTCAATCCGATTCAATAACGTGTCCCTGAGAAACATGATGGCATGCAAACTGTGGCAATAAGCTATGAGCGTCATGAAATAAAACACAAACGGCGACCCGTATGAAAACAAACACAATGCCAGAAAAGCAAGAAAAGCTGCGATCCGCAGAAGAAAAATTATCATGCAGGTTATATCAGTTTGTTCAGCATAATTCTACCGCATAGTTCATTGCAAAGAAAAGTGCAGCAGCTACACAACGGTTCAACTCTTTCGCCACCACCTGGCAAACCTAAAATGGACGCTCTTGGCCTGGAGTTATCGATAGCGCGGACCCGGCGGGAGGAGAGGGTCACAGCTGTGCAGTCGTGATCTTACTCTGCCACGAGGGAACAGGCGAACAGGGCTCATGTTTTGGCAGACTGCCACGAGACCCCTTAAAATACAGCCGAGGCCTTGATTTAAAATACGCCGCACCAATGTCAGAGAGAACAACCCCTGCTTCGTGGGAGTGCTGCGTCATTACCTCAGTAGCCCGTTGGTAGTGTATAAACAACCAACCGTTTGCCATGCACCGTGGCTGGTGTCGCTACTGCGCAGATAAACACTTTGGAACAGGCCCAAACTTCACCCTCACGTATGTGGGCACGGTAATTACCCTAGGAATCGTTTAATGATGTATCAAGCCGCATTAGATCCGAGCGAAAGCCTGTTCTCTCTAGGCACCCTGGCAATGCCAGAACCTTGTGACTGCACACAGTGGGTGGAGACAGCGGGCCAATAGGAATCCAGCAAGCGATGACTCAGAGAGCCCGCCTTGCGTCAGCATTTAGTGAAAGTTACTAGATCCACATCTATAATTATCTCATGAAGAGATCAAAAAGATCAGGGTTAATAAAATATGATCGCTGCAAACCAGTGAATGGCAGAGCTGAATGCACTGTACGATTTGTCTGCATCATATGAATTAGATTTGGCGATGCGAGCCACAGCTCATTCTGTAAATAGCAGCCTGCAAAGAAGACTAGTCTCTATCCCCCTGAGGCGGTAACACTTGCTCACTGCGCCACTTTAAAGCATTCCTAGAATTGCTCTCTCTCAACTTTAAACATGTCCAAATGTGCTTTAATTAACAGGTCAGTGCAGATCTTACCATGGGGCGAAACACACCACCAGCGTCAGAGACACGTTCGGGGTGACGGGTTACGAGGACTCGTGGAGAAACAGAAGTTCTGTAGAACAGAAGGATAAGCGTAGTATCAAACGACAGCAGCGTTTCAGATCAAGATACACGGTCAAACATAAACATACTGTAGGCACAAAGAAACAAACAGAAAAACATGAAGAAACCATGATCACGCTAAACACTGTTGTTTTTTAATTTGAGACTGGACTCGAATTGGGACAGATTTTTTCTAATTCAGAAAGGTACTATCAAATAATAAAATATAATATTGGTCTTGAGTATAACGGAAACAAATGTTGCGGTGCAGACAACTCGATTCATTGCAGTTGTTTCGTTTTCTCAATAACGTTAAGTAACGTAATGTTCTCGAACGGTAGTTTACATAATAATAATAATAATAATAATAATAATAATAATAATAATAATAATAATAATAATAATAATAATAATAATAATAATAATAATAATAATAATAATAATAATAATAATAATAATGCTACTGTGTAATCACTACCAGAATGGGTTAGATTAAACTCCAGCTAAAATGCAGGATACATAAAAAATTCAAGTAACGCATTACACATAATAAAGCATAAGGATCAAAGCTTAACATTGGCAGGAACCAGGCTTATACCCGTTCATACAAATGGCCTCCGTTAGAAAAAACTAGGTAAGCAGCACGTCATCAAAACATCTGACGTACTGTATATTGATTGATTGAAAACTTTATTAACAGATTGCAGAATGGGTACAATACAGTACAGCTCAATACAAACAACTGCTAAGAAGATGAAGACCAGAAAAATACTTTCGTCTTGTTTACATAAGGGTCTTCCATTTTCAATTCAACACAACACACACAAGTCGTATGATACATGATAAGGATGCCATAACTTTCATTCTACTTTGCGTCACAGCGAAGTCATACTTTCAGGACATCATACTTTCCAAGGGATATTTTGTTGAGACATACTGCAGAATTGGTCAAATGAAAAGAAAACGTATGCCAAATTTTTTAATATTGAAATTAAATTGAACAGCGACAGATATTCCTGACCTAGAAACGCTCGTCTCCAAGTCTTACCTCTCTAATAGCAATTCCAATCATTCTACTCAAAAACTGGGGTCAGGGTTGAGACACGCCTGCGAAAGATAAGACAAACTACATGTTTAAGCGTGGCTGTATAGCCTACGCTCCGTTGAAGACGTAATCAATGAAAAAAAGCACCTCGAAAAGCATTAAGGGTGAGACTGAAGGAGCTGTCTGACAGCAGATGAGCGGCGTGCACTAAGCAGGTGCTAATGAAGAGGTCTGTTCAGGCCGGTCACTGACAGCACTAGCAGATAAACATCACAGAGTCACCTAGGGAAAATAACTTGCACTGTCAGACTGAACCTCGGGGCACAAAAAAAAAGAACTAAACAAAAAAAATAAACTATAGACTCAAAGGATTTATCTGATGATCTAAAATATTGCCTGAGAGCCAAAAACGCCAAGAGTCCTGGCATACATCTCTACGTCTAGCTATGTGAAAAGTACAATTATGTGATCTACTGTGATAGGTCGACTTTTTACAGACATTCCTACATGTAACCGGTTGTTGATTGGATGCTCACCCTGGTCCTCGGCTCTAAGACAGAGATGTTTTCAAGCTCTGTCACGGTAAGGCCTACTTAATTTTACTGTGGCAATAATGATGTGAGACTTGAGTGTAATGGGTTTTTATAGCGGTTAATGGAGGGCTATGCCCCCTCAACATACTGAGAGTTGGCTGTGCTCAGGGGGGGGGGGGGGGGGGGTGCACTAAAACAGTAATAACAAATCAAATTATACATCTGAAGCTGAGAAAGTGACACATTAATTAACATTCCACAATAAGCCTTTTCTGACTGAATTATTAACATTATGGTACTAGTTCTTTAAGGCGAGACAGTACCCCCTAATAGGCAAAATAAATAGATATCACTATGAAACTTACCCAGTTTGTTATGTACATATAAACTAAGAAAAGATATATTGCACGTTTTCTGAATTTTATATTTATATATGCAAATGAGGCACTTCCTCATTAAATATGCACACATTTGCATGTATCGCCAAGACTCGCATCACCAACATGGATAATGCCAGATTCAAAAACTTGGTTTCATTTTGTTGATACATTCAAAACTAAACTTTTTTCAGAAGGGATTGTGGCTATGTCCTCTTATCAGCCCATACATCAGGAAATACTGTCTGTCATAAAAATGACGATTTTTGACTAGTTTTGGTATCAAATGTACTATAAACCCGGCTATGAATGATATATCAACAAACCCTTCAGTAATAAGAAGCATAATATGGATGGGAAGAAATGTGGAAAGTTTGGTGTGTGTAGGTACTAGGGAAATGGAGTTCTGTCTTTGTGTGTAAGTAAAATGCATAAAAACTAGTTTTTCAGAGAACGATCTGAAAGTTCTGTATTGTAATTGTGATCTATGGACACAATCAGACCAAATGAAGTAAAATAAACAACTAATTGTCTGTTTTCGATATTTTATTGCCACTAGTTTGAAATAAGACATGTTAACACTTTCAGTGCCAGCGGCTTTAGCTATCCTTGTACCTACTGCGCCACCGCTTTAAGAGATAGGGATATTTACTGTGCGTCGCTGTGTTTGGAGGGCTATATCTATATTCTATATATTTTCTTTTTGATCCACGTTTTCTCCTCTTTTTCTATTTTTCTCCCATCCCAATTTAGCCGTGCCAATTCTCCCCTCCCCTGTCTTGAACGTTGCTCGCATGTGCCCCCCACTGGCCGGTTGTAAGGACGATAGAAGCCCATCGCATGTCCCCTCCGATACATGTGCAGGCAGCCAGTCGCATCTTTTCACCTGCCAGCACGGACTCTCATTTGGCGAGGAGTAACGTGTAGGAGGCTCACACTGCCCCCGCCATTTTCCTGTCTCTGCTGTGCAGGCACCCCAACCGACCTGTAGGAGTCGCTGTTTACAACGTCCAGATTACCACCCATCGACTTCCCACCCGCTAACTCTGCCAACCGAGCCAGCATGACGACTGGCCCAAGCCGGAGGGAACGCCGACAGCCGGATTCGGTATCTCGTGCGTTGGTGACGAGCGCAATGTCCGCTGCGCCACCCAGCCGCCCATCTATATTCTATGTTATAGCTATGGAGACAATACTATGGCTCATTTGACATTAACTATCCATCGTTCAACATGTGAAAAGGGATACATTTTTTCATGTATACGTTTGCGTTATACCGTGGTGAATATTGTATAGTTTCAAAGTGATCCTGGCTAATTCCTGAGAACGGTGCTATGGATGTCATAATCACAGCACGGGCATACTTCACTCCCCCTCCTTTTCCCCTCACGTTCTCCACACGCTCCTCTTCATCCCCCTCTCCATCCACTACACACTCCTCCTCATCCTCTCCTTCTCCATCCACCCCTCCATTTACCCTTATACGACCAGCATCACTTAACTTCACGCCACCTAGCCCAGCTGCACTCCATCCCCCTAATTCACACGCGATCAGGCACCTCACTCTTCACAGCTGCACCCTATCCTCCCCTGATGAGGTGCCTACTTCTACTCCTCGACACTGACCAGAAGCCGTCGTGGTATTAATTACCACTACCCAGGACCGCCGTCCCTGCCTGGACGTTTCCTGTCCCCGAAGAAGAACACTTGCTCACCCGCTGCAGCCCAGCAGCTCCCAGGACAAGAACAAGGACCACTTGCTCGCTCGCTGCCGCCACGGCAGCCACAAGACAAAACATAACCCAGTTCTATTCCCCCCAATTCCTGTGTTGCTAATTTCATTAAAACCCTTGAAAACGCTCCTATCTCCTCTCCTGTGTATTCAGCAATTGGGCTGTGCTCCAGACCACAATCTCACAATGGAGCAATATGTGCATTTTGCTAAAAGCGTTAGCGTTGCTCGCCTGGACACGCTACTATTTCCAATTCAAAGGTATATAATAGGTATTATGTTTCATCATGAATGCATCAAAGGGGGGGGTCGTTTTTTGATGCTCTGATCGTCATCAACGGCATTCGTTTTGAATACTACATACGTTGATCTACTGGATCGATATAAAATCATTGTAGGATCAAGGTGGAATTGACGTCAGATAGTCCTTACCTTTGATCGGGGGTATCCCAAAAATAATATTACAATTGTCTGATCGCGATTTCCAGTACTGGTGTCCATCGGGTCCCCGACATAATCCGGCACAACACATGCATCGAGCGGCCATGGACGCGGTCCAATGTGATTGGGTGAACCGCTACACTTGCCTGGACCAAAATTCTCTGCCCGGAGGGGTTTAGATGTAACACACGGTGTGAAATAAGGTTTCAAAGGGTGGGCGATACTGCCACCTAGCAGGATGCGGCCGGTATTGCACTCTAGCGATCTCAGAATGATTTCCTATGGTAACACCGAGGTCCATGAACCTGTAATGAATAAAAAAATCTAATAAACGAAAAAACCATGAAAACCCAACTATACTCGGGTATGGCGCTCAACCGCTGGCGAGATAACCCGACTATCATCGGGTCTGGCGCTGAAAGTGATAAGGAAGCAAAATATAACAAAATCTCAATATCGTAAAAAAAATAAGCAAAAAGGCGATTTTGGGGGGACTTCAGAGCCACGCCCATATGACCAAATTAGGTCTAGCGTGCCAGCACTGAAGTCAATGGGAGGACGGGGATATTTGCGAACGCTTAAACTATATCTTAAATTATGGCTATGGGTCTAATACACCCATCGCTTATCAATGACTTGCTTGCAGTCAACATGTACTGTACCAAACGGATTGTTTTTTCATCTGTACATTTCCGTTTTATACCGTTTTGAATACGAGTATAGTTTTGGAGATTTCGAGTAATTCCAGAGAAATCCGCGATAATAGCCCTTTAGTGGAATACACAAAACACGTTGTAATTTTTCGGCTGATTTATGAATCGTTTTCAAATAAACACTAGATTATCGATAGTATATGTGTCATTATGCACGCTAGAGAAGCGGGCTGAAAAATGTATTACGCGTGCCTTGGTCAGCGCTAACGGCACGCACGAACACACACACACACGCTCCGATGGCAGAGAAAGGAACATCTGATTAACCCAAGACTGGTAAAATAGAGTCCTTACCTCACATCAGATGTTCTGCAAAAAGATTAATCCAATTCCTGATCGCCATTCCAAATATTATGCCTATAGGTTCAAGGAGGCCTTGAACCTGTATAGGCATAACTGAGCAACCTTCCAGGAAAGGGTGACCCCACAAGGTCATTATATTCATAGAATGTGGTGATTTTTACAGGTTTCTGGGTGTTTGAGTGTATTCGTAGATAAATTGGAAGCCGATAGAAACGATGAATCAGAACAAAATGCCTACCAAATATCTCTCAAGTAAAAGATAATGCAGAAACAATCTTGAGGCATTTTCACCAATCAAGGCAAGAATTGCATAGAACCCAAACGTGAATAAACACCATTATTTCTCTTTAACACTTTCAGTGCCAGCCATAACGTTGATTAATGTCCTTGAGTGCCAGCATCCACTTCAATGATAGCGTTAAAAACACATAATCTATGTTTTAAATTATGGCTAATGTGTCTAATCTGCCCGTCGCTTATCAATGACTTATTTGCAGTCAACATTGTCGAAACGGATTGTTTTTTAATCGGTTCATATCCTTTTTATAGCATTTCGAAAAGCTATTGTTTTCTCGAAAATTTCCGGAAAATAGAAAGATTCCCTCATAAATGGCATTTATTGGAATATTCTCGAATACACTAGACACGTTGTCATTTGTCTGCCTATTTATGAATCGTTTTCAAATAAACGCTAGATTATCGATAGTATATGTATACTTATGCACGCTATAGAAGCGAGCTGAGAAATTGATTCTCTCATTTCCTCAACAGCACACACACACACACACACACACACACACATATACACATACGGGACACGCTGTTATCTCAGTGAAGACAGCTCTGATTATCCTAAAACTGGTAACATAGACTCCTTACCTTAGATCAGATGTTCTCCAAAAAGATTATTCCAATTCCTGATCGCCATTCCAAATATCGATCGCGTTTATTGAGTGATTATTGGCTGCTGTAAATATATATTCCAGGCTGCTTTGCATCTCGCGATCACTTCCCTCGTCATCAGATCCCTCGCCAGCATAGTGGAGCGAGGAGGCTCCCCCTCCACAGATCCACCAGTATAATCGAATGGCCTGCAGTTACACAGGGATAGACGATAGGGGGCGGTATTTTCCCATCGGAGCTCCTAGAGGGGCTGCTGTACCAACGGGAGACTCGGTTGATGAAATATGAATTCAGATCGCTAATAAAAAAATCAAATGACAATTCGCGTCGTCGGCACTCAACGGGGGGCATGAAAAGATGACATAACACGTCGCTGGCGCGCAAAGTGTTAAGAATAGCCTAACTGGCAAAATAGAGCATTCAATGATCGCTCCTTTAAGGTTAAAACAAAGGTTAAAATAACATCCTCATGACTATCATTCACATAGTCATTTTGTGGTATGAGTAGCCTACTATAGTAACGGGTATTGAGGACGATCCATTTCAAAACAAGCACACAACGTATCAGCATTCTTCCCATGGTCTCTCTCGTCACATTAATCCTATCACAAGAAGTCATGGTAAACAACAATGCTACAGCTTGCAGCAGCCATCTTGCCCCCGAAATATCAGACATAGGGAAGACAGGGGTGGGGGCTCCTGCCGGGTCATATGACTAGACTGTCTGCAGAAAACTGCAGTGACAAAGCGCGAAGGTGTCTTGACTGGATGAGTGTGAGACAGCAAAATATAAACTACAGCGTTCCAGCTCGTTTTGTTCTCCATATAGGCCTTGTAGTTATAATAGAAATATAGAGGATATACACATACACATTGCAATTCAGCATTCTATTCAATATCAAGGATTAAAAAACAGTTATATTTAATTAAATGGATTCAATGAATATTATAAATAAATGGACTGCATTTATATAGTGCTTTTATTCAAAGCGCTTTACAACTTATGCCTCACACATTCACCCAACAATGGCGGATGCAACCATGCAAGGTGCCCAACCTGCTCGTCAGGAGCAGTTAGGGGTTAAGTGTCTAGTTCAAGGGCACTTCGACACACAGGAGCCAGCATCTAACCGGGAACCATCCGATTACCAGACGACTGCTCAACCTCCTGAGCCACTGTCGCCGTTAGCTAACGTTAGGTGGTAGAACAGAGGCGGTCTAGCTAACGTTAGTCTAGCTAGCTACCAACGTTACCAGGCAGATCTAATCACTTACAACAACATATGGCAATTTAATACTAATGATGATGTTATTATAAAGCGTTAGCTAATTAGCTGAAATTAGACGCTCGATGATGAGGAGTTTGGGGAATATTCCATGCCATTAGTCAGAGAGACAGTCTAAAGTAAAACCTTTATTCTTTAGATAAGCTTAAAGGAACATGCCAACTTTTTGGGAAATTCGCTTATTTTCCATCTACCCTGGAGTTAGACAAGCAGATACCATTTTCTTCTCTGTGCATGAATTATGCTTAGGGAACAGCCGCACCGTTAGCCTAGCTTAGCGCCATTCACTGGAAGTAGGTGTGCCAGTGTAGCCTAGTTCCCAACAGTCATGAAATACACTCCAAATACAACTCCAAAACATCCTGTAAACCATGTTGTGACCTGTGTATTTACCACGTGGAGAAATAAAAAAAAAAATTAGACATTTTCGTTTTCTAAGCAGATGTATACTCTGAAATTCTTTTTGCCGAACCACTGCTGCCTGGGCACAGTGATTTCATCACCTCAAAAGCCCTGTTGTTTTTTGAAAAACAGGAGTTGTATTTGGAGTGTATTTTGTGACTGTTGGGAACTAGGCTACACTGGCACACCTGCTTCCAGTGAATGACGCTAAGCTAGGCTAACTGTTCCCTAAGCCTAATGCATGCACAGAGAAGAAAGGGGTATGTATCTGCTTGTCTAACTCCAGGGTAGATGGCAAATAAGCTAATTTTCCCAAAAGTCGGCGTGTTCCTTATTCTTTATTGATCAATAGTGCATGGCTGCATAGATCCCCAATGTGCATTTATATAATTTCATTTTTTATTGTAGTTGTCTGTACTTGTGCTACTATACATACATACTCATATATTGTCTCTCTCACTGCAGAAAGAAAACAATTCAACATGATACGTTCTGCAGGAAAGATTACCCCATTGACCATATTCACACGGCTGCCATATTGCTCTTATGTCATGCTCAGGTTGGGTTCCTTTCCTAGGGTTCCCAAGGTAGGAACAGGGTGTAAAGGAACCCAACCCAAGCATAACATAAGAGCAAAAGGTCCTCCCGTGTGAATATGACCAATGCAAACACCACAGCAAGCGGCAGCTCTGACTGATGGTATCCTGAATAATCCTGGTAACATGAGGGCCACACTATCAACAGTGGAGGATGAAGGTTTCGGGGAAAAATGATTCCCATCGATCCTCAACCCTGCATGGTTACGCTCTCCCCCTAACGAGGACTCATTTCACCAAACTGATGGAGAGGAAGTGCCGGGAGACGTTCCGGGGAGTGAAGGCTCCCCCGACCACTGACAGGAAAGCGCCTCTCACCACCGCTGACTGATGTAGCCACTGAAGCATACCGCGGCATTACATGCCATTACATCGGAGACGATTGGAACATGAAGTCAATCTGCCTTGCCGCCGTGCCACTGGAGGACAGACATATGGTGTCCAACACGCGGTTGGAGGAGGTAGCAGCCAGGTTGGAAATGTCCACGCAGCAAAATGATCGCCGGTGCGCACGACAGTGGTGCCAATATATCGTGGCTGCTGCAAACATATTAGAGGAGAGTTATGGGTGGTCCTCCTCCTCATCTGCTGCACTGGCCACACCTTGCAACTGGCGATCAATATTGCATTGAAGCAGTCAAGCGTTGAAAAAGCTATTGGGGCTGCGAGATGTCTTGTGGAAATTCAGAGCTAGCCTGCAACAAGCTGAGGGAAAAACAGCAACAAAATGGGCCCACCTGAGAACAGGCTTGTTCGGGCTGTAAACATGAGATGGAACAACAAGTTCTAACGTTGTCCGACTCGACTGTCACACACAGAGGGGCGAACTGTACCTTAGAAGCCGACCAGTGGAACCTGCTTGAAGAGCATTCCATCCCCACATAAACCCTTTGAATGTGTTTACGAGTGGGGAGACATACTGTATACATCACAATCTCTACAGTACCACCACTTGTGAAGGGGCTATTGAAGTAGCCGACCCAGAGTGCTGCCTTGGAGTCAGTGACAGTGAAGGCTTTTCAAGTCACTGCTACAGAGCAGCTTCAACAGCAATGGAAGAAATACACACAGTAAATTTCGCAAACTGAGTACAATTTTACTCACTTGGGCTCAAATGGACTCAGTTTGAGTAAAATTTACTCTGCAAAATTGACTGTGCACCTACTTTCTCACACATGACAAGCGAACACAGTGACCCTAGTCTGCCCTGGACCCGTACTGACGTTTCTGACACCTGAGCAAGTCTTTAATGGAACATGGCAACATTATGGGTGATGCGCTTACAGAGTCAGACAAGAAGATAGATACCGATTTCCTTTCTGTGCATTCAGTAGAAAGCTATCCGGCTGCTAGCCTAGCTTAGCACAAAGGAAGGGAAGCGGATACGGACCACTAGCCTAGCTTAAAACTTTGGGAGAGGTGTTTTTGGCCAACAGCTAGGCTAGCTGGTCCCTATCCGCTTCCATTAGTTTGTGCTAAGCTAGGCTAGCTTGCAGACGGATAGCTTCCTACTGAACGCAGAGAGAGGTCATCGGTATCTATCTTCTCGTCTGACTCTGGAGAAGACGTGAGCGCATCTCCCATAATGTTGGTGTGTTCCTTTAATGTGCAAACCAATGTCAGGGAGGGCACTCTGGGAGTGAGCAGGGAGGCGGATCGGCAGCGGCAGTGTGACCGTCTCTCTGTGACCAAACCGGTGCCACCTCCACCGTTACTACAGCTGCTGGACCGACAAACTCCTGTCTCTTTACTTCACTCACTTCTCGATTCTGAAACCAGGGAATAGAGAGGGCCAAGTGAGGAACCAAGTTGTCACATACGTTAGAGAGAAGCTCCTTGCCCTGGAAGAAAATCCATTACGTTGGTGGACGGCTAGCAGGAATAGATATCCCCACCTTGGCCACGTTGGCAAAGTCCTACTTATGCATCCCTGGCACCTTATGGCTGTCTGAGCCCCTCTTCTCTTGCAGCAGGCAACATGGCTTCCAAGAAGAGAGCCAGCCTTAGCCCAGAGCATGTGGACGTGCTAGCAGTGTTACACTGCAAGGCAATGATTGATTGATTGATTGAAAAGTTTATTAACAGATTGCAGAATGGGTACAGTACAGTACAGCTCAATACATACAATTGTTAAGGGGATGCAGACCAGAGAAAGACTTTCGTCTTGTTTACATCAGGGTCCCCCATTTTCAATTCATCATAACATATATGACATACATGACATACAGATAGACAGTACTGCTACATCTATACATTTATGACATATCAGATTTGCAAATACAGTACTGTTTGTGATACAAAAGTGTCCAGAAAAAGAGTGTATATACATTTGACGTAGAAACTGTACATTGGAGGAGGTTGGGTGGGTGGGGTGGGGTTGGGTGGGTGGGGGCTGTACATTGGAGGTGGGGGGGGGGGGGGGGGGGTTGGGTAGGGGGGACACACACATTTTACACTGTACATTGGAATACTGACAAAGCCATACTTGGTCATTTACTGTACAACTAGGTTAGGACATGATGGTGCAGTGAGTGAGTGAGTTCCTGCAGAGCCATTCTACCTCCATAGTCCAGTTATATACCTCCATGGCTATTTGGTGTATAGCAAAGCCTGTTAACACTTAGTTTGTGTTTTGTGTTTTTCGTTATTATTATTATTTAAACCGTTCAGCTCCTTTCAAACTGATGACTTATAAACAGGTTTTTGTTTTGAGAACATGTGTAAGAAGACCTGCTGTGCAATTTCTGAAAACCTATATTTTTTTAACTCTTTTTTTTTTTTTTTTCCTTTTTTTTTTTTGATATTTAAAGTTTTTTATTTTTCTCAAACAAGACAATACATACACAACAAAACAAGACAAGAAATGATAATAATAACAATAACAACAAGGGGCGAGGGGGGGGGGGGGGGTTGCAGAGCGTTACAAAGGTTCAGTAGACAAACTTATTCCAGATAGTGATCTAATAAAGTTCAGGGGACCTTGAAGGCCATCGGGCCTATCACTCTCTTGAAGAGACAGAGCAGCCTGTTCCATCGATAGCAAGTCCATGAAGTCCTTGCGCCAGTTCTCCATACTGAAGCAGTTCAGTTTGCGTTCTTTACAGTTCATTAAAATAATCCGTTTGCATGCTAGAAAAGCCAGTGCTATAGTATTATTTACAATCTTTGCTTGAGCAGTGTCCATTTTTACACCCAATATACACATTATAGGGCAAGGATTAATGTCAATTTGGAGAGTAACTGACAGGTCCTCAGCAATGTCCAACCAAAATTTCCTAACAAGTGGGCAGTGCCACAGCAAGTGCATGAGCGTACCCTCTACTCCACACCCATGCCAGCACAATTTGGGTAGGGTGTGATTCATTTTATTCAATGTACAGGGTGTTATATAGGCCCTGTGTAGTATCTTTAATTGTATAATTTTATATCTAACACATTTTGATATTTTTGTACTATTCCTAAGTGCTGCTTCCCATTGTGTTTCAGATATGGATATACCCATGTCTCGCTCCCATTGGACTTTAGTTTGGGTATTGGTATCAGGGGTGGTTGAACATGATAGTTTATACATTGCAGAAACAATGCCTTTCCTGCCTGTAATTCCCCTTAATGTCTCTTCCATGACTCCGTTTGTTCCTATAGCTATGCCTTTAGACAACAATGATTTAATAACTGATTGTATTTGTAAATAAGATAAAAATTCTGTGTCTTTCAGCCCAAACTGTGTTTTAAGTTCATTAAAAGGTATCATATTTCCCCTTTTGATCACTTGGCCCACCTGTGTTATATTATGTTGTTGCCATACATTATTTTTAAGGAGTTTACCTCCTGCAGAGAGCAAAGGGTTTTTCCATAATGGACATGATGGTAAGGAATATCCACTAAAGGTCAGGCGTTTATGTAAGATTTTCACTATCTCACATGAAAATTCTAAAAGCGGATTGTCCAGTCTGGGAGTGATTTTTGGGTTATACCACAACATTGAAAGAGATAGATCTTTGTTATGTTCTTCTATAATTTGTTCTTCAAGCCATTCCCAGCTGCCAATCTGTCTCACACTATTGTAAGCCCACTGCAAGGGGTATCTTGAGTTATATGCTATGTAATATTGGTGTATATTTTTTTAACTCTTGATGTGTAGCATATGTTTCCATTTTGTTTTATAACCATCAGTTGGCAAGTTGTTTGAAAGAGGATTGTACAAGACGAGGAAGAACACGTTTTGTTTTTTGAATAAAATGTAGCTTTTTTCTTTTTTTCTGATTAATCGAAGTAATAATCAACATATAAATCGATTATCAAAATATTTGTTAGTTGCAGTGCTATTTTAATATACTGCCTTAATCCACAATGTAATTGTCTGTGTCAATGTCGCACCAAACGACCAAATCAAATTCCTTGTATGCGTAAAATTTGGCAATAAAGACCTTTCTGATTCAGATTCTGAATGTGTGCAGTGCAGCAACTAACCTTTATCTACATCAGGTCCTTTCATTACCCACTGATGGTGGACCATGGTTTGGATCCCAGGACAGAAGGCAGATCTGCAGAATAAAAATAGGCTACTGTTAAAAAATAATATAAGAATACACACAATTTTGTATTCGAGTAGGCTACACCCCTACGACCAATGTGATAAGGAGTCTGTCAGTGTGGCTGGGAAGATGTTATTTTTTTTCTTTTTTTACTATGCTAATAATACTGTAGTCACCAACGTGGTAGACCACACGGGGTCAGAGGCGTTTCGTCGTCACAATTGTTAACCTTATGAACTTAACCCAAACGTTAACCACTCCCACTACGTACAAAAAAATTATGTAAACATTTTCTTCCGAGCGGTGGGATCTAGCATCTACACTATATCATTTGGGACACGTAAACAGTGACACAGCTCAAGATGAACACTGATAATAATAGCACGGGAATATTAGAACACACGCTTGCCTAACGAGCCGCCAATGACACTTACACATGTATCACAAACAGTACTGTATTTGCAAATCTGGTATGCCATAAATGTATATAGCAGTACTGTCTATCTGTATGTCGTAATATGTTGTTGTGATGAATTGAAAATGGGGGACCCTGATGTAAACTAGACGAAAGTCTTTCTCTGGTCTGCATCCCCTTAACAATTGTGTGTATTGAACTGTACTGTATTGTACCCATTCTACAATCTGTTAATAAAGTTTTCAATCAATCAATCAATCAATCAAAAGCTGCCAGCGCGCATGGGGTTAAACAACAGAAAGGTGCGTCACCTGCGCATCTTCAAGGAGAGAATGAAGTCAAGTGTCTCCAAAACACAACAGAACTGGCTGCTCGCGCCACGAGTGTGACTCTTTTTTAAGAATTAGGTCCAGGCTACCGCGATATGCATTTCAACAATACAAAACGGCAGGTTTTGTTTTACTTGGTTCGCAGAAGAGAAATGAGTCAAGCATAACGTTAATGTTTTTGTTTTTTTCCCCGCATGCATGCAGTCAACAATAAACACCACAATTGCCTATAAATTCCAAGTCTACTGTGTGGCATCCGGTTTATTTGAGGCGACTCGCACTCCGGCGACTGCCTTACCTGTGCATAAAGAACTGTCTGCTGATATATAGACAGTAGAGGAAAAAAATACTTTCAAAACGTAAATCTAAATAACAGTTTGTTTGAGCGTGGCAACTCGTTGGTGATGTCACTTTAGGACGCTCGTAAATTCCCATGTCCAATTTCCCGATGTCTTATTAATTTGTACTGAGACTGAGTAGACTAAAAACTCCATCTCCAATTTGATCAGTTTCAGACAGAAGGGCACGTGCCTGGCTGTCTCTGCGCGTGCACGCCGAATGGCGCGGGAAGCAGCGATAATATTCCAGACTGACAGCCACGCGCAGCCAATGGCATTGTGAATCCGAGCCAAGCGTCCAATGACAAACGGCCATAATGATAACCCCTCGTCCGTCTGGTCTGCTGACAGACCGCGCTGAATAAAACAACAGTCTGAGTTGAGCAGTTCATGGCACTCAGATGTGGGTCACCACTACTGACTGTATTCAGCCGAATAGGGAATCGCCATTGTCTTATGCGTTACAGAGAAAGCGTTTGACATTGCCCACGTCTGTGTGTATATACATGACAACACGACTCATATGTAACACGACCCCAATGGTTAATGCTTATGTTCCTTGATTATTACGTGCATTAATTTATACCCCATTTAATTTGATAATAATTTGGCATTTAAGTTACAGTACATTTCTTTCTTTCTTTCTTTAATTTTTCTCTATATCTCTGTATAATTTGGGTGTCCTAGTTGGGTGCGTAAATAACTTGGAACATGTTTCTATTGTGACTATTATAGCATTATGTACCAGAATCTTTCCCGTCTCCTGAACTGGAAACAAAAATCCTTGAATAGTGTAAGGTCTATTGCTTACAATAAAAAGTGTGTCCGTGAAGCTGGCCACATTATATTGCAGGTCTCCCATGTAAGAACCAACCCTATAAACAACTCTACCAAAAAAGCAACTGTAAGCGTGGTATATTCATACAAGCTTTGAGACAGAGCTTTGCTGTTAGTGTTACACTAATATTTCGACCTGTCTCAGAGAAAAGTTAGAAAACTGTGTTCAATTGTAACCAACCACATTCAAACCATATATTCTCTATGTTATACCATTACATCATATTTAGACTTACAAAAGTCACAGCAGAGCTATGTTGACACATGAACGTAACTTAGAATGAGAGCTACAGTGGATGCTTTCTGTATTCAATAGAAAATAACAACAGTCCTGTGTATTGCACTTCATTATGGTTCCAATATTAGTTTCTCAGGATCATAAATTATCATCACAAATCCATTGTCCCGTACAAAACGTCCAATTTGGCATGTAGGATACTGTCAGAGAAGGCGTACAGACAGGTTTGTTGTAGAGAACGTCTGTCTATTAACAAGAGAAAAGAACACTTGTCTCCTCCGGCTTTGCACTCTCTAAATTGCATTGTTATGGAAAGCCGCTGGATTGGGACTAGGGCACAGAATCATTGAGGTCACTGTAATAGAGTGTGACAGCTCCCTCCTTCACCTCCATCTGCAAATAAAAACCCAAATTCTTGGGAAACAGAATCCAGGGAACAGAGGAATATCTTGTCTGGCTTTAGGAACAGCTGTTGGTGGTTCTTATGGGACTATATGAGATGGTTGTTGATATGAATTGAGACTATATTAATCAATTGATCGTCGAAAGAAAACATGGCACAGGCGTATTTATACACGAGGTGGGAATATATAGATAGATAGATAGATGGATGGATGGATGGATGGATGGATGGATGGATGGATGGATGGATGGATGGATGGATGGATGGATGGATGGATGGATGGATGGATGGATGGATGGATGGATGGATGGATGGACATTCCGCACATCACACTATCAATATGCATGTGATGACATAACAAAGGCCCCAGTCTGGGGGGAAGTTTTATTGAAACATCATGTTTTTATTAGTTTAAATGAGAAAAAAAGTGTATGTTAGGCCTACATTCTTACTTTTGTTTACTCTTATTGCAAAGTATAAACATGAACACAACTAAAACCGGTATAAAAGTTGTTTACTTTTCTCCCACTACTAAAAAGTCATGACTCTTGGCAATGTTTTCTATATTGCCTGGCTATAAAGCAAATATGTTACAATACATACGGTTGAGATTAAACTGAAATATTCATTAGGACCCAGGCTTGGTTTTCACAGATTATGCCAACGTAATCGTATCATACATTCTGGTTCTTGTTCTGATAGCCCATAGAGTTATGACTGAATATAGGCCTATATGCAAAACATCACCCAGTAACCATCTAATTGCTTAAAATAAAAAACAAAAACACATGCCATTGGAGCTGGAGCAGGCTAATAGACTGTATTTCATAGCGCTCTGAAAGAGAAAAAGGATAACATTCTCCAGCTCAACGCCTTATCCTCACAATCCCTACAGTCCATTAGAATTCACAGACAGTCTTTCACTAAGGAAAGTCCCTTTACGCTTTTCTCAAATTAAAAATCTCACGGCTGATCCCCTCCAACGCTCTGGCTTTCAGATATTGACCTTGTGGTGCTACAAAATGGCTTCTTCCTCGCGGCAGGGACCCCATAATGAGCCAATACAATGAGGCTTCAGTTCACTGCTCACCTCTCTTTGGTGTCTCTTGGGGTCTTTGTTGACGTTTGTCAGCCCTTGGAGGAATTTAGTGGGTTAGAATTCTGCTGCGGCGTGGCTGTAGAGTCAGACAACTACTTTGACTCTTAGACTTAAAGCATGAAAAAGGAGAAAAGAGAAAGAGGAGGGAGGGGGGGAGAGACACTTTGTGGGGGAGAAAAGGGCTTTGACCTTACAGGGAAGAGAAATCAAAGGAGTGACTTGAATAAAAATTAACCACCGTTCTGTGATTCCAACTAAGGTGACTGTGGGGGCCTTGGGCGTTCGAAGGCCGACACTTGAGTTAACTGGGCTGGAAAAGATTCAATCAAACACGGTCATATTTAAGGTTATGAATGACGGCTCGAATCCCAGGGTGTTCCTCGGGACTGAGTTCCTAAAGATCACGGATCATTCGCTTTGTGTATGGTCTGTCTGTTCCCCCAGTTATTATGAGTGCAACCGTCACCGTGGATTTACACCTCATGGTTTTGGGGAAATGTCCTCCTTTTGAGCTCCCTTTGAGCTTAAACGCGGTGTGAAGATAAGTCTGGCAATGCAAGATTACTTCAGACATGATAGAGTAAAAGAACATATATTTTATGCTCTGCCAAGACTTGTTTTTCCATGTTTAAACACTTTCTTCTTTGGGGTTATTGAGAGCAAAACATTTCTATAAGAAACCTCTTCCATTTATTTTGTCTGAAAATAATAGTAAATTAATAAAATGTGATAAGCTCATCTGACATAGCCTGTAGGTTCAATTTGTTTTACTTAAAGACCCAATCCATGATCCAAATATAAACAAATGGGCAGTGTAATTGGAAATATTAAAGGACAAAACGATGAGCCGTTTATTGAATTGAATTGAATTGAAAACCTTTATTTATCCCCGAGGGGGGATTAAGATGTCCTTTACAGCATAAGCAGTGTAACAGCAATTTAAAAACAGCAATTAAAAAACAGTTTATACATAACATACATGTGTTAAAAACAAGATGGACAAGTACACAGGGATAAAAATAGCTAAAATAGGACTAAAAAGAGCTAAAAAAGTGGTGAAAAAGAAACAAGTCCAATCATGAATGTGTTGTTAAATAATTAAATTAATTTGTTACCGTCCACAACCCAGCTCCTCCAGTTCACAGCAGTTAGCCCATCCTGGCCCTGCTTGGTTGTGGAGCCTGATTGCCACTGGCACAAAGGACTGCCCAAAGCGCTTTGTGGTATGTCGGGGGGGGATGAGTCTGTGGCTAAACGTGGACCGCATTGCGGTCAGCTCATCATAGAGGGGGTGGAAGGGGTTCTCAAGGATAGCATGCAGCTTCCTCCTCGTCCTCCTCTCTGCCACCACCTCCAGACTGTCCAGGTCCGCTCCCACCACAGAGCTTGGTTTTTTTACCAGTTTGTTTATTTTGTCTGTGTTGGTGTTGCCCCCCCAGCATACCACAGCGAAAAAGAGGGCACCCGCCACCACAGACTGGTAGAACATCTGCAGCAGTTCGCTGCAGACATTAAAAGACCTGAGTCCTCTCAGGAAGAACAGTCTGCTCTGTCCCTTCCTGTAGAGGGTGTTGTCCGTCCAGTCCAGTTTGTTGTTCATGAGAACACCCAGGAATTTGTAATTCTCCACCCTTTCCACCTCCACCCCCTGGATGATGATGGGAGTTGGGGGCTTGGTCCACCACCATCTCCTTCGTCTTGCTGATGTTGAGCTGTAGGTGGTTTTCCTTGCTCCACTCTGTGAAGCTCTCCACCACAGCTCTGTACTCCTCGTTGTCGTTGGTGATGTATCCAATGATGGAGGAGTTGTCTGAAAACTTTTGGAGATGGCAGTTCCCGGAGCTGAAGCGGAAGTCTGAGGTGTACAGGGTGAATAAAAAGGGTGCCAATACAGTTCCCTGGGGGGCTCCAGTGTTGCAGATCAGCACGTCGGAGTGGCACCCCTGCAGTTTGACAGACTGTGGTCTGCCAGTGTGGTAGTTGAAGATCCAGGCCACCAAGTAAATAAATCATTCTGAGTCATTATTAATAATAATAGAAAAGTTTATTTCACCAGCGTGGCCACAATGAAAGGACAGTTTACAGACAGATACATCATGTTCACACATAATCGTCTGGCCGTAAAGTGACCAAGAGCTCTGTTCAGACGTATATTAAATACACAGTTGTCAGACGTAACATAATACATCAGATATGATGATGAAGGTAAATAAAAATGGTTCCCAGTCACAGGAAGCAACAATAACTTTGTTATGGTTGGGGAGATGTTGGTATCTTGGAGTCCCTTAAAGAGACACACACATTACATAGCTGGTCAGAGTGAACCAGTCAAGCTGTCTATAATGACACGATAATATATTCCACCACAGCAGCCCCACCACCCAAAGAGAAAAATACAGAAATGGGAATGGAGACACTTTTTACATGTCTGTTTACTCAGCTCTTGATATAAGGACTAACAATAGAGTCAATATATATTTTGTTTTTTATAATTGCATATTGTGGCTGTTAAAACATGTTTGCACAGGTATTGTTTTTAAACAGAACTATATTATTAAGATAGGATAAGATGGTTCTTTGTTTATGCGGGGGAAATCGGGTGTCAAAAGCAGCAACAGCAGAGGGAGAGAGAAGGGTACAGGCAGGATAATACGAGTAAAATATGAGAATAGAAAAGAATAAAAGAAAAGAATAAAAATATAGTAAGAAAAATAAACTAAAAAGAAAGATAAAGATCTGAACTCCACTGGATCTCTGGAGAGGTGGGACATTTTTGCTTCACAATCATGGGTTTGTATAGTCCTAAAAAATAAATGTTAGCATCTAAATCAAACTAATAATGTAGGCTATTTGAATATAATCCACATTTATAAAAAATCTGTTTAAAATCCTTTTTTGCTTGTTTGTTTGTTTTACTGTAGATATATGGTTACAATCCTGGTGGCTGGACGGGAAGTACATGTTGATTAATTTACCTGCATAAATGCACCTGCCAAAGCTTTAAACACATTAAAAACTCATATTTTGACTGGAAAAAATGTAGGTCATTGTATAAAGTGCTCCATCAAACAACCAAAAAACAATCTTATCCTTTATTTTGATGTCATGTGGTGGGACTATTGTTATGGTTTGTAACCGACCCCAATCGCACAACACAAGACAGGGCATTTATTCAATACAAAACAAAAAGCGGCACTGTCCCTTTAAGGGAGAACACAAAACACTGGAAACAAAATCGCATAAGCCAAAACAGGGCATTTATTCAATACAAAACAAAAAGCGGCACTGTCCCTTTAAGGGAGAACACAAAACACTGGAAACAAAGAAATAGGGAAAATGTGGCACTGTGCCTTTAAGAGGCGAGCAGGCTAAGGGGCTAAGGCTAAGGGACAGGGCCAGGGCAAAATGTCAGGGCAGGACCAGGGGCACTGGAGCGGGGGAACAGGGACAGAGGCCCGGGGAGGCGGGCTGGAGACAGGGACAGAGAAACAGGGTTAAGGCCTTGGACAGGGCGAGGGCCAGAGCTGCTTACAGGGATGGCAGGGTTCCGACGGCGGAAGCCTGGCACGGAGATCCTCCTCGGAAACTGCCGACGGACAGCGCAGAACACCGGGGTCCCAGAGGACCGGGGTGAAGAGACGTATCCTCCCGTGGAATAGGAAGCAATGCGCGCCGACTTGACGTCTGGAGTAGGAGCGCGCCGGCTTGAAGAGACGCATCCTCCCGTGGAATAGGAAGCGATGCGCACCGGCTTGACGTCGGGAGTAGGAGCGCGCCGGCTTGAAGAGACGCATCCTCCCGTGGAATAGGAAGCGATGCGCGCCGACTTGACGTCTGGAGTAGGAGCGCGCCGGCTTGAAGAGACGCATCCTTCCGTGGAATAGGAAGCGATGCGCACCGGCTTGACGTCTGGAGTAGGAGCGCGCCGGCTTGAAGAGACGCATCCTCCCGTGGAATAGGAAGCGATGCGCGCCGACTTGACGTCTGGAGTGGGAACACTGGAAAACCTCCCGTAGGGAATTAGAGAGCGCAGACGGTGTCCCACTCCAGGCAAACGGCGACAGGTGGTGATGGCTGGCACCTTGTCTCACGCCGGAGACGCGGCAGGTGATGGTAACGTCCAGGACTCCATGAACACTGAACACAGATAAGGATACAGAGTCCAGAACAAAGAACCAGCATACAGAACGACCCGACCAGGACTGGAGGGGAGGTCCAGGTATTTAAAGCCCTCTGGGGCGCTAATCATAAACTCTGAACAGCTGTGAAAGGTAGTCCAAGGGTCGGGGCTGTTGAAGAGCAGAGGAGAGTAAAACATCGCAAGGGTGGGGGCTGGTGAGGTGAGGAGACAGGGAATTAAAGGTCCAGGGAACAGGCGAAACCTCACAACTATCATGTCACCAATTCAAAATTACTCTGATAGATATGTGATAGTATAACCTAATAGCAAGTACAAACATAAACCATAGGAATATGTATGGGCTATAGCGTTAAAAGGAGAATGCAGCTCATTTAAAAAGTTCACATTTGTTATTCCTGTCTCCCAGGACGCGTCTATACTTTCGACAACAAATGTTTGTTTCCGCGTTCGAGTTTTGCGCTCTGATTGGCCAGGTGACATGTGCGCCAATCGTGGGACGGCAAGTTCGGCGCCTATTTCCGGGTCTAACAGCCTGCAAACTACCTAACGCCTAGTTTATCACTGGTTAAGCTTAGGCGACTCTTTCGCAGTTGGTTAAGGTTAGAGTTTGGAATCAGGGCAGGCGTTCTATCGCCATGCTCTAAGACAAACTCTAACCTTAACCAACTTCGAAAGAGCGCCTAAGCTTAACCAGTGTAGAAACTTGCGGTCCCACGATTGGGCGTACATGTCACATGACCTGGCCAATCAGAGACGCGGAAACAAACATTTGTTGTCTAAAGTATTCAGGCTCCCAGGACAGTCTAGTGAATATTTGTGTCACCTGGATGGAAAATGTTCCTCCATAGCAATGAAGGGGGGGCGGGGCTGACTTTGTGAGGTCATAACATGTTTGTGTGAGCTCTTACAACCAAATTATGTTTAAATAGGCCACTAGTTTAGACACGTTTGCAATACTAGAATATAAACTACATTCAGGTGTGAGACCTTAAAAACACAAGGTCAGTACCCCATTCACTGTCAAAGAAGCAGGCCCAGATCTTACATCTGGGTAACATGACAGATTTGAGGGTTCTCTCCGATTTCTAGAAACCATATCTAGTGGTGCGTGTTCACAAATATTGACTGTCTTGGGGCACAGGAATAACAAAGGGATTCTTGAAATGGGTGACATTCCCCTTTAACTTCCCCACCAATGTTGCCTCGTTGTACAGTGGTGAGGTCTGCCTACAGTGCAAGTTATGCAAATGTATTATAACATAGATGCCTGTACAGATGTTGTGACGTACGTGGGTTGGTCATTATCATTATTACTGTATTTGTGACACCATGTGAACATCAGGTTAGTATAGGTAATATTCTGTTGTTATTTGTATTTGGTGTGTGTCACCTTTGTATTGATCCCCTTTTTGTTTCTCCCGTTCCCAGATGCCGCCCGGCTCACTGATTGTGCTGATTGCCTGAGGAGTGGTAGGCTGAGGGCAATCAGCCTCAGTACACGAGTGGTTTTAAAACCTGGCATGCGACACACATCCAGGCACCTCATTCTGTCATTTGCCAGTGACCAGAGTGGAGTGAGGTTGCCGTTGTTTGCCACTATTGTGTGGAGCGATTCTGTGCCTATTGCCACTTTGTGTGCGATTGTATATATATTGTTGGCCTCTGTGCCATTCACTATTGAGTGGATATATATATATTGTGTATTCCTGTTATGCCATTTACCACTATGTGTGGGCAATTATAATACTGTGTTGGCCTTATTGCCACTTTGTGTGGACTGGTACTTTGTGTACGATTGCTGGGTGGTTCCCAGTGCCAACCTCTGGCTGGTTGGCTGGTGTCTGTGGACACTGTAATACTTGTTTACCTTATTGTATTACCTTGTTTGTTCTCCCCTACCTTTTTCCCTGATTGTGTGTTGTGGGTTTCATTCCCCGTTATTTAATAAAAACATTTACTTTGGAAAACACTTTATTATTTCCTCCTACCGGGACCTGTGCTTAAAGCACGCACTGGACGGGCTGGCTTCACAACAGCCCGCTCCAGGTATCATTTGTTAGGTCATCAGACCTTTGGTTGTGACAGTTGTTCACCAGGAATCGGTCCAGACATGCCATGGAACATGGGTATGACTACCACTATGAGCATCAACTAGTATGTGTTATCATTCATGTCATGTGCTCATCATTATTGCATCATGGCCATCAAATCCCATGGTTGAGCAACTTTGGAGTTACTAAACGTCTCCAAGAGCCAAGCTACCAAAAAATAAATAAATAAAAAGATACCTTGAAAAATAAAGATAGCTTGAAAAAAAAAAGTGCTCTAAGTGGAATTGCATGAGGTTCTATAGAATCTTTAGAAAAGGTGATTGACTTACATAAAGGCTGCCCAGTTGACCCATCTCAAGCCGCACCCTCTTTTCTTAATCCTCCAATCACAACTGTTGCTTGAGATAGGTCCATAGGTAGTCCAAAGAACCCCTAAACGTGTCCAATCTGATTATTATTTTTTAACCCTAACCCATTGTAAATCAGAATACAGGTCTGTTTAACTCCAGTGTTTACAAATATTACCAACATAAACAAACCTTTTAAACGAATAGGCTACAACTTTAATTCCATCTGCATTCATGCTTGATACATCATTGAGGGTTGGCCCTCATTTACAAAGATGTTGAGGTATAAGAAAAGTTAAAGACAATAAAAATATACAAGACAAAAAAGAAAGAACGATCAATTAAAACAATTACATACTGAAACAATGATTTGTGTCCAAAGCTTACTAGAATGTTGACTTTCAGCATGCGTTATAGAAAGTTCCATCATGGCCAGAGCACAAAAACTAAAAGGAATCTTTTCAAGCTCTGTACAAACTTTGGGGGCTCACAGCACAAGACAATCATTAGCGCTAGTTTGATATGATCCATAGGTCGCATAGATGGATATAAGATGGTACCTTTCCAATAAGGGCTTCATAGATAAACAAATACCCATACATATCACATCTCTCGGCCAGCAAAGACGACCCAACCATCATACAGGATGCAATCGTGTGCACCATAAGTGATAAATCTAAGAGCTTGAGAGTGGAGGCAGCAGCATGTCTCTAAATTACATCACCATAATGTAAAACTGACAGGAAACCGTTTACTGCCAAGAGTGTATGTGGTAATGCAATGAAAATGTCTCATCAAGCTAAATGCCAAGATATTTATATTCTGTAAGTCTCTTAATGTTTGACCCATTAACAGTTGAAATATGTATATTAGTGTAATCAATATGTCTGGCTCTATTTGCATACAATACCAATTTAAGTGCATCTTGCAAAGCATTGAAGGAATGTTGCAAAGTTTTCAATGACTAATTGTACAGAATCAGCTAAACAATACAGCATTGTATCATCTGCATAAAAGGTGTACATGTCAGCTCCATAAAGATGAAATAATATAGTTATATTTCGTATAGCATCGCGTCCCACTCTGAGCCTTACGAGATACTCTATATCTCCTGTGATACCTAATGTATCTCCCACGAACAAAAAACACATGCACCCCACCTGTATGGGGCCCCGCCCCTTATGGTGGTACCACCCATATAACCATGACTCTGGTCATGAAACACCCTTCCTCTATTTTCGTCCCAGCGTACTGGATGCTTGCACCATACGAGCTAGCGGAATGAAAAGATTAAGGAAGATTAATAATGTTGGAAGCTTACCGGAGGTTGCTGGCCCCTGGCATCTTCGACGCATGTTTTCGGCGACACGACGGGCCTGTGATGTTCCTCGTTGATGACTGCACATCGAGGTTCAGCTGTACAAGGCTGGCTGTCGGGCCAGCTTGTACTCAGGTAGGCCCTGTGTCTTCAGGCATGGGTATTAGTGTTAGTAATGCTGGTTTGTGTTGTTAACACAACCTTGTTGTGTGTTGGCGCCAGGGGCAAGATGGTTTGGTGAACGTTCTCTGCAGGGAACGGTTTCCAAGCTGTCTTGGGCGTGCTGCTAAAACATCTAAAGCTATGCTAACATGCTATCGCTACTGCCGCATGCTATCACTACTGCTAATTGCTATGCTGTTTTAATGTCTCCGCCGTGAGATGTTGTCACTCTCCCGCCTCTTGCCCGGTTCATCAATGAAGGTCAGTCGGTAGCTGTTGTGGGGTTTTGAGTTCTATTTACCTTTTTCGGGTAAATGGGTTGACAACGGGGTAGGTCGTGGCTAGGTTCTAGCCAGGTATTACCTTGTGTTCCGGCGGGGTTTGTTGAACGGTGTTCCCATCTGGGTTGGCGTCGGGTAGTGGGGCTATGGGTCCAGCCGACATGGTAAACATGTTGCGTGTCTGTGCACAGGCAATTGTTGTCTTGGGTTCCACATTGCCTGGCGTTAGGCTGCAGTAGTGTAAGGGCAGGGCCGCTTGGGAGAAATGTGAGGCCCTGTGCGTTTTTAGACGCGAGGCCCCCCATCTCCTGGGGCGGCCCTGTGTAGGGGGCTATTGTTTCATTTTGTCACTCTGCTATGAGAAGGTCTGTCTTGCTACAAGCTTTCTCTCCTCTCAAACCATTCATACTGACGGTCAATCGGTATACTGGGGGAGTAGTGCGGGGGGGGGGGCTTTGTTTACCTTTTTTGGTAAATGGGCTAAACTAGGGCTGGTGTTCTGTTGTGAATATTTTGAATGAAGACGGGTCTGGTCCGTCTCCCCTTAAACTTTGTGTGTATGGGTTTGCTCATTCTACAGTTTTTGTGGTTTAGCTCTTTTATTCATTTAACCTTTTCATGGTCCACACCACAGTGGAGGGTGCTGTTTGCAATCACCACTGGTGCTCCATGTTAACGTCAGTCCTTTGTTTTTGATATATTGAAACAATGCCCCGCCCGGCCGACACCATGGGTCGGCCTGGCGAGTGGCTGGTGGGCTGTTAAGGCTTGTACCGCCACGGTATGGAATTGGCAACGATTAGAACTGTGTTCGAATTGGTGTTTTTTCTATTACAGAAATGGTGTCTGGTGGAGGGGCCTTGAGGGCCGGCCGACGTCGACACATCGCGCACGGTGTTGGTAAACCACTCCGTCGAGGATGTTGACGTTATTAGCTTTGACCCAGCCGCAAGCTATAACCGCTCAGGGTTCCCCTCTCCGCAGGGGATTTTGGTCTTCTGCTGGAGCGCGGGCGGTATTGTCCTAGGCCCTACACCGCCTCACACCGCGCAGCCAGAAGAAGAGAGAGCACGGCCTCGTCAGCGGCGATGACGGGGCCCTCGACAGGCGGCCATGTTTCCCCCGCCAGTGGTGCCCTGGTTGGAGAATCGACAGGGTATCGCGAGGCCGACAGTCTTGGCGGCCGAGGGATCGGCCATTTTGGGTGATTTCGGTGTTGGTAAACCACTCCGTCGTCATTTTGCCGCGAGCAGCCCGCTCCCCGCTCAGTCCGCTTTCTGTTACCCTCAGAAGCGGGGCTCTGGGTGTGTTCCTTTGGCTGCGGGCCGCGGACCTTCTTGAAGCGTATGCGGCCCCATTCTTCGCTTCTCATGGAGACAGGGGCTGACACCCAGTTGATGGCTGAGCCTGGGTCTGTCCGTGAGAATGTTGTGCTGTCAAGCGGCTCCCACACCTTGAACTGTGTTGGTTGAGCCTGGTGTTACGTCTGTCAACTTAAGTGTTGTCAGCAGGGGGGCTCGAAACCTTTTGAGGCACACAGTGCGGGCTTCCCCGGCCTCGCCTTCGCCAGGCCAGGTATCATGTTGGTGCTCCCACTCCTGGAATATTGGCAAGTGGTTGCAGCTCACATGGTTTGGGGTGGTAGTGATATCACTGCAGGGCTACGGTGTGTAGGAACCCATGGGGGCCTTACACCTTGCATGTCCGGCTGCAGAACAACTCCTTCAGCATGTTCTGGAGGGGTGTTCAGTGGGGGGGCTTTTTTGATCGGAAGCCCCCCGTATCAGACAGGCCCTTTTCTGTCGGGGTTCCCCCTTGGGTGCGATTGCCTCGTGGGTGGTGTCAGGGTCAGGTGTTCCGACACGGAACGCGCTCCTCGCACGATTCCAGGGTTGTCTTCGCACAGCGGGGGGGACCGGGCCAACTATCTACAGTTCCTGGCGGGCCTGCGCCACGTGACGGCGGGTGCGTTGGGAGTGTCGTCACATATGACTACGGCAGTACCATATGTCGAGGTAGATGGAGAGAATGGTGAGGCGGGGACTTGTGTTTACACAACCCCACCCGTTTTCAGGTTTGGTACAGACCCTGTTGTCGGGGTCTCCAGCAGGGACAGCTCTGGTCGACGAGATCCAATCTCTGTGGACGAAGCAAGCCATCGTCGTGGCGTTCTCCTCCCGGTGTTCTCTGCCCGAGAAGTCGGGAGGGAGGGGTGTAAGACCCAGGCTGGACCTGTCCCATGGGAAGGTTCAGCATTTTTTGGATCGTCTCCTACCTGTTGAACACTGTCAGGTGGGGGTCTGGTTCTCCTCCATAGACCTGTAGGATGCGTATGCGCATCCCCGATCTTCCATCCTAGGGCTTACCTACGCTTCCTTTGCAGGGTTAGCGTATGAGTACCAGAGGCTGCCGTTCGGTTTTCTCTGGCTCCCCGCATCTTCACCAAGTGCGTGGAGGCCGCACTGGGGCCTCTGCGTCATCCGGGGTTACGGAGTGTTCTGCCCTGATGACGTTCTGGTCCTTCGCGGTCAAGGTGGATCGTCAGGTCTCGTACCAGGCAGGTCTCTACCAGCCTGGGGTTGCTGTAGACTGGATGTAGAGTATTCCTCTTCCCAGTCAACGGTTGGAGGGCTATGGGCATCCATCTCAGAGCGTGTTGTCAACACGCTCGGGAGGTTCCGTCCTAGGACGGTTACGGCGCTGTCTCACGTCGCGTTTTCACCGACGCCTCCCTCGCTGGTGACGCGTCGGGCCAACGCAGTAGGGGGCAGCTGGCAAACCATGCTGCCCGGTCTGCGCTACGTTCAATGTGTTGGTGTTGAAAGCGGTCCTTCTGGTCCACAAATGGTGTTGATCAGGACGGACGATACGACGTCAGTGTTGTGTATCGACAGACAGGGAGGAGTACGCTCCCCCTGTCTGCACCAGGCGGCGGGCGGCTGGCTATGGGCGTCCTCCATCTGCGCGGCCTAAGGGCTCCCCACATCCCCGGCAGGGAGAATGTGGGTGCAGGTGTACTGTCGCGGGGCGGCCCTCATCCTGACGGGTGAGGATTGCGTCTGGACGTGGCCAGGCAGGGATTCTTCCCCATACATCTGTTAGGTCAGTTGTTGGGACGGGTACGTTGAGGGGCGCAGGTCCTTGATCCTGATGGTGTTACCATCTGGAATGCGCATGCTCCCTCCACTGTCGCGCTTACGCGGGCAGATGACGTATGTTCCAAGTGTGGTGTAAGGCGGGGGGCCAGGACTCAGTCTCCTGCCCCCTGGTTGCTGTCCTTAGTTACCTCCAGTCTCTCCTTGATAGACTGTCGGCTTCGACGGTGAGGGTATATGCAGCAGCTATATCCTCCTATCATGAGGGGTTTGAGGGGATGTCTTGTTCAGCCACCCTCTTGTGAAGCGTTTCCTGCTTGGCGCTCGACGCGTTAAGCCGGTGCAACGCTCCTTGGCTCCGACTTGGGATCTTCAATTGGTCCTCGGTCGGTTGTCCTTGGCCCCGTTTGAGCCGCTCGAGCGGGCGCCATTGGGACAGCTGTCCTTCAGGACCGCGTTCCTTCTGGCTGTCACTTCCGCTAAACGCGTAGGTGAGCTCTGTGCTCTCTCGGTACGTCCAGAGTGCCTGTCTTTTCGGACCGATTGCGGTGTCACTCTGCGACCTAATCCTGCTTTCGTGCCTAAGAATATCCGGAGTTCCTTCCGCTCCCGGGATATTGTGGTTCAGGCGTTTCGTCCTCCTCCTCACACTGGTGAGTTAGATGCGGGCCTTCACCTGTCATGTCCAGTCCGTGCTTGGGGATTTACCTCAGCCGTACTCAGGATTTCAGGGTTACCGACCAGCTTTTTGTCTGTTACGGTGGGGCTCGTGCTGGTAAGGCACTGTCGGAGCAGCGCCTGTCCCATTGGTTGTGCGAGGGTGTTACCCTCTGCTACACGCTGGCTGGGCAGGATCCCCCTGGGGGCGTCAGGGCGCACTCCACTCGTGGGGTGGCTGCCTCTGCCGCTCTCCTGGGTGGGGCCTCGGTGGAGGCCATCTGTGCTGCAGCTTCATGGTCCTCCCCGGGCTCCTTTGTAAGGTTTTTCCTCATGGACATGACCGGGGGTTCTGTCTCCCAGGCGGTTCTGGGGTCTGTGGCCTTTCCTGCTTCCCGTCCTTTGGTCGGGTAGCAGGAGTGTATGGGTATGGGCCGCAGTGTGTTGAGTCACACGTGGTTCCGCCTGTACGGTGTGTTCAAGGGGTTCTGGCTCCCTCTTGTTCGCATTCAGGTGGAGTTGACTGCGCCCCCCCCTTCGTTAGGAAGGATGGGGTGACAGGGCTCCCCGCACCCCTTGATGTGGGCTTACGGGTCCTCAGGGGGTACATCTGTCGGGTCTCGCGCCCGCTCTTCCCCATTATCTCGTAAGGCTCAGAGCGGGACGCGATGCTATACGAAATATAACGATAGGTTATGTAGATAACCTAGTTATATTAGTATTGGCTAAGCGTCCCGCTCTGCGCGCCCTGAGTTCCCTCTTGAGGGGTCTTTTCCTGGGACGGGTTTTTGGCGAGGAAGGGTGTTTCATGACCAGAGTCATGGTTATATGGGTGGTACCACCATAAGGGGCGGGGCCCCATACAGGTGGGGTGCATGTGTTTTTTGTTCGTGGGAGATACATTAGGTATCACAGGAGATATAGAGTATCTCGTAAGGCTCAGAGCGGGACGCTTAGCCAATACTAATATAACTATATAAATATAAATCGTTAATATAGGCTAAATTGGAAACAAGACGTCCTAGAATTGATCCTTGTGGAACTCTTTCTGTAATTGACGTATCTCAAACCTGCCCTCTTTTCTTGATCCTCCAATCTCAACTGTTGCTTCCCTCAAACAGCTGTGATTGAACGTTTGAATTAATGAACGTTTCCCAAATTAACAGATCGAAGTCTAACAGAGAGGTAATTAACCATTAACAAGCGTTAACATAAAAACAACACTACTTAATCTCTGTATAAGCAGGTAATGATCAACAACGTCAAATGCCGTCGACAGATCTAGAAAAAGAGCAATGCAGTGTTTAATTTGAGCTACAGTGGATACAATATAATTTATTACTGTAATTGTCAAAATGGTGCTTAGCTCTAAAACCGGATTGACAAGGGCTAAATACAGTGTCTTGAGGGAGAAATGTCTTGAGTTGATTATTTGCCAGTGACTCCAGGATTTCTGCAAGGATGGATGATTTTGGAGATTGGTTGATAGAATACAGTATAGAGTTGTATCACCTTTCCCCCTCCTCCCACACTGTGCAACATCCTGATGTGCAATATCCACAGTGCAATACCCACCCACTACCGTCTGACACTGTGATTGTTATGTGTATTGTTATTCTGTATATTGTTGTTATTTTGTATATTGTACAGGACTGTAACATTGTCTTATTGTATAGCATTTAATGTTTCTGTATAGTATTTTATGTTTCTCTTTTATTACTTGTGATTTTATTACTGCACCTTAAGTTTGAGTCCCAAATCTCGTTGTATGCAAATATAATGACAATAAAGTACAATCTATCAATCTATCTATCTAGAGAATTCCAAAACAACAGGCATACCAGTTCTGTATCGTTAGTGGCTTAGCTTGGCATCACTACTACTGCACTATCTCGCGTACGTGCACGCGTACTGAATAAACCACAAATGTACCTCTAATACCAGTATTAGTCTGACCACACCCCTCATCAGCTTACCTTCATAAGCAGGTGTGTGGTCACCTGCTCTCCTCCTTCTCGCTTTCACCACAAGGAAGAAGTGCCTCGGTAGATCCCCACACTTGACACCATGATGGAAGAAATTGGATTAGGAACAGCTTGGGAAACAAGGATACGTTGACATCATATCTTTATTTTCTCTCTCACTATTTTCGAGAAAATACGGCGATATTGTCTTCGTACTGGAGTGTCTAGAAGATGATGATCATTCTAAAAACCCTCCACCGGTTTTCGTATTGGGAGCACGCCGCTGCATGCTTCTCAACTGCAGTTCCTTGCTGTGTTTGTTGGGGTGAAACCTGTCAGGCCACAGCTGAACTGTCGGACATGCCGCTGTTGTGAGGAGCGGTGCGTTCCAGGTTGGGTGAGTAGTGTTTGCTGGCGGGCTCCACTTGTCTGTTAGTGCTATGGGGGCTACTTGACAAAGTTTATGGAAACCGGCCCCAGGCTAGGGTCCTTTGTTCAGCCTCCTAGGCGACAGAAGACCTTGGTCTGAAGACCATTATAGTTTTAACTAGTGGGCCGCGACCATTAACACTGGTGATCCCTGTGTGTTCTGGACGAGTGGATTCTCTCTGTCACCGTGTTAAGACCCCATCTTTCATATCCAAATGAGAGTATTCCTTCACGAGGGGATATGTGCATGTAATGTGCGATAGCGGCAGATTCATGTTCAAAGTCAGCTATACAGGCCAGTTGGTACTGTGCTGATTCCGCCGGACGTGGTAATGTCACCGTTGTGAAGCGGTGTTGACGTCTTGTTTTCTCTTTTCTCTTAAAAAGTGAGGAGGGGTTCAGAACGGCGGCCTGTCTGGGTGAGTGTTATGTCATTGTTTACATGTTCATAGCTTACGGTTAGCCGGTCAGTGGCCTGGCGCGGGGTAGCTTAGCTTCTCGCGCGCCGCCGGGAGCTCGCTTCTGATCGCGTGCGTCGTTAGATCGGCGTCTCGCGAGCGGAAGCAATAGCACCCGAACGGTTGGAGCAGCCGTTAGCTTGATGCTATTCTGTTGAACGTGCTTTGATTTTAACATGTTTTACACTCTTGACCACAACGTCATCCTTGACAGGGGATGTTCGTCGACCCTGCCCTGAACCTGGACGGGGATTGCGTCAACAAAGAGGACTGTAGCGACTGGTTGGAGCGGCGACGCTGCCCGGATCGAACAACACAGGACGGCTGTGTTCTACGGTGTCTTGTGACTGCACTTCGCTGATCTGCGTTCCGGGTAGGTACGGGGTTGGCCAGACCTCATAACACGTCTTCTGGTTTTACTTTGCTAAATGTATTGTGAATAACGGTGTTTTTTCCCAAAACGTGTGTTGTTGCAATGCATTTGGGATACGTTGCGGGTTATGTGTGAGCTGTTTTTGTCACTGGCAGTTAGCTTCTCCGTGCAGATCGTGATGTATTGATCTGGTTGTTGTGTGAGAAACATCATGGTGTTTATGTGTACCGTGTACTCACTACTAAGGCAACTAACCTATGAAGCTATGCTTGGTGACAAGTGAGTAAAAGAATGTTCTTTCTCAGACTGTAATGACAATGAACAGTGAGTTCACACATTAACAGGTTTTCCTGTTTTAACTGGCCGTATTGAGGGTAAAATAGGAGGATTGTGTTTTTCCCCCCCGGTTCCCTGGGGACTTTATCACCTCCTATCAGACATGTTGTGCATTAATTGTGTCTTTTGTGTGGTAGGGATACGATGTAACTCTTAGCTTGATTGCTGAGGTTGTGCTAAATCTGCTGGAGAAACTTATTTCCTAAAGGGAAATTGGTTTGGTTGCTGTCATGTGTGCTTAGCAAGGCCTGTGGTCGATACTAATCAAGAATGATGTATTCTCTCATTGTGAAAAAAACGGCGTTCCTCTGTTGAGTGTTTTTGCCATTTTTTGTAGGTGATGATGGGTTGTGTGTGTCATGTGACCTACAACTGGGTTGTACTGGCCACAGAAGCACATGTGTATGTTGGACCGGGGTTCTTAGAGCCCTCTCTATTCTGTGTTTTTCCTTAGTAAAAATCAGATAGCAGGTTAGCTCATGCGCTGTGTGGAGCTGTGAAACGCTTCATAGAGCTGACTATGACTGTGTCATATTCTCTTTTTGTCGTTACGTCGTATCATGGGTGTGGGGTCGTAAAGGGGTGAACTGGTAACCTTTCCTCTCCCCATTGTTCTGTCGGTCAGGGGTACACCCCCTGTCCTTCAAGGTTCCCGTCACGTGGCGGTTCGGCACGTTACGGGGGGGGGGGGGGGGGGGGGGGGGAGGGAGTTCCTGGTCCCACGGCCTGGTATATTGGGCGTGTGCACCGCAGGAATTCCCCCGCCATAGAGTACGTCACCGTGCGCGTCTCTGTTGGTAGGACTTCCGTGTGCTGTTCAGGTCCATGTGATGGATCTGTTTTCAGGGGGGGTGGTCAGGGCTCCTCCTCACCAAGCGCCTATTCAGGCCTTCTGTGAGTTCGGACTCCTTCTTCCATGTGAGGAAGCCTCCATCAGAGTACAGAGCCTTCCTCCTCAGATTGTCAAAGTGAGTGGACCCTCTAGAAGGGTCCTTTTCTATTGTATGTATATTCGATTCAATTCGTTTATTGAGTGTGTATGGGTTCAGTGCCTCTTCCCCGGAGGCCCTAAAACCAGTTTTTTACATGGCTCAAGGTGCAATATATTCTTTTCAATCTGTACAGCTCGCGTGGGAAGTCTCTCTGGGGATCCCCGTCTCTTTCCTATGGGAGGGTGGTGGGATGTAAAAATGTGAACATTTTTTACCCCGGCTGTGTAGACTGGGATACATACTGTTGATGCTTCCTTCTTTCTATTCCAGAAGTGTTGGAGTTAGGGAGTGTCACACCCCTCTTGTCGTTCCCCTGGGCGCCTTGGGGATTCAATGACAGGTCTAAATAGCCTGTTCATTGATGGGGGTGTGTCCCGACGCACGTATAGTGCTAGCTCGCTGTAAACAGGCGATTGACTGGCACGCCTTGGTTGCTTGTGGTTGAAACAGCGTTTTTATAAAGCAACTGAGATGGGGGTTTTTCCTCTTCCGACGACCACATCCCATGACCTGGGTGGGTTGTCGACGGATTCTCGTTCATGTCTGGGGGATGATGACGGGATGGATCTGAACATATGTAGTGGGGTCTCACGCCCTTGGGGTGGGCCACCAGGCGCGGTTCGTCCGAACGTCTGGGTGGCGCCTTCTTTTCATGTTAAGATCAACACGCATATCTGCCCTTCTCCTGGAGTAGGCATGTCGGCGTGGTTAGGGCACGGGACTGGTTCTGGTCACGCTGGTCCAGATCAGTTGAACCCGTTGTCCGCCGGGGATGCAGATCTGCTGTTCTGGTACCCTGAGGGACTTGGGCTTTTTTCAGGGGGAAAAATGCCAGGTCGGTCTGGGTGTCACAGGGTTAAGCGCTATGGAGACCCTGGTTGGGTATGTTTTTACTCAGCACTGTCGTCATGGCTTACAGCCATGCCATTCTGTACGCGCTCGATCTCGTCGGATCTCGGCCGCTACACAGGTTGGTCCTGGTTAGTACTTGGTTGGGAGACCGCCGGGGAATACCAGGTACGGTGTGCTTAGGGGCTGGTTCTCCATTATTTTTCGCTCCTCTCTCACGCATGGCGAAGAGGGGCCTGTGGGGGTGGTTTTTTGACCTCCTCTGGTGACCCTGTGCTTCCCGTACCGCCAGGCCCGGTCCGAAGTGATGTTTGCGACCCGTAGGCCTGGGTTAACCCTTTTTGGAAACTGAAACACTTGTACTGCGGTATAGCCGGTGTATACCCGCAGGTGTGTTTTGGAGTTTTTTCTTGAGGGGTTATAGGAACAACCACCGCATTGGGTAACACCGAGGTGGTTGATTCCCTGGTGTGTTGGAGCAGTGTCAACTCCCGGGTTCACCGTTTGAGGGTGCCCCTGCACGTTCATGACGTCTGCCAATCGTGTCAGCCTTCTCTGCCTCGACCCCTCTGGGTGGGGGTTGTTAAATGGAGGCTTGGTCATGCAACACCGCCAGCTTACGCTCCTTCCGCCGGGGCGGCTGTGTTCAGCTGTCCCCTCTGGCGCCTGTCTCGTCCGCAGTCTCCAGGCTAGGGTTAACAGCCTGTTGCCTGGTTTTTCCCCGGTGCGCTGCCTGCTTCCGTTGGTTAACCTTTTTTGTGTGCTTACGGCCATGCTGACTGCCTGTTCTGCAGGGTCAGTGTGCCAGGCGGTGTACTATTGGGGGGACGGGGCCCGCTCAGCTTACGGCCATACCGACCTGAACACGCCCGATCTCGTCCGATCTCGGAAGCTGGGCAGGTTCTGGCCTGGTTGGTTCCGCCTGGGAATACCAGGTGCAGTAACTGAGGGGCCTTTGTCCGAATACGCTGGCGATGTGGGGGGCGGGGCACTGCGTGCCCACCTGGTGGGGTCTTGATGCTGGCATCATGGACTTCTCCGGGCCCCCATTCTAGGGAGTCCAGTCCTTTTGGTGGGTCTGGGTCTTCCTTCGTGCTCCGCTGCTACGGCCTTGCCACGGGGTTGGGTTTGCCCTTGACCCCGTGATTCTGGGGGCAGTAACGAGGTTGTTCCTCCGTTCGTTCCCGGGTGGCATGCGGGTTGTGCGTGTGTGTAGTCGTGGGGTCAAGCCACGGTCTGCTCACCCTGTGCGTTGAGTTGCTTGAGTGCCTCTTCGCACGGTCGGGTCCGTCGCCCTCCCGTGACGTCCCTAATAGGGGGGCTACCCTCCATTAGGGGGGGTCGGGGGGGCTCGGCCCTCCCTGTTCTGATGGTTTTGGGGGGCTGTCAGCGGGGTGTATTTGTCAGCCAAGTGGCTCCGCTTGGCCTCCCTTGTGCAGTAGTGATGCCAAGCTAAGCCACTAACGATACAGAACGTTAGGTTATGACTATAACCAAGTTCTGTTAGTTAGGGGCGATGCTTGGCATCAGACGGCCGCTGCAGCCCTTGTCCTCACCTTGTGGTGAAAGCTTGGGAAGGAGGAGAGCAGGTGACCACACACCTGCTTATGAAGGTAAGCTGATGAGGGGTGTGGTCAGACTAATACTGGTATTAGAGGTACATTTGTGGTTTATTCAGTACGCGTGCACGTACGCGAGATAGTGCAGTAGTAGTGATGCCAAGCATCGCCCCTAACTAACAGAACTTGGTTATAGTCATAACCTAACGTTAAAACAGAGTAAAACACACTTTAAAGTTGCGATAAGTGGAGGTGGAAGGGGGGAAAAGGATCCAGTTCATCCTCACCAGTTGCTTTCCTGGGATCAATGGCCAACAATGCCTCGGGATACAGGGTAAACCGAGAAGCGTGGCTCACATAATGCACAATCATTCTAAAAAGAGGTCTATTCATTTTCAATTAAGGCTCATTAAAAGCTTGGCAGATCGCATTCTGAAAATTCCTATTTGGCTGTTGTCTAAGTGTCAGTTATTGTATCAATAGCTCAGCCGATCAATCATACAATGAAAACACGTTTATTTATTTATTTGGTGGTGGGGCTACCTATTTGTTTATATGTTTGGATCACTGATTGGGTCTTTAAAGTAGTATAATTAAAAGACCTGAGAGACTCTGACTGTGTCTGTGCTCGTTTTTGAGGTTGCCATTATAAACCAAAATATCTGTAAACCCAATACCAGAGAGAAACACCCTGTTTCAAACATTAGTCCATCTTTCATGAAAGCATTTAAAAAGTACAATCAGGCAGTGATTGACAAGAGGTCTTAATATAAAAATCTTTGGTTTACATTTTACAAACCAGAATAGGTCAGTTTGGTACAAAGAGAGGACAAGAGGGAGAGCTGTAATAAGACCATAAACTAGACATAAATTAGAGACTGAAAAAGCCTAAACTGAAACACTGGACAACTGGAATAGACTATAGCCTATAGGTGTGTTGTAATAGCTATAGACTGCAATTCGAAACTGGCCCCTGTAAATGTCATAAACCCAACCCCCTCCAATGTACGGCGTTGGCGGCACGGTGGTGTAGTGGTTAACACTGTCGCCTCACAGCAAGAAGGTCCAGGGTTCAATTCCCGCTTGGGGACCAGGTTTCCATGATGCCAGGTACCCAGGTGGGGTATCTCCCAGGCCTTTCTGTGTGGAGTTTGCATGTTCTCCCCGTGCTCGCAAGGGTTTCACCCCCGATAAGATAAACCCAATGGAAAAAAACTTGAACTTGAACTTGAACTTAACATGCACAACAACAGATCGCTAACGCTGTGGCGTCCTTGACGAAGACGGACAGGAGCACTTGGATTGGTCCCCTGGCGCGGCTCACGTTGACGCCTGTCTGCTCCCGGCTGCCCTTGGGGGGGAAGGACGACGGGATGGGTTAATCGCAGAGACGAATCGCAGAGACGAATCGCATCGGCGATTCTAAAGAGACAATGCATGCGTGTGTGTGCTAAAAAAACTAACCGCTGTGTGTACCGCTAAAAAACATTGAGTGTCGTTGCATGCCGAATAAAGACCTCTGCAACAGGTCCTGCATTATTATTATTATTATTATTATTATTATTATTATTATTATTATTATTATAATAATAATTATTATTATTATTATTATTATTATTATTATTATTATTATTATTATTATTATTATTATTATTATTATTATTATTATTATTATTATTATTATTATTATTATTATTATTATTATTATTATTATTATTATTATTATGTACAGTAAATGTCCTAACCCAATAATACACAAGACTTTTTTTTTTTTTTTTTTTTTTAAACTTCATTTTTTAGCGTTTATCGCTTTTTTCTGGTCAAGCATGACCGACAGAAACAGGTTGAATGGGATATAGATCAGGGGAAGACACTGAGAAAATACGAACTCGTGTACCCCAGATCCGTGACGCGCACGGTTGTCCCCGACGCCGAAATGGCGCAGAGATACGCGGTGAGCTACTGGAGCTCCCCGCAAGACTCTCTTCTTGGGACCAAGTAAGGCTTCGTGGATAATCCAATGTACAGTTACCCCCCCCCCCCCCGCCTACCCCCCCACCCCACCCAACCACCTCCAATGTAGTTTCCCCCCCCCCCACCCCACCTACCCAACCTCCTCCAATGTACAGTTTCTTTGTCAAATGTATATACTCTCTTTTTTTAGACTCTTTTTGTATCACAAACAGTACTGTATTTGTAAATCTGGTATGTCATAAATGTATAGATGTAGCAGTACTGTCTATCTGTATGTCGTGTATGTCATATATGTTATGATGAATTGAAAATGGGGGACCCTGATGTAAACAAGATGAAAGTCTTTCTCTGGTCTGCATCCCCTTAACAATTGTATGTATTGAGCTGTACTGTATAGTACCCATTCTGCAATGCAATCTGTTAATAAAATGTTCAATCAATCAATCAATATACCACACATTTGTGGACCAATTCAAAATAACTCAAAATACTGAATGCTTTTTTGAAAATATTATAGTAGGCCAGTGGTTCAACATGTTTTTTTTGTAAATAGAACCACCAAAATGATACAAATTAGGCTTTGGACCATTTTTTATTCGATTTTGACAAGATAAGATATTCCTTTAAATTGATCTCCTTGGGGAAAATTGGCGCGTCATAGCAGCATGGGAGGGGGGATACAGGTATGGGCAGGGTCATGGTAGGCAATACAATTAGATCTGAATTTAAAAATGATGAGAAGAAATAAACAGTGTAAACAATATAATTACCTCTGAATATAAAAAATACGAGAAAAATAAAGGTGCAGATGGGGGTCTGTATGCCCTATCGATTACATTATACATTACAATAAATATAGGCAATACAGAGTTTTAATCTGAATATATACTATGAGTAAGAGTAAAAGTAAACAGTATACATCATACATTGTAGTGTTGTCTCTCATCTCAGAAGACTTTTGTTGCTGGATATGATTTAATCCAGAAGTGAAATAAATTATCAAAATAGTTACGTTCATATATTATCAAAGGGGTTCCAACAGCTAAAGAATCTGATGATCTCATTGGGCCTACTTTTCTGGGGAACCCCTGGAACTCCAAGGACCCAGTAAGGACCAGTAATAAATACAACCCAAGGCCAAAACAGCAGATCCATAGTCAGCCTATCCTTTACCTGCCCTGTAACCTCGTCTGGTTTCAAAGGCGAATTGATGCCAGATCAGTGGCTATTCCCCACCCACAATGCATCAGCAACCCAATCACACAGCTCTGCCATGTTTGTGGTTTGGTCGGATATGGATAGCAGCACTGCTGCAGCGGGCTGCCGTTAGCTAGCGTAACAGTTTAATTTGAAAAGAAACAGTAAACATTTCAATGTATTCCCGAATTTTATAATATTCAGATTACTGTGGAAAGCGTATTGGCATCATGGCGACCAACGCAAATGGTATGTATGCGACATCAGCGAGCTTGATGATGCTAACGCTGCCGACATTGTTAGCTAAGCTATCCAACTGGCCCGGCCCTGGCTAGCAAGCTAAGCTAATGGCTACAAATGAGCTGACAGGCCTTGTTTACAGAGAGGCGTTGCAAACCTAACATTACACCGACTAACGTTAGTCAAGGTAACGTTCATACAAATGTTTATTAACGTTACATTCGATTACATCGATTTATTCCCGCCCAGTCAAGTAACGCGTTAGCTAGGGGTTTATTCATGCCGTTATTTATTATGTAGAAGTAGTCAACCCTGTTAGCTTAACAGCTGGCGCAAGTTAAGACAACGCTTTGCCATTGTGGGCGCCCAGTGTCGTTAGCTTGCTAGCACGTTAAGCAAACATGTGTGAATCATGCCATAGCTACATTAAATGCACGAAATAATGTGTGCATTTGGCTACTAGTACTAACCAAATCAGTTGAGCTAGTAGCCAACGCTAGCTTCCTTTACGTTACCAACCATTTAAAACAACGCCAAGATAGTCTGTAAAGTGTCAAAGCTGTCGATAAGCAGAAACGCGTAGCGTTATTATAACCAACATCGTTGGCCCAATCTCTGACCTTTCTCATTAGACGAAGTCCAAGTGTTGCTAGAACGCTAACATGGGGGCATAGCGACCAGGACGAGCACATGAGGCCTGGTGTTAATAATGTCTTATCACCACACCTGGCCGTTCGCACCTGACCACTCATCTAACCCGAGCAGGTGCATGCAGACAGTGACCCCATGAATAGAGGCATTGTACGATATATTTCTTCGAACATGGTCGCATGTGACTACTTTTGAAAGAGAATGCATCATTATTTATCATGCATCTTAACTGAATTGAAAATGGAGGACCCTTAGGTAAACAAGACGAAAGTCTTTTTCTAGTCTGCATCCTTTGATTGATTGATTGATTGAAAACTTTATTAACAGATTGCAGAATGGGTACAATACAGTACAGCTCAATACACACAATTGTTAAGGGGATGCAGACCAGAGAAAGACTTTCATCTTGTTTACATCAGGGTCCCCCATTTTCAATTAATCATAACGACATACACGACACAGATAGACAGTACTGCTACACCTATACATTTATGACATACCAGATTTGCAAATACAGTGCTGTTTGTGATACAAAAATAGTCTAAAAAAGAGAGTATATACATTTCACTGTACATTGGAGGAGGTTGGGTAGGTGGTGGGGGGGGGGGGGGGAAACTGTACAAGCAAAACTGTACATTGGAATATCGACAACCAGGGAACAAACTTAACTTTTTGACTCACCAGCCATTTGGCTGGTAGATTTTTAAAAGTACCAGCCGGGCAGATTTTTTACTAGCCAAAAATTATAAATAGCTTTTTAGTATATCGCCATGTGTTATTATTACATATAATACTCTCATATGCTATTTTCAATTAATATCATAAACAACATAAGGAATATTAGCATAATTTTGAGTGAACTGAAGGAATGAGTCAGTGTTAATAGTTTTAAATGCAAATAATTTATTGAAACATAGAAGTGGGGTCGGGACACACATTTTATTTCTATTTTTTAACTGTTTTAACCATGTAGTGTAGCACTTTGGGATCCCAGTGAACAAAAAGTGCATTACAAATCCAATCTATTATTATTATTATTATGTGTGGCTGCCACCCTGGCGGACATCTGTGCAGCGCTCCGTGGGCATAGATGTCCGAGGGCTTGCAGCAAGCCAGAGTTTAACACGGTTTCAATCAATCAATCAATAACAACATTAACCAGACTCTCGTTGCGTCTATTCTGCCAACGCTAACGTTACCTCTCATTGTGTATTCTACCAAGCAAACCCGGGTTTAACGTTACCTCTCTATATCGGCTGACTGTAGTATTAGGCTAATAACAACAACAAACTTAACACATCAGCGATCTTGTTGTGACACTAAACTCTCCGCTCGTGGTAAATTGGGTTGATGTCGGTTGTTTCATCAATAAATAAGGCAGAATACACAGTGAATCCATTCTTTTTTGTTTATTGCACTTGGGTCTGTCGCAAACAAATCCTGAATGAAATGCATCCTTAGCGAGGCAGTAAAGATGGCGGCGCGGCGTTCTGTTCAGAGGCTACAAAGTGTGACGCGTCGAGTAGGGGGTATCTGCAGAGCCGCAGAGCCAGGCTGGACCAATAGGGTCGCTTGGAACCGAGTAGGGTATATCTGCAGAGCCGCAAGCCAACTTTATTATTATGATAAAAAACAGCGGTGACGCGGTATTCAGCCTAACTCTGCGGTGAGCGTGATGCAACAGCGATCGCGGCAGCTCTAGCCGACGCATGCAGTGGATTTTGTTGGCCGCCAGATGGCGCCCAGGCCTTAATTTATGACGGCCAAACATTAAATTTACAAGCCTGTGGCGGTCGGCGTGTGACTAATTTGTACCCTGTCGACAACCATACTTGGTTCTAAGAAGAGGGTCTCGTGTAGGCTTGGGTGGTATAATTTGTTTCATACCTTCATACCTGACATAATACCATGATGGTATGACTTCATTTACATCAGCGGGGGCGGGCGGAGCGGAGCTAAGTTAACAATATACTCGTTATCACCAGTGTTAATTTTGGCAGCTATTTTCATTTTAGTTTTAGTCTTAGTCATGTGTCAAGTGCTCCTTTTTCGTTTTCATCATATTTAGTCATCTTCATTTATTTTTCGTTTAGTCAGTTTTAGTCAACTAAATGTCTGAGCATTTTAGTCTGTCAGTTTTTGTCTCAATTTTGTCTTTTTTGTTTTTGTCTAGATTTAGTCGACGAAAACGGATGACATCTTTGTCTATTATTAGTTAACGGAAAAAAACTTGTCAGAAATAGTCAACATGGAACATTTTCTGATTTAAATTGCGTATTTATTTTTTAACCTAGGGGAATCTGAGTCTGTGGCACAAGTGATACACAGAAAGTATTATGTTGGTGTAGACATGGTCCAATGTATTGTTGCTCCTACAGTATATGTTGGTGTAGACATGGTCCAATGTATTGTTGCTCCTACAGTGTATGTTGGTGTGGTGACGTTTTTTCTGACCAGAGAGACGACGCTGAACTCTGTCTGTCTTCTGTTTGCTGTGTCTTTCCTTTCTCTCTGCCATGTCTGTCCTCTCTCTGCTGTGTCTGTCCTCTCTGTCATGTCTGTCCTCTCTCTCTCTGCTGTGTCTGGCAGCGGTTTATTCTATAACAGGATACTGTAAATAGGGATGCCCCGATCACGTTTTTTGCCACCGATCACCGATCGTCGTGATCCATATCGGCCGATACCGATCCGATACCGATTGTTTTTGATTAAAAAGAAATTAAAAATTATTTTATATAAAAAGTTTTTTTTTTTTTTTTTTTATAAAATATATATATTATATAATTAGACTTGTACTTGTATTATCTGCGACTGCGAGACATCGCCACCACGCAACAAGTCAAAATGCTCACTATCTGCAAACAGCTCCACTGTCTGTGTGTACTCTAGTAGCCCAGCTCAAAAGGATTCTCCGGCGCTGCAGCGGGACCCCATTGGTAACGTTAAGTGCTTTGGTCGTTTCACATTCAGCAAGCCCTCAGCTCGAATACGCATTAAATCAATGTTATAAGACATTGATATCAAGAGCTATCTGTAGCTACTGCTAGCCGGCTAGATGACGTTAAGACAGAACTTTAGTTCAATGGGACATTTCCAGGGGAGGAAACTAACTTTTTGGCTTACCAGCCAACTGGCGAGTATCTGATTTTTTTTACCAGCCAAACAGATTTTTTACCAGACAAAAAAAATCGCTAATTGTGATAATTACTTCTTTGTATGTCAAGCCGCGTCAATGTTGTGTATGCATCTGGGTAGGCACACTGTGCCTTTAAGACAGCACGGTGGTCTTACGACAGTGCTGTGAAGTACCGTCAAGTGTTGTGGTAACGTCAGTTGGGTTGGTGTGCTGTTGTGCACAGTGCACTGGTTGAGCTAGCCCCTTTCGTGACTGCGATGTGCAAGCCAGGGGCTTTTGAGCATGAAATAAAATGTCTAACCTTACGTCGTAGTCCGGTGCTTTTTTGGAAACATTATAGTCATAACAGATACAGTACACCTAGCTGGCTGCTTTGAGCACACGGGTCTAACGTTAGCTAGCAAGCAGCTATAGCTAAACGCTAACTAGAAGCTAACCACAGTATACAGTTCCAGTAGACTAACATTACACCTCTGTGATTTAAATGTGTCCTTAGTAACTTATACTCGAGGGTTGTACTTAGTGATGCACGATATAATATCGGCCGATATGGCCGTTTTTTTACACATCGGTATCGGTCCGATATCAAGATAGGGCCGATATTGATAAATTTTTTTTTTTTTTTTTTTATCTTTTTTTTTTATCTTTTTTTTTTATCTTTTTTTTCTTCTTTTTACATGTTTTGGCCTTAAATAGTTTCAAAATATCAGTCATTTCTGAAAATAAGTTACAAAAGTAAAAAAAATTATGCGTTTTGGAAAATAGCTCTTTATTTGATTATCATAAAAAAGTGTTTTCTATACAGAGATATCGACATCGGTAAATATCGGTATCGGCCAGAACAGCAATATTAATATCGGTTATCGGTATCAGCCACAATTTTCACATCGGTGCATCACTAGTTGTACTAGGGTTGGATGCAGTTCCCCGTTGGTCAGTCTGTCTGTTTTCCATCTTCTGCTGTGTTTAACGTTATCTGTTTGCGAGTGCTCCTGATGGCTAGCCTAGTACCGCGGGACTTTTATTATTATATGTCCGCGGGTTGGCCAGTACTGCGCAAACGTTTATTAAACATTATATGTCCGCGGGTGGTCTTGTGCAGTGCTCTCGTGGCACTGTCAACTAAAGCGAACACTCAGAAGACACGCACTGTTTGCCAGTGCAGTGATTGCAGAATGTTTTATTTTTTTGTATACTCTCCAGCAGGGGAGGAAACGAACTTTTTGGCTTACCAGCCAACTGGCGGGTATCTGATTTTTTTTACCAGCCAAACGTAAAAAATACTAGCATTTGGCCAGTAAAGTGGCCTAATTTCCTCCCCTGGACATTTCGTTTTGAACAGTAAACGAACGTCAGCTAACGCAAGCTAACTGAGGTATGAACATGAACTACTAGACTTTCTGGATCATTTGTTGATATCAGGAGCTATCGGTAGCTAGCCGGCTAAATACCGTTAGACAATGCCTACTAAACGTGAATAGTTGACTGGGTAATTTTGTTTAAACAGTAACGATAGCTAGGTAGCTAACGTTAGCGCAGGTCGAATGCAGTGCACTACAGACTCGAGCAGAGGAGCCGCACCTCTTTGTTTACAAACTCTACACGGGGGCGGGCGGGGCTAGGGAGGAGGAGCAGCGGCAGTTTGCAGGTCGTGTGTGTCTGAGACAGACAGCGAGTGAGAGCTTCGCTTGATCGGTTTCCGCTATCGGCGAATATGACTAATTATCGGAATTCACAGATTGCATATTTATACTGAGTATCGGCCGATAACGATCGGTGGCCGATCGATCGGGGCATCCCTAACTGTAAACTAAGTAAACAGAACACACAGTAGTACTAGTAGTAGACTGTAGACGTACACACTGATTGCAATCTGCTTGCATAAAAACATTATATTAAAATCACATTCTGAGGTCAGTGTTAAAGTGCCACATGGAAGAAGTCTGGTTAGTGGTTAGAGTTAGAGGTGGTCTAGGTCTGGTTAGGGTAACTTAGGGGTAGTTAAGCATTCATTATAATTTATTATTATTATTTAGATAGATGGATGTAAAGGGCTAGACCAACTCTTAACCCCTATCCGGACCTAGACCACCTAAGTCACAACCCTAACTTAGGGGTTAGAGGTGGTCTAGGTCTGGTTAGGGGTTAGAGTTAAGAGGTGGTCTAGGTCTGGTTATACTGATCCGATACCAGTGCATACATTTAAAAAAATATATATATATATATTATATAAATTATAAAACTTTTTTCTCTTTTCTTTTTTACAGCTACTGTTTTATACTGTTTTTTAGTAATAACTAGAAAGTAATGGTATTTATTCAACAACAGGTGATTGTATAGATTAGTATTAGTATCATTAATTGACAACTAAGCTCAATGAGTTCACCCACGGAATGGTTGTTGGTACATTGGTTCCGCACGGACATTATACGTTGTTGCGCACTTCCTATCCAGGCTGCTCCGTTTAGGTTTGCTACTGCAGAGTAGTGTTGTCAAAAATATCGAAGTATCGATACATATCGATACTGAATATTTAAAACGGTTTCGATACTCATTTCCCGAAATACCGATACTTTCTGCAGTATCGGTACCAGCTGGCGAGTGTTCTACCGCAAGTTGTTGACACGCTGTTCAGAGCACGCTTGCCCCTCCGCCTCCTCCAGCCCTCCCCCTCACAGATAGGGATGGGAATCGAAAACCGGTTCCGGTTGGGAACCGGTTCCTAATTGGCCGATGCCTGGAACCGTGTGGCTCCTGTGACTTTCGATTCCCTTATCGCTGCCACGGTTTTCCTAGTTGCGCAATAATGTTAGCGTTAGCATGTAGCCATGGCAGACTCTATTTGATTCATTAAGGGCTCGAAATTGCCTGGGTTTTGGCAATATGCTCCCGAAATGCTCCCGCTGTTTGGCTACTTCTATGTGCAGTGAAAACTACTTGAATGCTTTAGAACCTAGTCATTGATTTAGTTTAGGGCAGGGCTATTCAACTAAATTGTTCAGGGGGCCACATTGTCAGAAACCCAAGGGGCCAAGGGCCGGACTGCCACGGCGCCTCCCCGTGCTATGAATATATGTACACTTGACACAACACGCAACCACATTTTCACAACTTTTATTTAACTACATTGCAAAAGTAGTATACTTTTAAAAAAAAGTGCTTCATTTATGTGCCACATCTGCAACATCTCTTGCAGAAAGTGCTTCATTTATGACTGTGCAACAACTGCAACATCTCCTCTTCAACATTTCAATATAAAAATAAATTAAAAAACAAACAAGTGCATGATGTGCATCTGAACATTCTAACATCAACAGTAACACTTGAACAAAAAAACACATTTTATAGTGCAGCTGTCAGCTGAGCTTATGAAAAAGTGCTTCATGTCTGTGCAACAACAGCAAATCACAGCATCTTATTAGCACTTATTGTCCACTCTTAACTCTCAAACATCAGGGGGGTGGGGGGCAGACAGGCCTAGCCTACATACACACATCTAATGAGAGCGATTGCACTTCTTTGACTGGGCAATGGCAGAGAAAGAGGGTTCATAGGAAGTGAGGGCTACCCGCAAACAGTGATGCAAATGCTCATTTGTCAAGGAGGCACGTTGCTTGTTTTAATGGCATTCATGTGAGAGAAACTGGATTCACAGGTGTATGTTGAGCCAAACATTGTTAGCACAGATATTGCCAGCGTTTTTATTTTGGGGAATGTCTTGACATGAATACACTTTATCCAAAATGTTGTGGTGGATTAATTCTCAAGTGCCTGCTTCAGAGCAGATGATGCTTGCATGTCAATTATTTCAAGTTGCAGGAGACCTTCATCAATGTGAAGTGATGCAAGGAACTCTTGTCCTTTTGTGGAAATAGCAGCTACATTGGCAAATGGGTTGCTCACAAAATGCATCAATTCTCTGGACATGTCAAATTCATCAAATCGACTTGCAAAGTTTTCCCTCAATTTATCAATGAAATCTGTCATTAATTGAGTGACTTTTGGCTCAATTGTGCGTGTTAACGTTGACATGAAAAGAAAAAAGTTAATTTTTTTTTTTTTTTTTTATTATTATCATGTAATCTTTGGCGGGCCAGTCAGAATCATCCCGCGGGCCGGATCTGGCCCGCGGGCCGCCAGTTGAATAGCCCTGGTTTAGGGTGAGCTAAAATTAGCCGCGGAGCTATCGCTAGCTAACGTGAGCTAACGCTATTTAATCAAGCTCACAAAGAGAGAAACAGCTGACAGCGGATAGTACAGGTACAAATACAATAAAACAGCGGGTGGGGACTGTTGTGTAAACCTTGTACTCTTTAGTTCACATATAATAAGAGCCGGAGTGTTTGTTTACTAAGTCTCTACTCTGAGTCTGTCAGACAGGAAGTACCATGGTGCAACATACAAATGTGTCCGTGTAGCAACACAAGCCAATACCTTACAGGACAGGGGCCCGGGGAGGGAGCTCTGTGTGTCTGTGTGTGTGTGTGTGTGTGTGTGTGTGAGACAGAAGTCAGAGGAATAATCTAATCTAATAATCTATTATTCAATAGATTAAATTAGTTTAAGAATAAAAAAATAAATACATTTGAAGAGAATCTCAAATACATTATTTTATTTAAGTGTAGGCTATAGTTAATGTTTTATTTTGTACAGTTTTTGTATTTTTCTGACATGGTAAATGGCTGCTTTTTTATATAGCGCTTTTATCCAAAGCGCTTTACAATTTGTTCCTTACATTTTACCCAATCACTCACACAGTCACACAACGACGGCGGAGGCAACCATGCAAGGTGCCAACCTGCTCATCGGGAGCAGTTAGGGGTTAAGTGTCTTGCTCAAGGACACATCGACACGCTGCCCGGGAGGAGTGGGAATCGAACCGGGAACCTCCGGATTGCCAGACGATTGCTGACATGGGGGCTCAACAATAAATGACAATCAGAAATGTCAAGTTGCATGTTGTTATTCTAACCAGCTTAGTTCTGTTGCATTTCCAATTTATTTATTTAAATTATAAATTTATCAGGTATCGATAAGAGAATCGATAAAGAATCGAATCGATAAGCAGAATCGATAATGGAATCGTATCGATAAAATCCTATCAATTCCCATCCCTACTCACAGAGCCGTCTTCAGTTTGTAAACAAACATTTTAGCTGAAGATGGCAAATGCAGAGCCTCCGCAACTTGTGCTTGTGGATAAAGCAAACGGCAGAAGTGCTGTTTGGAGGTACTTCGGGTTTGAAGTAAACAACGAAGGACAAGCTAAAGATGCCACGATGCCCATTTGCAAGCGGTGTTACAGAGCAGTGCCAACTAGGGCTGACCTTCGAAGCTTTTTTTGGCAATCGAAGCTTCGGGGCCGAGCTTCGATTTTAATTCGAAGCTTCGAAAAAAAAATTTTTTTTAAGATTTTTAAAAAAAATTGTTTTTTTTTTTTTTTTTTTTTATCTTATGTTGTGGGACTTGTACAGCACTTTCGTAAATGTTGTTGTTTTTAAATGTGCTCTATAAATAAAGTGGGTTGGATTAATTAATTAAGTAGCCCCTTTCGTGACTGACTCATCCAACAAGGTTTCACTCGGCTGTGTGATTTAATTCAAGGTGGATCGCTGTTGTCGTTTGAACAACTTCAGATTTCATGGGAACTACCAATCCCCCAAATCAAGAATGTTTAAGATGAATGAAGTAAGATTTTGATTATTTGAAATATGGCCTGTGTAGACTAAACTATGCACAGAATTATGTCAGTCTACAAGGTCCGGATTCTACATGGTCCGGCAATGTAGACCTTGTAGACTCCACTACAGACCAATTATCAGTGAATGTTCATGCATTTTTAAGAAGGGCAACTTCCACAAAAAAACAAAGAACTCACCAAAACATCTCAGTAGCACCTTATCTAAATGTTATATTTCATATATGGAGATTCATATTTATTTATGTATTGCATGCATTTCTACATTTTATTTCCTATTTTGTTTATTCATCCCAGTATCTTTCTTTCTTATGTGTGGAATTCTACAAGGTGCGCGCACACACACACACACACACACACCTACACACACCTACACACACACCTACACACACACACACACACACGCACACACACACACACACACTTACATTTAGTCATTTAGCTGACGCTTTTATCCAAAGCGACTTACAAGTTCTGTACGACAAGACAGCAAGAAGGTAGAGCCATATGAAATCCGTTTTATTTTTTTCCAAATTCCATTTTATTTTTTTCCAAATTCCGTTTTTTCCGTTTTAATATTTCAGAATTCTGTATTTTGCTTTGTACGCTCATTTTACCATCAGAAATAGTGTCTAATAAGTGGGAATGAATAAATGTCCACAATTTAATAAGATATAACAGTCCATTTAATAGGGCTGTCTTAAATACTTTGAAGCTTCGAAGCTTCGTTCGATGGGCATGGGATTCGAATATGAAAATAAAATTTGATTATAAAAAAAAAAAAAAAATTATATATATTTTTGCAAAATCAACTCTGCCTCTCTTTGTTAACTACAACAAGCAATGCTGTTTGTTATTTAAGATGAGGTCGGACTCGGCACTGACAGATTTGTGTTCATTGTGCTGCTTTTATAAAGCCTCAAATGACGGCTTACAATATTTCATGAAAGCAAAGTGTTTTGTTTGTCTAAGATTTTAAAAGGTTTAAACTTTACAGCACTGACAAAGTTGAACAAAGTGCTGTACAAGTCCCACAACATAAAAAAATAAGTAAAAAAAAGAAAAAAATTAAAAAATATTTTTTATTTTATTTTTTTTATAGTGGATTCCATTTTTATTGCTCAATTCCGCGATTCCGTCCGCGATTCCGTGATCGCGGATTCCATATGGCTCTAGGAAACTGATGTAAAATGTAGAGTTGTTGCGATACCGATACCAGTATCGGAAATGCCGCCGATACTGCATTATAAAACAAACGTGTTTTTAACCGACCGCGAATTAAAGTGTCAATGCCATTTGTCATTTTAACAGCAGATACTTATGCCATCGTCCCGACAGAGCGATGTTGACGGGGAGCTCTGATGGGTTCGCTTGGTGGTGTTTTAGCTTTAACGTTACTTGGCTAAAGTTGGGGCTATTCATAATCCAGCAATAATGGCTGCAGACCTGCAAGCAAAGTACAGCAAGTTGGCAAAGGAGTATTCCAAGTTAAATCACATTTTCACCAGTAACGTTACAGTCTTTCCATCTACCGGTAGCTCATGCTAGCTAACCTAGCTCACGTTAACGTAGTCACTGATCGACCTAGGCGGAGTCTCAAAAGAGAATGTTGAATATTTATTGTCCAAAAATCACAGAGCCTCTGGTACCAGAGTAGCTAACCTAAACGGAGCCTTGTGGAAGCAAGTGCAGCAACGAATAATGTCCGTGTGGAACTAATGTGCCAACAACCTTTCCGTGGGTGAACTCATTGAGATCGTTTTCAATTACTGATACTAATACTAATCTATACAATCACCTGTTGTTGAATAAATACCATTACTTTATAGTTATTACTAAAAAACAGTATATAAACATTTTAAAAAAAAAGTTTTATAATTTATATAATATATATATATTTTTTTATGTATGCACTGGTATCGGATCAGTATCGGTATCGGCCGATACCCAAAGCTTAGGTATCGGAATCGGATCGGGAAGGAAAAAATGGTATCGGAACATCTCTAGTAAAATGTATGTCAGGGTTCCCACAGACATTGCAAAATACAATTCAAGGACTTTGAAGTACTTTTCCAAGCACTATTTTTTATTTTAAGAAGGGCATTTAAAGGGGCGTCTAGGTGGTGCAGTGGGCAAGGCGCTCACCACCAATGCAGGAGATGCTGGGTTCGAGCCCAGCTCTCCGCATTGCATTCAGCTTTGCTAATACATTTGGCAGTATTAGGGGGTGGGAAGCTGATGGGTGGGGATCGGACGTTGTAGACAGCGACTCCTACAGGTCGGTTGGTGAGCCTGCGCAGTAGAATCAGGAAGCGACGTCCCTCCAAAGCGCAGACCCCCGACGCTGAAAGATCACGCTGTGCAGGTGAAAAGATGCGAAGATGCTACCTCGAGTACCGGAGGGGACTCGTGCAATGTATGGCTTCGTCCACATTACAGCCGGCTTGTGGGAGGCATGGCCAAACAGTGTTCGAGACAGGGGAGGGTAGAATTGGACGATACGAAATTGGGATGGGAGAAAAAATAGAAAATGGGAGAAAAAGTAGACAAAAAAAAAGGACAATTAAAAGGATACAATTCACTTTTAAATGCTGTTTTTATAGGGGGGGGGGAATCTGATCCAATATTTATGGCTTAAAACCAATTTCCAACCATTAGTTACACTTTTAAATGTCTCGATTCAAAACAATTGTATCATGGATGAACAACACTTTCAATGTGAATGGTTGATTTGAATTTCAATGACTTTAAGCACCTTGTTAAAAATGGGCTGTTCAAGGAATTCCAGGCCTTGAGTTATTTTTTTCAAAAATCAAGCACTTTAAGCACTTCAAGGACCTTATGCGAACCCTGGTCACCCTCTCCAATGCTTAGATGCCACACAAAAGAAAAAAGGATTCTACAAGTCGGACTTTGTCCAGCCAGCCACATATTTGTACAGCCGAATCACATTCTACCAAATGAGCCAAAATTTTGTTCTGTGGTGGAAGTACGCCAGCTAACCTGGACTGAACTTATTCACTTCTATTGGCCCATCCCACGGTGCAACTTGCCATTAAAGTGTCTGGCTGAGAACAAAACGACTAGCGTACAGTAGTCTACTATATAGAACTAACAGAGAACTAACGGCTGCAGAACTTGAGAACCACACACACACACACACACACACCCCCCCCCCTCCCTCCCTCCCTCCCTCCCTCTCTGGGCCCCTGTCCTGTAAGGTATTGGCTTGTGTTGCTACACGGACACATTTGTATGTTGCACCACGGTACTGCCTGGCTTACAGACTAGTAAACAAACACTCCGTCTCTTATTATATGTGAACTAAAGAGTACAAGGTTTACACAACAGCCCCCACCCGCTGTTTTATTGTATTTGTACCTGCACTACCTGCCGTCAGCTGTTTATCTCTCTCTGTGAGCTTGATTAGCTAGCGTTAGGTCTCGTTAGCTAGCGTTAGCTCTGCGGCTAATATTACCTTACCGTGAACTAAATCAATGACTAGGTTCTAAAGCATTCAAGTCGTTTTCACTGCACATAGAAGTAGCCAAACAGCGGGAGCATTTCAGGAGCATATGACCAAAACCCAGGCAATTTCGAGCCCTTAACACTATGGCGACCGGCGGGGCGCGGCGATTTAGGCCTCAGAGGACAGAGGATTGTAAACAAACTGATGTACTTTCTAAGAGCTTTATATATCATTTATAGTATTGCTATCTGTCAATTCTGATTGTCACTTTAGTGCATAAACCGTGCCTTCATAATGGCTTAAAGAAAATAAAAATCCATCGGTTGGTTGTCATTTTATAGCGTTGTGAATATAAGGTATATCGCGCTTTTCGTCTAGGCTTTTCTGCAATTATATCAAACGCCATTTCTGCTGTATACGAATGAAATAAAACAAACTGCGTAGCATCCGGACTATTACAGAGCATCTATGGATGAAATGGGGGCGGCGGGGAACGCCGATTACTATTATTGATTAGCAATACACAGTGTGCGTTCAATATAGCATTTTCACTGATCGATCACGTTATGTTATAAAACAATGTCCAATCCAGCTGTAATTTGGGGTAATATTATCCTACAGTCAGGCCATGTGATCGCCGGCAGCATTTCCTCACCAGTCATCGGATTCTGGTAAATCGATATGCACATTGGCTAATCATAAATCCCATTATTCCACTCTGAAAAAAACATTCGGCAAACTGATCCAAGATGGAGGGTCTTCTTTTGGAATCAAGGATCTATGATCCGCCCACAGAACTGTAAAAGCATTTTTCTTTTATCCCATCAATGATACTGCAGTGGAGCGATGGCGCCCCTAAGCGGATCTGGCCGGTACTGCATGTTTCGAAAATCAAATATGTGGAAAGATCCTGCTAGTGGATCGGGTACCTAATAAGCATTATAAATATGGAATAAAACAATAACAACTTGCCACGAGTATATACGTGGCTCTAGTCGCTCTTTTTCGAAACACGTATATACTCGTGAACGGACGCCATAGTGTTAAGGAATCAAATAAGTCTGCCATGGCTACATGCTAACGCTAACGTTGTTTTGAAAACCTGGCAGCGATAAGGGAATCGAAAGTCACGGGAGGCACACGGTTCCAGGCATCGGACAATTAGGAACCGGTTTTCCCAACCGGTTTTCGATTCCCATCCCTAAATGTGTGTGTGTAACGGATTCCGTTGGTGACGATCAAAGCATCGAAAAACGACCCCCGCCCTTTCATGCATTCATGATGAAACATAATACCGATAACAGGGCTGTACAGTGCGACGAGCTCGTCGCAAATTGCCCCTTTAATTGGCCGTTGCGATTGGTAAATAATATTTGGGGGCGGGCTTGCGAGTAGGGATTTCAAGCCTTGCATTCGCATTTCACTCCTAAATGATCCAAGCCGTGTGATGACGCCACTCACGCGAGCTGAGCACTCAGGTATGAGAGTGGGGAAAATCGATTGAGCACTCTGATAGACTGGCTGACTGTAGAGCTGCCGCGATAACCGCATTACCGCGGTATCGCTGTTGCATCACGCTCACCGCAGAGTTAGGCTGAATACCGCGTCACCGCTGTTTTTTATCATAATAATAAAGTTGGCTTGCGGCTTGCGGCTCTGCAGATATACCCTACTCGGTTCCAAGCGACCCTATTGGTCCAGCCTGGCTCTGCGGCTCTGCAGATACCCCCTACTCGACGCGTCACACTTTGTAGCCTCTGAACGAAAACAGAACGCTGCCATCTTTACTGCCTCGCTAAGGATGCATTTCATTCAGGATTTGTTTGCGACAGAACCAAGTGCAATAAACAAAAAATAATGGATTCACTGTGTATTCTGCCTTATTTATTGATGAAACAAAACCGACATCAACCCAATTTACCACCGAGCGGAGAGTTTAGTGTCACAACAAGATCGCTGATGTGTTAAGTTTGTTGTTGTTATTAGCCTAATACTACAGTCAGCTGATATACACGAGAGGTAACGTTAAACCCGGGTTTGCTTGGTAGAATACACAATGAGAGGTAACGTTGGCAGAATAGACGCAACGAGAGTCTGGTTAATGTTGTTATTGATTGATTGATTGAAACTGTGTTAAACTCTGGCTTGCTGCAAGCCCTCGGACATCTATGCCCACGGAGCTTTCAGTGTACACAAGCGAGCGGCGGCGGCCCCGCCTGCATCCCCATTCCCCACACGGAGATAGTAGTACCTGGCTGCAGTGGAAAAGGAACGAAGTACCAGGTGCCTAAAGCGGGTCGAGTCGAGTAGGTAGTTAGGTACTATGCAGTGGAAAAGCGCCATTAGACTAGAGGCAGGCTATCAGAGTAGACTACAAAAAAAAAAAAAAAATGCATTCAAACTTTTTTTTTTTTTTTGTGCGCACTGTGCGGTAATTACCGCGGCGGTAGGAAATATTTCGCAAATTCGTGCGGTAAGGAAAATATCAATACCGCGGCAGCTCTAGCTGACTGTCTGATTTAGCTATGCCTATGAAGAAAAGTAAAGTTAGTATTGCTTCATATTTTCGACGCGTTCCACCTCCTAGTGAGCCGTCGAATGAAAATGTGACCGTCGAGAACATTGAGCCAGCAGTGGCAGTAGCCACCACCGCAGACCTGCCTTTGTACTAGGGTTGGATGCAGTTCCCTGTTGGTCAGTCTGTGTCTGTTATTCCATCTTCTTCTGCTCTGTTTAACGTTATACACTTCAAATAGTGCAGCATGTTTGAGAGTGCTCCCTTGACTGAGAGGATGGCTAGAGGATGGCCGGAACCACGAGAACTTTTATTAAACATTCTATTAAACATTCTGATATTTCCGCGGGTCTCGTGCAGTGGTCTCGTGCCACTGTCAACTAAAGCGAGCACTCGGAAGACACGCACCGTTTGACAGTGATATGCGCACTGACAGTCGGCCCAGTTGACATTTTCCAAGTGGGGGAAAATAAATCCTCTTCGTCCCGACTGTGTCCCGACTCCCGGCCCTGTGGAGGATTTTTCTTCATCCCAAATACATATTTTATTTCCCACGGGACGACGGGACGGTGTTAGTCTCAAGCCCTGTCGTCGTATACCATTATCGATCCCCAGGTACTGGTTCAAATGTGAACGGTACCCAACCCTAACTGTTCAAAACGAAACGTCCCATTAAACTAAATAGTTCAGATAGCTCCTGATATCAATGTCTTATAACACTGAGTCGATGCGTATTCGAGCTGAGGGCACGCTGAATATAGTCAATAGGGTCCAGCTGCAGCGCCGGAGAATCCTGGCCGTAGCTGGAGGCTAGGGGTGGACGGTATGGTCTAAAATTTATATCACGGTATAATTTGAAGCATAGACGGTAACGGTATATATCACGGTATCAGTGTTTCCGTTAGAATAATTTTTTTTGCCTGATAGGCAGGCTATATAAAGAATGACATCCTCAAGGCATGTAGATTTATAATATTTTAACTTAAAACTAGGCTACTTTTGCGTATAAAGTCATTATATTCCAAATAAAATAAGTTCCGAGTCCGTGCTGCTCCCATTGCAAACAGCCGGGCTGGATGCTGGATTTTGCTAGAAGCATATGTAGCTGCAGAGCCGCAGAGCCAGCGGCGCTTTCAGGTCTGGTCACAGCTTTCAGCCGTTGGGTGGGGGGGGCGCTGTTGAGCGGATCTGACCTGAAAGCGCCGCTGGCTCTGCGGCTCTGCAGCTGCATGCTATTCGCAAATCCACTGCTTCCGCCGTCCTCCCGGCTCCCGCTGCAGCCGTCGTTATCATAACACTACACGCATATCATAATGTTTACAGCAAACTGTAGTTGATCACCAGGTATGTTTTATTAACGTAGAATAATTCATATAAGAAAAACGATAGGGACTAGGGGTGGACGGTATACGGTATAAACGGTATGAATTTGCTCTACGGTATGGATTTTGACTATACCGTGTAACCGGTAGTGCAGCTCTAAAATAGCAATGACGTCATGTAACCACAGCGCGACTATTTCACTCGCATTTGCCCCTAAAAATAGATAGAATTAGTCATAGATAATAGATATGTGCGAACTGGAAAAAGTTATTTAGGAGGCTTCGCGCAGTGGGCGTGCCAGCCCCTCCCGCACGCATGTAAACACGGGTCTAGTAGTCTAGTGGGACGGGACACGGCACGCGGGAGGACGGCGGCGTCTCCCTGAGCTAACGTTAGCTTAGCTACCGTTACAAAATGACCCAGTCAACTATTCACTTTTAGTTTAATACATGATGAGGCATTGTCTAACCGAACGGTATCTAGTCGGCCAGCTACCGATAGCTCCTGACATCAACAAACGCTCCACAAAGTCTAGTAGAGAGACGTGTATGCTACCTGTTAGCTCACGTTAGCGCAAGTTAGTTCACCGTTCAAAACGAAATGTCCCATTGAACTAAATAATTCACTGAGGCGTTGTATTAACGTTATATATCCGGCTAGCAGTAGCTACAGATAGCTCCTGATATCAATGTCTTATAACACTGATTCGATGCGTATTCGAGCTGAGGGCTTGCTGAGCACAGTTAAGTAACGGTATGCCAATAGGGTCCAGGTGCAGCGCCGGAGAATCCTGGCCGTAGCTCTGCTCGAGGCTACTCGAGTATAGGTCCAGGTGCAGCTCCAGAGAATCCTGGCCGTAGCTGGAGGCTACTAGAGTACACACAGACAGTGGAGCTTGTTGCGTGGTGGCGATGTCTCGCAGATAATACAAGTACAAGTCTAATTATATAATATATATATTTTATAAAAAAAAATATATATATATAAAATTAAATAAAAATGTATCAAAAACGATGATACCGTGATATATACCGTTACCGTCTATGCTTCAAATTATACCGTGATATAAATTTTAGACCATACCGTCCACCCCTACCGTTCGGTTAGACAATGCCTCATCATGTATTAAACTAAAAGTGAATAGTTGACTGGGTCATTTTGTAACGGTAGCACTAGCAGCTAACGTTAGCTCAGGGAGACGCCATCCTCCCATCCCACTAGACTAGACCCGTGTTTACATGCGTGCGGGAGGGGCTGGAGGGAGAAGCAGACGCCGCAGCGAGTGAGATCGATTTTGACGATCGGCGAAAATAAAGCATTATCACCGATCACATATTTATACTGATTATCGGCCGATAACGATCGGTGGCCAATCGATCGGGGCATCCCTAGTTCTTGGATGTATTTTATGTATTATTGTTATTATTGTGTTGTGAGTTGTGTTGTTTCGTGTTTGAAAATTGAAAATAAAAAAAGATTGTCAAAAATAAAAAGTACCGAATTCGGTACTAGAGATGTTCCGATACCATTTTTTCCTTCCCGATCCGATTCCGATACCTAAGCTTTGGGTATCGGCCGATACCGATACTGATCCGATACCAGTGCATACATAAAAAAATATATATATATATATTATATAAATTATACTTTAATTTTTTTTTACAGATACTGTTTTATATATACTGTTTTTTAGTAATAACTAGGTGATTGTATAGATTAGTATCATTAATCAATGAGTATGGGACTGCGGCACTGCAGATATACCCTACTCCAATGATCCGCACGGACGTTAGACAGTGTTGCACTCGCTACCCAGTCTGTTAGTAGCAGAGGCTCTGGCTAGTAGCAACGTTCATGTTATGATTTTCTATGCAAAATAAATATTCAACATTCTCTTTTGAGACTCCGCCTCAGACTCTTATCCTTTGGCACTTGGAACTTGCTGTACTTTGCTTGCAGGTCTGCAGTCATTATTGCTGGATTATGAATAGCACCAACTTTAGCCACGGTACCGTTGTCAAGCTAAGCTAGCTGACCTAGCTCGTCTTCCCCGCAAGGTTTTCACATTGACATTTGATAACGTTAGTCAGCTAACGCTAGTCAGTAGCTACTTGACTTAAATACGATTCACCGTGGGTGCATTATTGTTGATAGATGGACAGTGTCAGGTCCTGGAGAAAGGACAGGCAATCATCTGATTTGATGTAACGTTAAAGCGGATGTTGTTCCAACTAGCTAGCTTTTCAGCTAATGCCATCATAACACCAGCAAGCAAAACACATCCCGTCCGAGCTCCCCGTCACACGCTCTGTCAATGGAATTTAAGAAAGTGTATCAGCTGTTAAAATGACAAACAGCATCACACTTTAAAACACGTTCATTTTATAATCCTCACTCTCCGCAGGAGATAAATGACATCATGGGATCGGAGGCTAGAATTTACGTGTACTCGCCGATACCGATACCAACATTTTAGGCAGTATCGGCGGCATTTCCGATACTGGTATCGGAACAACTCTATTCGGTACCCATCCCTATTTGTGACTCACATTGCTCTAATTTCAGCCTCCGTTATTTGTTCCGTATGACTCATTGCATATCTGTGTCTCGAATGTGCGCACTGATTTGTTTACTTTGGCAACACGGGTCGCTAAGGAATTTAGGTTTGAGGTTGAAGAAAGTGCACTTTTAGGTTGAAAGAACGGCCCTAATGTCAACGTGTTTCAATATAAGCGTTATGTATGGTGATAACCAGTGTTAATTTTGTTGACTAAATTGATGACGAAAGATGTTAGTCAACGAAGGTTTTTTTCATGACGACGAGACGTGACGTCACGTTATTGAAGACCATGTCACGCTAACGAGACTAAATTGTTTATTAAATATCGTTGACCACAACTGAAGACACGAAAATGTAATTTACAAAAACCAGGACGAAATTTATCTTTATGCATGTTGATATTGTTGACTAAAACAAGACGAGACAAAATAATTATAACTTTTCTTAATGCCATCGTACCCACTAGAGCAGTGTGACGGGGAGCTCCGTTATTAGCATTAGCTGGAGCTATTTGAAAAGCTAGTTTTAGCTGAACGTAGAGCTGCCGCGGTATTGATGTTTTCCTTACCGCACAAATTTGCAAAATATTTTCTACCGCCGCGGTTATTACCGCACGCACACAAATTTAAAAAAAAAAGTTTGAATGCATTTTTTTTTTAGTAGTAGTCTACTCTTTATAGCATATAGCCTGCCTCTAGTCTAAATGTCTATCTTTAGAGGATGACTTTGCAGCATGAATATTGTTTGGGATTCGGCAAGCACGCATTAGTTATTGAAAGTGAAACACGGATTCGAAGTTTCCCCTCTGGTCATGCGCCGTTCACTCGGTGTCGCGGGCAGGGGTGGTTACCCCCCCGGGCCCCGACCCTTTCTTATTATTATTACTATAAAGTTACTACTTTATAATAAAGGCATTCGTTTTGTGACATTAACATTATATAGTTATACGTTCAATAACATCAGCGTATTTACCGGACCATAGCAAGACAAGCAATACTCAATTCATATCTCAGTTCCTTTCTTTGCTCAGAGCGTGCTGAGTTGTCCCATTCTGCGGTCTGTTAATAAAGTTTTCAATCAGACAAGTGTATAGAACGAAGGGCTTTTATTATAACATTCGTTGCAGACAGTAAAATCATTATGTCTCGTTTAGTACTCCTGAGGAGCGATGGTAGTCCACTCCGGCGGGGAGCTAAAGCTAACGTTATTAGCCGTATTGTGATGAGCTCTGATCAATGGCTGACATTCAGGACGTAAAAAACTGCAGGACGCTCCAGTCCAACGTGTGACGCGTCTCTCTTCTGACCAATCAGTGGTCTGCAATGTTTCACGTGACTTTTCTGGTACCCAATAGGGTCGCTTGGAACCTCGATAGAGGAGTAGGGTATATCTGCAGAGCCGCAAGCCCAACGAGAGGAGGGTACTTTATTATTATTATAAAAAACAGCGGTGATGCGGTATTCAGCCTACTCTGCGGTGGCCGTGATGTAACAGCGATACCGCGGTAATGCGGTAATCACGGCAGCTCTAGCTGAACGTTACCTTGGCTAAAGTTGGGACTAGGCCTGCCGCGATAAGCAATAAATCGATTAATTGCTGCGATAATTAAAATGAATGCAATGATTTTGACGGGCGCGATTAATTGCTATTTGCGCATTTGTTTTAATGAGGCGGAACCAGTGCCGCTTGTCAGTCACTGTCCGTGTTGGGAGGCGGGCCGCTGACGTTACTAGAGTACAGCACGGGAGCTCCGTGGGGCAACGCCACAGCTTAACTACATTTCTCAATAGTGTTGCTCCTTTTAACCAAGTAGCATTATTTGTAGTGTAACGTTAGCTATTTTTAGACCCAAGTAGTTACTCGCTACTGCCCGGAGAAACTGGACTGCTAAATAAAGATGAAAGATAGAGCGTTGATTCTCATTCCATGCTAACAACATTAGCAAAATAACTAACAAACGAAATACAACGTATAGCATAGCTACAAGTACAACACAGAATAACGTTAATACAATTACATGCATCATTGTTTACAATGAACGGGTGGGGCTAGTCAAAGGACTGGACACGGGGACAAGTTAAACATGAATTAATTTATTATAACACTCCGGTAGTTTCGAGTCGTGCTGCAGTGCTTACGCACCACAGCTATTCTATTATATACTGCTTTGACGCTTCCTCCTCATCGTTGATTGCCTGTAGTAGCTGCATCTAACGTTAGTAGCTAACGTTAAAACTAACCTAAAGTTAGTTGTTCACCAACAATCTCAACATTTGTTATTAGCTCAAAAACAACCGGACGAGACAAGTTGTCGGCTCATATGTTCTGCTTAGGATAATCACAACAATACTTCCGGTCCGGTCGGTGGGCTTCAAAATAAAAGTCTAAAACCGGAAAAGACGGAGCGGTGGGCTTCAAAATAAAAGTTTTGGGAAATAAATTTCTCAAAAAAAATTCTCTAACTGGTCGCAATAATATCGCTTATCGCAATATTTTCGGGGGCAATTAATCGCCCAGCAAAATGTGTTATCGTGGCAGGCCTAGTTGGGACTATTCATAATCCAGCTGCAGACCTGCAAGCAAAGTACAGCAAGTTGGCAAAGGAGTATTCCAAGGTAAATCACTTATTCACCAGTAACGTTACAATGTTTGTATTTCCATCTAGCTCGCGTTAGCTAGTGGCTAAGCTAGCTCACGCTAACGTGGTCACTGATTGACCTCTCACACACAATTAATGACATAATGCAGACAGCCATACCGGTGACAATGTTTAGCTTTTAGTGCCAAATGATAAGAGTCTGAGGCGGAGTCTCAAAAGAGAATGTTGAATATTTATTTTGCATTAAAAATCACAACAGTGCCTCTGCAGTAGTGTTGTCACGATACTGGAATTTCGACTTCGATACGATACCTTGAAAAGTATTGATACTTCGATACCATTTCGATACCACAAAAAAAATCTAACGGAGCTAACGGAGGAACGACTAGCAGTAGCTAACGTTAGCTAATAGCTGTAACGTTACCAACAACGAATCAGCTGTTGATATTATGCGCCATCAGTAGACAACGTATCATGTATTAAACTAGAGTTAATGGTTTAATGCTTCAGTCACAGTGACGTTGAAAGAGCAGCTGTCACGAACCTCTTTCATTTCTTTATGGAGATCTGCGTTGGCACTAGGGCTGTCTTAAATGCTTCGAAGGTTCGATTCGATGGCACAAGCTTCGAACATTAAAAAAAAATCGAAGTTAAAAAAAAAATTTTTTTTTACTTCGATTTGTGTGTGTGTGTGAACTACCCATCCCAGTTAGGACAGCCAAATCCCGTCCAATCTTTCGCCGTCGACTAAAGACTCACTACTTCAACCATTATCTGAAACGATAAAAAAAAAAATCTAACCGTGACTAACCTTACCGTCATGCACTTGTCCTAATAAACTAACCTACACTGTAACACGCAACACTTTGATGAACATTGTTACTCAGCTGATAGAGTTGTACCCTTCTTGTAGAGCCATATGGAATCCGCGATCACGGAATCGCGGACGGAATCGCGGAATTGAGCAATAAAAATGGAATCCACTATAAAAAAAAACTTTTTTTTTTTTTTACTTTTTTTTTTTATGTTGTGGGACTTGTACAGCACTTTGTGCAACTTTGTTAGTGCTGTAAAGTTTAAACCTTTTAAAATCTTAGACAAACAAAACACTTTCATGAAATATTGTAAGCCGTCATTTGAGGCTTTATAAAAGCAGCACAATGAACACAAATCTGTCAGTGCCGAGTCCGACCTCATCTTAAATAACAAACAGCATTGCTTGTTGTAGTTAACAAAGAGAGGCAGAGTTGATTTTGCAAAAATATATATACTTTTTTAATTTTTTTTAATAATCAAATTTTATTTTCATATTCGAATCCCATGTCCATCGAACGAAGCTTCGAAGCTTCAAAGTATTTAAGACAGCTCTATTAAATGGACTGTTATATCTTATTAAATTGTGGACATTTATTCATTCCCACATATTAGACACTATTTCTGATGGTAAAATGAGCGTACAAAGCAAAATACAGAATTCTGAAATATTAAAACGGAAAAAACTGAATTTGGGAAAAAATAAAATGGAATTTGGAAAAAAATAAAACGGATTTCATATGGCTCTAGTTATTTGAAGTTTCAATTTTTTTTTCACAACTGAGGTAGGTAGATTACATTTTTAGAGACTAAAGTACCGAAAAAAGGTACCGTTGGGTACCGGTATCGATTCACAGGTAACGGTACCATATCGGTTCAAATTTGAACGGTACCCATCCCTACCGCTCTCTCTCTCTGGTACAGTTGTTGTTGTTTCATGTAAATGTGAATATTTCTCCTTTTGCACCATAAGTAAAGGGGTCTGGCGCTGAATGAGTTAATGGACCTGATCCTTCCCACAAAACAGGCAGTACTACTACTAACCAGGAATCTCTATGTTGCAGATGATGATTTTGGTGAGTACGACAAGCCAGGTGCCGAGAGGTCACGCAGGAGACGGGGTGAAGATGATGATCTAGACAGGTATTTGATGCGTGATGTGACAAATTGTTTGGTGAGGGGAGAGTTGCATGATATGACTCCCACAGTGTTAAAAGCTTTTTTCCTGTGTTGTTGTGAGTGACAATGTAGCCACCCACTAACCACTGTGGCAAATAAAAGACTTGGACGGTAGCCCACGTCCATAAGTTATTATATTGACTAGGGGTGGACGGTATGGTCTAAAATTTATATCACGGTATAATTTGAAGCATAGACGGTAACGGTATATATCACGGTATCAGTGTTTCCGTTAGAATAATTGTTTTTGCCTGATAGGCAGGCTATATAAAGAATGACATCCTCAAGGCATGTAGATTTATAATATTTTAACTTAAAACTAGGCTACTTTTGCGTATAAAGTCATTATATTCCAAATAAAATAAGTCCAGAGTCGAGACTCCATGCTGCTCCCATTGCAAACAGCGAGGCTGGATGCTGGATTTTGCTAGAAGCATATGTAGCTGCAGAGCCGCAGAACCATGGGCGCTTTCAGGAGCCATTGGCAATTCAGCCGTTGGGTGGGGGGGGGCGCTGTTGAGCGGGCCTGTGACCAGACCTAAAAGCGCCCAAGGTTCTGCGGCTCTGCAGCTACATGCTATTCGCAACTCCACTGCTGCAGCCGTCCTCCCACTGCAGCCGTCGTTATCATAACACTACACACATATCATAATGTTTACAGCAAACTGTAGTTGATCACCAGGTATGTTTTATTAACGTAGAATAATTCATATAAGAAAAACTATAGGGAAATCCCTTACCTTTCTCCACTGGTTAAAAATGCCAGGAACTGAAATTGAAACTTGCTGTGCGCCGCGGTGATATGTGTTTATTATGAAATGACAATTGCGTGTTGACACGCCCACTGCGCGAAGCCTCCTAAATAACTTTTTCCAGTTTGCACATATCTATTATCTATGACTAATTCTATCTATTTTTAGGGGCAAATGCGATTGAAATAGTCGCGCTGTGGTTACATGACGTCATTGCTCTTTTAGAGCTGCTCTACCGGTTACACGGTATAGTCAAAATCCATACCGTAGAGCAAATTCATACCGTTTATACCGTATACCGTTTATACCGTCCACCCCTAATATTGACCTATATCAGACCCGCCCCTTTTACTTGATCCTCCAATCACAACTGTTGCTCTCCTCGGACAAACAACATTTTAGATTTAGTCAATTGCTTCCATAAGTCATTGTACCATGACCCGTCCAAGTAGGCCTGCCGCGATAAGCAATAAATCGATTAATTGCCGCGATAATTAAAATTAATGCAATGATTTTGACGGGCGCGATTAATTGCTATTTGCGCGTTTGTTTTAATGAGGCGGAACCAGTGCCCCTTGTCAGTCACTGTCCGTGTTGGGAGGCGGGCCGCTGGCTTTACTACAGAGCAGAGAGCACAGCACAGGAGCTCCGTGGGGCAACACCACATAGCTTAACTACATTTCTCAATAGTGTTGCTCCTTTTAACCAAGTAGCGTTATTTGTAGTGTAACGTTAGCGTTTTAACGTTAGTAGCTAACGTTAAAACTAACTTAAAGTTAGTTGTTCACCAACAATCTCAACATTTGTTTTATCATTAGCTCATGTCGATCTACTAGTAGCATCAGCAAGCTAACGTTAGCTGGCCCCAGTCCACTAGCAGCATGTCGATCTACCAGCAGCATCAGCAAGCTAACGTTAGCTGGCCCCAGCCCATTAGCAGCATGTCGAAGTAGTAGTGGCATCAGCAAGCTAACGTTAGCTGGCCCCAGTCCACCAGCAGCATGTCGATCTACCAGCAGCATCAGCAAGCTAGGATAATCACAACAATACTTCCGGTCCGGTCGGTGGGCTTCAAAATAAAAGTCTAAAACACCGGAAAAGACGGAGCGGTGGGCTTCAAAATAAAAGTTTTGGGAAATACATTTCTCAAAAAAAAATTCTCTAACCGGTCGCAATAATATCGCTTATCGCGATATTTTCGGGGGCAATTAATCGCCCAGCAAAATTTGTTATCGTGGCAGGCCTACGTCCAAGCTTTAACTCCCCTGAAATATGTCTATTCCACATTGTGTACTCTGTTGAAGATACTAGCATTCTTTGAACTTGTCACCTCTAAGATAAGATATTCCTTTATTGATCCCTGTGGGGAAAATGTGGGTGTCATAGCAGCATGGGGAATGAGAGAGGGGGGAGGGGAGGTACAGGGAAATAGTAGAAAGACATAAATATAGTGAACAATGTAATTAACTCAACAATATGAAAATATGAGAAATAAAGACATACAATTTATATGTATATATGGGTTATAATTTTACCACCACTCTTGTTCATGCACACCTGAGCAGTACACTAGGGCTTGCCATTTGGAGAATAACTCCAATTACTTTAAATCTAGACACAGTTCTGGTGTCATTGCAGATCAATTCCCACCAAAATCTTGTCTGTTGCACTACAGGTCTGTGAGTGGTGTATTTGTGGGCATTTGAGGTCACTGCAGCTCCACCGGCTCCAATTCAGCTCAATGGGGCACCTGTGCTACAGTGAAAAAATAGGGATGTCAGTTGGATCTAGATTGGATTCAAATGTATTGTCATTATACAACACATGTTCAGTACAACAAAAAGACGTTTGTCATCCAACCAGAGTACAAAGGTAACAGTAAAGTGGAATAGTAATATACAGGTGTAATAGTAATTTTAGTAAAGAAATATGTAATGTACAGGTGATTAAACTTGGTATAATATCAAAAGAGCTTTATTTGTCACGGCATACAGTGAAATGCGGGGGGTCTTGCCTGCAACGATTGTGCAATAATACAATAATAAGAATCCAATAGGATGAGAATAAGACATGAATTAGTATTAGTATATGAATTAGTACTACTGAGTATACCCAGTGAGAGTAGGTAAGGGATATGTCCCACCTCAGTTAGGACAGCCGAAACCCATCCGATCTTTTGCCGTCGACTAAAGACACACTTCTTCAACCATCTAAAAAGAAAAAAGAAATAAATAACCCTAACTAACCTACCTTACTGTCATGCACTTGTCCTAATATACTAACCTACACTGTAGCACTCAACACTTTGATGAACATTGTTACTCAGCTGATAGAGTTGTGCCCTTCCTGATGACTTGTCGTACAGAACTTGTAAGTCGCTTTGGATAAAAGCGTCAGCTAAATGACAGTGCAGATATATATAGTATCTATAGATATGTAAAAAGGATTATATTATTATTGGTCTATATACTTGTTAACACTTTGAGTGCCACTCACGGCTTTTCTCGGGTTTACGACCCGACCGTTGAGTGCCACTCACGGCTATTCTCGGATTTTTTTTCAAATTTTATTAGCGGTCTGAAATCATATTGCATCACGCGAGCCTACCGTTGGATATCCAGGGACCGCCGCCGCTCAGATCTGAAAAAAGCGCCCCCTATCGTCTCCCAGGTGGTAAATCACCCTTTTGGAATGGACTCAATGAAAGTGAATGGGAGAACGGATTTCTGGCTCCACATTTTACTTATCACTGATGCAGCCGGGGTCTACCAGAGTTCATCCTGAAGCCTCTGAGCCGCGCGGATCATGAGTCCTACTGTATACACGTTAGATCTATACACTTATCGATTTTTTCGAATGGTGATCAGGAATTGGAATATACCATTTGGATACCATCTGATGTCGGGTAAGGAATCTATGTTATCAGTGTTAGGATAATCAGACTCGTTTTCACAGAGATATAAGCTTTTTTGTGATATGTGATCTAGCCAGGGTTAGAAATAAAAAAAAATTTCAAGGGCTTTTTTTGCCCCCCCTTGATTTTCGTGGGCTTTTTTTTTTTTTTTTTCGGGGGCACTGAATTTTTATGATAAACGGTAGGTGTGGTACCGTTCACAAAATGGACGGTTCGGTTCGTATCATGGTTTTCGGTTCGATAAACGTTAATTTTTATTAAAAAAAAAAAACACTCAAATCTAAACATGCTTCTCATTTATATATATATATATATATATATATAAAAGGTTTACAGCGTTACAGTGTTTACAGCCTTAAATAATGTTTGGCACACAAAGACCGAACTGACTGAAAAATATAGGCTACATTTGTCAAAGTATTAACAAACAATATGCTCAGCCAGCACTAGACTTTCCTTTCTATAATATAAACACAAAAAAACAATGTCAACCATGTTTAAATTCCCTGATTGTCAGTTCTTAATGGAAATATTCGTTTTCTGCTTGAAATTATTATGTATCTCTACATTTATTTAGACTAACATTATTTAAATATTGAGTGCAACTGTGGTGGATTACGTAATTCGTTGAGTTGGAACTATCTATGGGTTGGCGCCGGGTCCCCACGGACATTTTAGCGTGTGGCACCTTCAGCTCCGGTAACGTTAGGAGGAGATCATTACATCAACAAGCAGCACGAAACGGCAATAGTCCCGGTTGGAGTTAGTAAAACACAGTTGTAGGGCTGTCTTAAATGCTTCGAAGCTTCGAACGTTCGATTCGATGGCACAAGCTGCGAACATTAAAAAAAAATCGAAGTAAAAAAAAAAAAATCAATTTTTTTTTTTTTTTACTTCGCTTTGTGTGTGTGTGTGAACTACCCATCCCAGTTAGGACAGCCGAATCCCGTCCAATCTTTCGCCGTCGACTAAAGACTCACTTCTTCAACCATTATCTGAAATGATAAAAAAAAAAAAAAAAAAAATCGAACCGTGACTAACCTTACTGTCATGCACTTGTCCTAATAAACTAACCTACACTGTAACACGCAACACTTTGATGAACATTGTTACTCAGCTGATAGAGTTGTACCCTTCTTGCTGTCTTGTCGTACAGAACTTGTAAGTCGCTTTGGATAAAAACGTCAGCTAAATGACTAAATGTAAGTGTGTGTGTGTAGGTGTGTGTGTGTGTGTGTGTGTGCGCGCACCTTGTAGAATTCCACACATAAGAAAGAAAGATACTGGGATGAATAAACAAAATAGGAAATAAAATGTAGAAATGCATGCAATACATAAATAAATATGAATCTCCATATATGAAATATAACATTTAGATAAGGTGCTACTGAGATGTTTTGGTGAGTTCTTTGTTTTTTTGTGGAAGTTGCCCTTCTTAAAAATGCATGAACATTCACTGATAATTGGTCTGTAGTGGAGTCTACAAGGTCTACATTGCCGGACCATGTAGAATCCAGACCTTGTAGACTGACATAATTCTGTGCATAGTTTAGTCTACACAGGCCATATTTCAAATAATCAAAATCTTACTTCATTCATCTTAAACATTCTTGATTTGGGGGATTGGTAGTTCCCATGAAATCTGAAGTTGTTCAAACGACAACAGCGATCCACCTTGAATTAAATCACACAGCCGAGTGAAACCTTGTTGGATGCGTCAGTCACGAAAGGGGCTACTTAATTAATCCAACCCACTTTATTTATAGAGCACATTTAAAAACAACAACGTTTACGAAAGTGCTGTACAAGTCCCACAACATAAGACAAAAAAAAAAAAAAAAAAAAAAAATTTATTTAAAAAAAAAAAAAATTCAAAGCTTCGAATTAAAATCGAAGCTCGGCCCCGAAGCTTCGATTGCCAAAAAAAGCTTCGAAGGTCAGCCTTCTTGGATGTTGAATAAACGCCTATCATTGTCTTTAAACACCCCGCCTCTCAGACTCTCATTCCCTCCTCTGCTAGCTAGTGGCTACGATAACATTTCATTGACTGTATTAGCTGGGGCTAGTGCTACCATAGTTAAAACGTGCGTTGTATTGTACAAACTGCTAACGCTATGGCAAGATGTGTGTAGGCCTATGTAATGTTAATGGCTATGTTTTTAAAGTCGTAATGAAGATTGATTTAGATTGTGCTTGCCATTTGTACACAAACTGACTAGCACCTGCAGTGCTGCTGCTGCTGCCTGCAGCCAGTGCAGAACACCGGCTCCGCCAAATGATTTTTTTTATTTGCGCGTCATCTGAACCGTACGATACACAGACGCTCCATTACCGGATAAATATATATATATAATTAGTAAACTGTCGGGGGCATTATGTGCCCCCCTTAACTGATTTTCGAGGGCATTTTGTCCATTTTCAAGGGCATTATGCCCCAAGCCCCCGTTAATTTCGAACCCTGGATCTAGCTGTTTTCACTGTAAAAGCCATGAGAAAATGAGAGCAGCTATTATCAGCGCGCGGCTCGAACGTGCGTGCGTGCACATTATACTATCGATCATCTAGCGTTTATTTGAAAACGATTAATAAATAGGCCGACAAATATCAACGTTCTGGAATATTCCAGTAAAAGGCGTTTATCATAGAATGGGTTGTTTTTCACCTGAAAACGGGTGCTTTTCAAAATGCTATCAAACGGAAATGAAGCGATAAAAAACCGATCTGCCTTGACAACATTGACTGGAAAATGATTCATTGATAAGCGACGGGCAGATTAGACACAGCCATAATTTAAAACATAGATTAGGCGATATTAACGTTAACATTGGCGCCGATGGTGGCATTCAAGGGACTAATACGGAATTAACCTCCGGCGCTCAAAGTGTTAAGTATACTATACAGGGCTGTACGTTAACCTTTTTTGCACATAGCACTGGTGCTACAAAGGTTGATACTTGATAGTTTTGTAGCACTGGCCAAAATCTTGTAGCACAAGTATAAAACGTGTTATATTGGTAACAGTCACAAATGTGCCTATTGTATTTGTGTTATTTAGTTGCAGTGCCATGTTTGGCTGTCATTTTCATGCTGACGAGTTGACGTCACACAGCCAGACACGTTACGTGTAAGGAATTATGGGATTTGGTGTTGGGTGTATGGACTCTACTAGGGGTGGGAATCACCAGTTTCATCACGATACAATATCGATTCTTTGGACAACGATACGATATTTGCCGATATCTGCCATGATACGATACAATGCAGGTGCCTGCAATCGATATGAGATGATATAAGCACATTTAACACAATCAGTAACATTTAGATCAACTCAAAAGGTAACCAATATAATTTGGAAAAAAAGTTTTTAGCTCTTCCAGACATTTAAATGAAAAACTATTTATTGTTTTTAATACAAATAGACCTCCTGTTCACTATAAATTGCCACGTTTTGATATATTGAGCTTTAAACTTTAAGTAAATTTTTTTGGAACACGCAACCTAAAACCCCTTCCTCTCCCAAACCGTTCCTGCAATTGTTTTATGTTGCATGATGATCATGCATACATTTATTATGTATTGTATTTTTTATGTTTAAATATCAACATCATCTGTCCACCCTCAGTACATTTACTATCAATATAATATACTCGTCTGACTTCATCATATCTTTTCAAACGCACACACACAGAAGGGAGAATGCCCCTCCTTCCCAGTCCCCACTCTGCTGTTCTCTGTCGCTCTGAACAGGGTTTTAGCTTGTTGTTAGCTTATGCTAACAGGATGTTAATTCCGGTCTTAAACACTACGTGGTCATAAAGGAATGGCGAGGATTGCAAAGCATGTTATATACATTTGACCCGTTGCGGAATAAAACAGCAGGGATTTGTTTTGGGTCGCGGAATAAGCACACTAGCCTTGCTATGTTGCAATGTCCAGACGCTACTGAGACGAGTACTGTTGTGTCGGAGCCGTGTGCTGTGGAGCGGATATGAGTCACGACACCACGGATTTTCAAAATAAGAGTATCGAAATGAACTGAGCGTTGCTAGCTGCCGGAGCCATAGTTATTATAGCTGGAGCTGCGCTTAGGCGGAAATGAGACCCGCGACAGGATTTTCTAAATAAGAGTATCGATATGAACCGAATGCCTATCGCACCAGTGCTACTGAAGTAAATCCATTCATCGCACAGACCGCTGTTGCTGTAGCACATGCGATATATGTCTCACTGTACAGCCCTGCTATATACTTATTGTTTGTGTCTTGTAAGCCCATAGGGCTGGGCATACATCTTTATGTAAGACACAAAAACAAGTCTGAGGCCTTTGTTATTCCGATGACTTGTGACCCTGTGTCTATCCCCAGGCCATCAGGATGCTCTATCAACCCATCCATATTCTACACTCATTGCACACACTCACTTTAAACAAACACTCACCTTTTTGCTGAGAGAACTGTACTTTATATGTGACAAATAAAAGCAAACTTGTGAGATCTTATGGAGGATAAAGGAAAATAGTCAAGATAGTAATCAAGATTCAAGAATAGAAAATAAAGTACAAAATAGAGCTGTATAAGCAATAGCTCAGTAGGGATGGGTACCGAACCTTTTTATTTTCATGTCAACGTTCACACGCACAATATACGCTTACCTAGGATTTGACTTGATTCAACAACAAAGCAGTCGGGGCAATGGCAAGCCGAAAACGGTCGAAAATGTGGTTATTTGAAGTTTGGATGTTTTTTTTTTTTTTTTTTAATACAACTGAGGTAGGTAGATTACATTTTTAGAGACTAAAGTACCGAAAAAAGGTACCGTTGGGTAGCGGTATCGATTCACAGGTACCGGTACCGTATCGGTTAAAATGTGAACGGTACCCATCCCTATAGCTCAGATTAATCGTACCAAGTCGCTTTGGATAAAGGCGTCAGCTAAATGACTAAATTATTAGTTGAAATATCAACATTATCTGGCCATCCTCAGTCAATACTATCAAACTCCTCTGACCTCATCTGGTCTTTCCAAAGACCAGTGATGGGACGTACGCACACACACACACGCCACACCACACCACACACACACACACACACACACACACACACACACACACACACACACACACACCTACACACACACACACACACACACACACACACAAAACAGACTTATGTAGTTAAATCAACTATCCAGTTCGTTTTATAGTGTAAAGTTTGGAGAGAGAGAGAGAGATACACCGACCATTATGCGCCTTCAGTCTGACTCGTGAAGCGCACACTGAATCTATGTGCACTGCCAGCCAGGAGATTCAGATACAATTTAACACAAACGGTTCCAAAGATATTAATGTTTCACACCTCCAACAAAGTAGGCTACTTGGTCCGTTAACTCGGAATGGAAATGAGCTGTAATTTCTGCGCGTCTCCACACTTGAGACCCGAGACCAATGTAGTTCTTTTTTACGTTGAGCGAGGAAATACAGTCGGACTTAGTAACAATAATTAAGACATTTACAAGTTGTATTAAGTTTTGCAAATAAGGAAACGGATAGAGAACATTTCAAAGCACAAAAAAAATGCCAATTTTCCTATTTGACGTATTTTTTTTTTTATCTCGCTACGTTTAAGTATGAACACTTCATAGGTCAATTCACACAGTAAACTAAAGTATATAGTTTTTTTTTGTGCAAAATCAACTCTGCCTCTCTTTGTTAACACATTGGGCGCCGGGCATTGTGCCCATCTTATACCACTCTCTGCCAGCCTATGGAGATGTTTACCTTCTTTGCAGGGCTATAACTTTTTAAATTGTATTGCTATATTGACATTACTATGGCCCATTCAACATCAATTATCTATCGTTCAGGATGTGGGAACGTTATATTTTTTCATTCATACATTGTTGTGTTACTAGCGTCCAGAATATAAGTATGTTTTTAATCTTTTCTGCTCTAATTCCAAAAACAGTAGTTATAGGCCCTGAAGTAGGGCTGGGCGATAAAACGATAACGATAACTATCGCGATAAATTATTTCCTCGAAATAAACATGAAACGTAGTCGCAAAGTTTCGATATATCGATTTTCCAAGCTTGGATATGAGCACACGCACTAACAACCAATCAGTGAAGGAGATGGCCGACAGCGGAAGGAGACCCGGAAGGAGACCCGGAGGTAGGACTCCAGTAGTCAACAAGGCTGGCTAGGATAATTAGCTTGCACGGCGTTATTTTATAATTTACGTGCCGAGTGGGTGTGTGGCGTGAATTCTGAGGCCACGTTTATAGTAGTGTGGGGTATACAGTGGACGTCGTTGCAATGTATTGGGGCGGAACGGAGTATTTTAGGGTCATATTTAGTACATTGTCATGGAATACACCGCTTGGAAACAACAGGCTGGCTAGGATAATTAGCTTGCACGGCGCTATTTTATAATTTACTTGCCGGGTGGGTGTGTGGCGTGAATTCTGAGGGTAACGGTTAGAGTAGTGTGGGGTATACGGTGGACGTCGTTGCAATGTATTGGGGCGGAACGGAGTATTTTAGGGTCATATTTAGTACATTGTCATGGAATACACCGCTTGCTCTGGCTAACTGCTAACGTGCGCGGACTGATTACGACATCAACTCGAGACATTCGCAGCAGCAAAACAAGTCTATTAATAGCCCGTCCATCGGCGCCGGGCATAAGAAGTTAATTAAACTTGACAGACATTATATCGACGATAATTATCGATATCGAGTTATATGAAAATAATTTTATAATTTTATCGCGATAACGTTTTTGGCCATATCGCCCAGCCCTACCCTGAAGCATATATAGATTATCGATTGGCGTTTCTTTCCCATACCCGCTATATTAAAAAATTCAAATGTATATGATCGGTATACATTATGCTTCATCATGCGTGAAGGAAAGGGGGGGTCGTTTATGATTCCTTGACCGTCAGTAACGGCTTTATTTACTATGGCTTGATACGTTGATCAGATGGTTTGCAGTGAAATGAATAAACAATCGGGCTGAAAATAACGTTACTGTCCTCTTACCGTTCGCCGATGAGACTGGAGGAGAAAGATCCCAATTATTTGACGCCGATCTCCTACATCCATTTCCGGTTTGTATGGCGCAATAAACGCCGAAATCATATCGATTATTGCGTCATGGCAGCGATCCATATGCACACCAGTGTTTGTCTGTAGTCCCGTAGCAAGATATTACTGCCGGAGGAATTTCGTCGATGCACCGATTACAACATCCGGTTTTGAGAGTGTAACTCGCCCGACCATCCACCAGGTGGCGGTATTGAGGTGTTGCAGTCTCATTCAGGGTCCCGCTGCAGCACCGGAGGCTGGCTGGATGAATTATGAATGCCATGGCGAAAAAATGAAATATTGATCTCAAAAACGCTGTACAGCGTTGTTGGTGTTCAACGCATGGCGGGCAATAACGCTGTACAGCGTTTTTGGCGCCCAATGTGTTAACTACAACAAGCAAATTTGTTATTTAAGATGAGGTCGGACTCGGCACTGACAGATTTGTGTTCATTGTGCTGCTTTTATAAAGCCTCAAATGACGGCTTAGAATATTTCATGAAAGCAAAGTGTTTTGTTTGTCTAAGATTTAAAAAGGTTTAAACGTTACAGCACTGACAAAGTTGAACAAAGTGCTGTACTGTACAAGTCTCACAACATAAAAATAAATTATATATATATTTTTTTAATATCGAAGCTTTGTATTAAAATAGAATCTCGGCCCGAAGCTTCCAATTCAAAAAAAAATCGAAGGTCAGCCCTATATGAGACATGTTGTGAAATCTGTGAAAAAACATCTGATTACCCCAAGACTGGTCAAATAAAGTCCTTACTTCACATCAGATGTTCTGCAAAAAGATTAATCCAATTCCTGAACGCCATTCCAAATATCGATCGCGTTTATTGATCCAACGTTAGACCTCGAAACAGATAATCCATGCTGCTTTCGGTTGCCTCAATGAATGCAATAGTCTCGGGTTACATGGCTCAGAAGTCAAATGTGGAGCCTGGAGTTTTTTTTCTCATGCATTTCCATTGACTCCATTCCAATGGGTGCAATACCATCCGGGAGACGATAGGGGGCGGTATTTGCCCTTTTCGAGCTCAGAGTCAGTCCCAATGATAACGTGAGGCTGGATGGATGAAAAATGAATGGATATCGCTAATAAAAGAAACTATTAAACTATTAAATAACGAGATTTCTCGTCATTGGCACTCAACGCATGGCGGCCAACAACCAGATTTCTCGTTGTTGGCACCCAATGTGTTAACATGGCATATTATTTGGATTCCATTAAAGGAAAACTCCAACATTTTGGGAAATTAGCTTATTTAACATCTTCCCTGGAGTTAGACAAGAAGATGCATACCTTTTTTGTCTCTGTGCGTGCATTTAGCTTAGGGAACAATCGCTCCGTTAGCGTAGCTTAGCTTCATCACTGGAAGTGGGGGGGGGTTTAGAGCCTGACGTTCCCTACAGTGCCCTACAGTCACCAAATACACTCCAAATACAACTCCAAAACGTTCCTGTAAACATGTTGTGACCTGTGTATTTACCACGTGGAGAAATAAAAAATTATTGAATTCGACAATTACGTTTTCTAAGCAGATATACGCTGAACTATTTGTTGCCGAACGACTCCTCTCTGAGCGCAGTCAGTGATTTCTACGTGGAAGCCGTGTTTGTTTACATTCTCATTCATTCAAAGGATCCGAACCGATTGAAGTTTATGGATACCATGACTTAAAATCCTCTTACCTTGACGATTAAAAGCCTCCCCAATTTAGAAAACAGTAATCCAATGGCTGGTATTGATAATATACCGGTACTACTAACTACTGCACGCTCGGAGCTAACCGGAGCTAACACTAAAGCTAATATAATGATTTCCTTTCTGGGGGGTTTCAAAATAAAAGAGCGACGTCTATAGCAGCGGAATACGTTTATTTTGTACATTATCTAATGTTAACACAAACCTAAACTAACGTTACAACTAACCTAAAGTTAGTTTAGGTTCGTGTTAACGTTAGATAATGTACAAAATAAACGTATTCCGCTGCTAGAGACTGAAGTTATAAGGCTTCTCCTCGTGGGGTTATTAGTCCCTGCTTCATGCACTGTTTTTCATTAACTGTATACCTCATTGTAGAGCTGCCGCGGTATTGATGTTTTCCTTACCGCACACATTTGCAAAATATTTCCTACCGCCGTGGTTATTACCGCACACACACACACACAAAAAAAAAGTTTGAATGCATTTTTTTTGTAGTCTACTCTTTATAGCATATAGCCTGCCTCTAGTCTAAATGTCTATCTTTAGAGGATGACTTTGCAGCATGAATATTGTTTGGGATTCGGCATGCACGCATTCGTTATTAAAAGTGAAACACGGATTTGAAGTCTCCCCTCGGTGTCGCGAGCAGGGGTGGTAGCGGCGCGCCCGCCGATTACCCCCCCGACCCTTTCTTCTTCTTCTTATTATAACGTTACTACTTATGATTACAAAGGCATTCGATTTGTGGCATTAACGTTAGTATAGTTACACGTTCGTATTTACCGGACCATAGCAAGGCAAGCGTTACTCAATTAATATCTAAGTTCCTTTCTTTGCTCAGAGCGTGCCGAGTTGTACCCATTCTGCGGTCTGTTAATAAAGTTTTCAATCAGACAAGTGTATAGAACGAAGGGCTTTTATTATAACATTTCGTTGCAGTAAAATCATTATGCCTCGTTCCCTGAGGAGCGACGGCGTCGGTAATCCACTCCGGTCTCCGGTGGGAGCTAACGTACTATTAGCCGTGTTGTGACTGAGCTCTGATCAATGGCTCATGGCTGAGATTCAGGAAGTAAAAGCACTGCAAGATGCTTCAGCATGTGACGCGTATCTCTTCTGACCAATCAGTGGTCTGCAGTGTTTCATGTGACTTTTCTGGTACCCAATAGGGTCGCTTGGAATCTCGACAGAGAAGTAGGGTATATCTGCAGAGCCGCAAGACCAACGAGAGCGTAATAATAATAATAATATAATAAAAAACAGCGGTGATGCCGGTATTCAGCCCAACGCTGCGGTGGGCATGATGTAACAGCGATACCGCGGTAATACCGATACCGCGGCAGCTCTACCTCATTGTGTATAATCTAACCTGCACATAGCTTTAAAGAGTATCACACAGACCTGCCTAGTGTTGTCACACACACACACACACACACACACACACACACACACACACACACACACACACACACACACACACACACACACACACACAGGGCTGTACGCTAAGCTTTTTCACTAGGGGCACACTTGCCCCTAAATGAGAAATTTAGGGGCAATTCTTTTTTTTATGGGCACATTTTTTAATTACAATTTTACCATTATTTATATCGATTGTTTTTGATTTAAAAAAAAAATTAAAAAAATAATTTTATATAATTTCTTTTTAATAAAATATATATATTATATAATCATACTTGTAGTTGTATTATCTGCGAGACATCGCCACCACGCAACAAGTCAAAATGCTCGCTATATGCAACCAGCTCCACTGTCTGTGTGTACTCGAGTAGCCTCCAGCTACGGCCAGGATTCTCCGGAGCTGCAGCTGGACCCTATACTGTAGCCTCCAGCTACGGCCAGGATTCTTTGGCGCTGCAGCTGGAACCTATTGACTATATTCAGCGTGCCCTCAGCTCGAATACGCATCGACTCAGTGTTATAAGACATTGATATCAGGAGCTATCTGAACTATTTAGTTTAATGGGACGTTTCGTTTTGAACAGTTAGGGTTGGGTACCGTTCACATTTGAACCAGTACCTGGGGATCGATAATGGTATACGACGACAGGGCTTGAGACTAACACCGTCCCGTCGTCCCGGGGGAAATAAAATATGTATTTGGGATGAAGAAAAATCCTCCACGGGGCCGGGACACAGTCGGGACGAAGAGGATTTATTTTCCCCCACTTGGAAAATGTCAACTGCGCCGACTGTCAGTGCGCATATCACTGTCAAACGGTGCGTGTCTTCCGAGTGCTCGCTTTAGTTGACAGTGGCACGAGACCACTGCACGAGACCCGCGGAAATACCAGAATGTTTAATAGAATGTTTAATAAAAGTTCTCGTGGTTCCGGCCATCCTCTAGCCATCCTCTCAGTCAAGGGAGCACTCTCAAACATGCTGCACTATTTGAAGTGTATAACGTTAAACAGAGCAGAAGAAGATGGAATAACAGACACAGACTGACCAACAGGGAACTGCATCCAACCCTAGTACAAAGGCAGGTCTGCGGTGGTGGCTACTGCCACTGCTGGCTCAATGTTCTCGACGGTCACATTTTCATTCGACGGCTCACTAGGAGGTGGAACGCGTCGAAAATATGAAGCAATACTAACTTTACTTTTCTTCATAGGCATAGCTAAATCAGACAGTCAGCCAGTCTATCAGAGTGCTCAATCGATTTCCCCCACTCTCATACCTGAGTGCTCAGCTCGCGTGAGTGGCGTCATCACACGGCTTGGATAATTTAGGAGTGAAATGCGAATGCAAGGCTTGAAATCCCTACTCGCAAGCCCGCCCCCAAATATTATTTACCAATCGCAACGGCCAATTAAAGGGGCAATTTGCGACGAGCTCGTCGCACTGTACAGCCCTGACACACACACACACACACTTGCTTGGACCCACTCCAGCATGTGTTTGACTTGTGGTATGACTATGGTGTTTACCAACGTACGCACGCACAGTCGCACACTCACTCACATATGCAAAGGAAGGCACAGAAGGTTCGACTGTATGGTGTGTTTTTACTGACGTATATATGCAAAGGGATGGAAAGGGAAATGCATGGAAGCATCTCCACATTCCACACACTTCTGTGTTAATGTATGAAATCCATTTGTATGTCCACATTCCCTCCCTGTTTTCCTCGTCGTGGAATCATCATCATCATCATTTATTTATTCGTACATGGAATTACCACAGTCCAACAGTACATATTCATATAATTCACCAAAAATACCATGGCCGAAAGGAACAGGAAGAAGAAAAAATCTTATATATACCTGCCCCTACACACACACAACACACCGATAGACATATTGTGTAAAACCAAACAGAATATACCCATTTTGCAAAAAAAAATATAAAATTGAACATCAACACAACCAAATTAAATCAACATAAATAAACCCATTTTGTCTATCTATCAGTCAAACTACATATTTAGGTTCATTCATTTACACACACACACCCCCACACACACACACACACACTTATATAATGTATTATACTTCTATATACTATCTAATTTCTATTTTATTATAATATAACTAAATCATACTATTTATTCTACACCATATTGGTACAGTATTATACAATATTTTAATATATTATTATTCTATGTTGTCGTCTGTCGAGCCATGAGGTTGAGTCATTGAAGAAAATTGATTTGCTGCACGTCTACCGATCGATTACAATTGAGCCGCTGGAGAGTGGGCAGTGGATTGACATGCATGCATAATGAACTCATCTTGTTTGATGAATATAACACACTGATCTCTGGCTTTGCTAATGTTTTGGGTCATCTTCTCTCCTACAGTGATCTGGAAGAAGATTTGTTAGAGGAGGACTGGCTGTCGGGGAAAAAGGTAAGACTCTTTAAAATCATCTCTGAGCCTCGGACATCATTTATTGTTGGTCAAAACAGGCTCAGGCCTGGTCCACATGTACATGGGTATTTTTGAAACTGGGGTTTTTCCCGTCCAAACCAACAGTGTTTTAGAAAATCTCTGTCCACACAACAAAGCAAAAACGCTTGCATGAAATTACCGTACCTAAACTGGAGGCTGCCGGGTGCTCTCCATGGTCCTGAATCCTGATGGCAGAGAAGTCAAGTTGAGGGTTCCTTTATTAATCCCCTTGGGGAAATTCAAGTGTCATAGCAGTATTGGGGGGGGGGGGGGGGTGTAGTAATAATAATAAAACATGGAACAAAGTTCAAAGTAATACTGATAATAGTGATAACAGTAGTAGTAGTTAACAGTAGTGAGTGGCAGGAGTCAATCAGACAGTGTAATAGTGATGATGGTATGCCGTAGTAACACACTGCACCAGTCTTTATTATTAACTCATTCAACGCCAGACCCGATGATAGTCGGGTTAACTCGCTGACCGTTCAGCGTCAATCACGAGTATAGTCGGGTTTTAATCGTTATTTATTTTATTAGCGATGTCCATTACTTTTCATCCATCCAGCCTGATGTTATCGTTGGGAATGGGTCTGAGCTCGCAAAAGGGCAAATACCGCCGCCTACGCCTTCCAGCTGGTATTGCACTCCATTGGGAATGGTGTAGTTTCTTTTTCTGGGACGATCCGAGCCGTGCGGGCGAGGTTTAAATACTCAGGCGAGGTAGGTCTATAGAACGATGGCATGGAACAGTAACCCCGCCCGCCCGTATCATATAAAGGTCGGTAATGTGGTATGGACCTCCACGAGCAGTATTTGGAATGGCGATCAGATAATTGGATTATTTCTTTTGCATTACATCAGATACAAGGTAAGAGCACCAGGCCATCAGAGTCTTGAACACTGAACTCTCCACACACAAGCACACACACATACTGTGTATACGCTCACACACTAACAGTCACTTTAGCACGAACACACACACACCGGTGGGCGGCGCGGTCCAGGGCTCTTTTCATTCTTGCACGAGGAAGGATAATAATGATGATCTAGCGTTGATTTCAGGAAGATTCGATAATCAGGCGAAAAATGTGTTTAGTAGGGCTGACCTTCGAATTCTTTTTTGGAATTCGAAGCTTCGGGCCGATATTCCATTTTAATTCGAAGCTTCGAGATAATTATTTTTATGTTGTGGGACTTGTACAGCACTTTGTTCAACTTTGTCAGTGCTGTAACGTTTAAACCTTTTAAAATCTTAGACAAACGAATAGGGCTGACCTTCGAAGCTTTTTTTTGGCAATCGAAGCTTCGAGAGAAAAAAATATATATATATATATATTAATTATAATATTTTTTTTTACATATTTTTTTATCTTATGTTGTGGGACTTGTACAGCACTTTGGTAAACTTTGTTGTTTTTAAATGTGCTCTATAAATAAAGTGGATTGGATTAATTAATTAACTAGCCCCTTTCGTGACTGTGACGCAGCCAACAAGGTTTCACTCGGCTGTGCTGCCTGGGTGCAGTGGGGCTGCTCTCACAGCCAACGACATGACATTACATAATTATGTTGCAACCTTCGTCTATCAAGCAAACAATTATATTATATTTAATTTATCATTTATAATTATATCGGACAATGCACCTACAAAAGCAGATGATTACAATTAAATTAGCCAACTTGGTAACACATTAGTCATAGCAGCATAGGCATAGCCTTATTAATGTTTTGTGTGGCGTTGCCGTCGTGTACAACGATACTTACGTTTTTATAGGTGATTTGACAAAGTTGTTGTAGAGTTGTGATATGCCATTTTCTTCTGGCATATCTGGCACTCGGCTTTTTGGGCATTGTCTTTGCATATTTTAAAGTGTAACCACACGTCTGATGACTTCTTCGTTGACATGTCTGCTGCTATGTCCTTGTTGTTTTCAACACAGATAATATCCACGTGCTTGTTGTAGAGAGGTGGAGTCGAGGCGCCGCTTACTTTCGTTTCATTGGAATGGAGGCGGGAAGGCGCCGCTTACTTTCGTTTCATTGGAATGGAGGCGGGAAGGCGCCGATTACTTTCGTTTCATTGGAATGGAGGCGGGAAGGCGCCGCTTAGTTTTGTTTCATTGGAATGGAGGCGCAAGATTTTGGAGGCAAAAAAATAATATAATAATAATATTATTATTATATATATTTTTTTTACTTTGCTTTTTTTTAATGTTCGAAGCTCATGCCATCGAACGAAGCTTCGAAGTATTTAAGACAGCCCTACAAACGAAACACTTTGCTTTCATGAAATATTGTAAGTAGGGATGTCCCGATCCGATCACGTGATTTTCCGAAGATCGGGACTGGCAAAAAAATAAATAAAAATAAATTTTTTTTTTTTTTTTTTTTATTCAACAAACATGACCATGTTCACGTCTTAAACTCATACTGAGGCCTTAGTTTTGGTTTTAAATTGCATATCATTCATTTATTTATTGTCACACAGAGCAGAAGAATTTTGCCAAAACAAACCAATAGTATCCAGCTGCAGAACGGCAGACCAGCCACACTCTCAGACCCAAACGCATTTCCTTTGATTTAATTATACATCAAATGATTTATGTCAAGGATTGCAATGCCTCGCTTGAATGAAGTTAACTTTTCACCTGAATAACGTCAACATTCAGGGTGAATGTAATGTGAGAAATTGGGATTTAAATCTTTTATTTTTATTTTTGGATTGGATCGGGAAAGATCGGTATCGGTAGATACTCAAAATCACAGGATCGGGATCGGATCGGGAGCAAAAAAATGTGATCGGGACATCCCTAATTGTAAGCCGTCATTTGAGGCTTTATAAAAGCAGCACAATGAACACAAATCTGTCAGTGCCGAGTCTGACCTCATCTAAAATAACAAACGGCATTGCTTGTTGTAATTAACAAAGAGAGGCAGAGTTGATTTTGCAAAAAATAAATAAAATCCATATATATGTTTTAATATATTCAGAAAGAAATTTCATATCCGAATCCCATGCCCATCGAACGAAGCTTCGAAGTATTTAAGACAGCCCTAGTGTTTAGTGTATTCCACTAAAGGGCTATTATTGCCTTTTTCCTGGAATGACTAAGAATCACAAACTATACTCATATTTAAAACGGAAATGTACTGATGAAAAAACAAAACGGTTATTAAGAGTAGTAGTACCTACTTACTGGTCACGGGAGGCTTCAATAATGTTTAGATGGTAATCCATTTTGTGAATACATTTGTTGAAACAAGATCTTTGTTCTCCTACTATCTTAATGTTAGCCAGCTAAACGTGCATAGCTTATTTAACGTGCATAACATACCTGTGTAACGTTAAGTAACTTGTGTTTCGCTGGGAAACTTCAGCATCACTGCATCACTTGGTTTAATCCAAACGTCCATTCGGAAACGTTGTATTATGAAATAAGACTGGTGAGTGCGAGTCACTCAACACTTTTTTTGCATGATTGATTCATTTCCTGATAATGTATGATGGTGACCCCTCATCTCGACTAGACTTTGTTGTTGTGTCTGTGTTCACGCGTGACTTTCGAATTATTGTAAACACAACATAGTACTGTGATATTCTGATATATATATATATATTTTGTGTATAATTTTTTCTGTAAAAAAAGCGGAAGTGAATGCCAACGTAACGAACGTTTGGGCTCAGCCCTACTACACGAATACACTGTGTATTTTTTACAAACTTGCGTTTCTAAAAAAAAGAATTTCACCCTGAGTTTTCAAAAGGATCAGGTTTCAGTGACCTAAAACACAGTTTGTGTTGTGGACGAAATGACAAACCATGTAGAAAAAGCTATTCAGATTACTTTATTCACCATATTGTTTGTACAAATGGAACGTGATTCGACATTTACAGTGCATGCTTTTTTTCACAATTAAGAACATCACAACAGTAAATAAGTACGTGTGGACCAGGCGTTAATCAAGTTCAATGTTATTCATTCCATGTGCCATTGCCTTTGCAGCAAAGTTAAAATAAAATGGACATAAAACATTAGTGTCTAGATCCCATAGCCAAGAAGCACGTCTGTACATTTTTCTTTCACTTGGTTGCAGTGTTTAAGGTTTACGGGATAGGGTTATAAACCTTTTAGTTGGAAGTGCTTTGCAGCAACAACAAAAAAAGATTACATACCTCAATAACTGAGCAGAATAGTTTTGATTTTTTTAGGTTTTAGCTGCTAGTCAGTCTCTCCCCCTCCCTGCCCTGTCTGCATCAGCTGAGTTGCGTTCTCTCGAGTCAATAACCACGTTAGTTTGTTGGCCAACTCTAACATAGCTAACAGTTGGACATGGCGACAATGAATGTTATATATTGCTAGCCATCAACACTGAAGAAGGAACATTACAGTTCCGAAACATGTTTGTTTCAGGCTGCGATTAAATCTACCAAAATCTGAGAGTGCTGGTCCAAGCGTATTGCTTTCTTTCTAATATATTGCAAGGTGAAACAGACCTACCATTGTGGCTCTTCAACTAAAACGTCACCAGGAGCTACTATAGATACATTTTCACCTATTAGTCCAGTAATCCGCACGTGCAGGCTCTGCTGCATGGTAGAATGAGTCTAGCATGTCAATCACACTAGGTTGTCCAGTCAAAACAGTTGTGCGGGCAGGACAAATCTCCACAGAGGCCATACAATTGAACTGGTTACACAATCATCTATAGGCTTGTTGTAATTCCTACACCTGATTTGGATGTGCTGAAAGTTGAAAAGCTGAAAGTCTGCACTTAAAGCACACCTTTATTGTTTCATTCCTAGTCCATTGTGGTGGTGTACAGAGCCAAAATTATGAGAATTGTGTTGATGTCCAAATATCTATAGACCTGACTGTATATGACTTCCCCCACCCATCATTTGACATTTTACAGCCCTGATAGTGGCTGTTTCCTTATGTTTATGCATACCTGTATATATCTAAAATGTATGGACATATCTAGCTTGGGTTGGTTTCATTGCTTTTATATTGATTATACTGATACAATAGTATGCAGCTGTTTGATTATTTTAAAAGATTAAGACATTTAGCAAAAAAAAAAAAATGTATTAACAAAAACAACGGATTGATATTCCTAATTGAAAGCTATAGACTGGAAGAATTCTAAGAGAGAAATCCCCCCAAAAAACGTCCTCCTGAAAGGGTTTTTAAAAGCGGTCGTGGTGGCTGGTAGAACACTGGTGTAGAACTAGAGGGTGGAGTTTGTAGCAGGTGGCTTCTCCACAGGGGAATTTATTGATGTGAACCAGGAGGAAGTAGATAAAATAGAGCTGCCTTAACATGCCCAGATTGTCTTCACCACATGGGAATAAAGCTACACACACACACACACACACACACACACACACACACACACAACTATATACCTCATTGTGTATAATCAAACCCGCACATAGTCACACAGACGACCTGCCTAGTGTTGTTACACACACACACACATTATGCATAACTGTATACCTCATTGTGTATAATCGAACCTGCCTAGTGTTGTCACACACACACACACACACACACACACACACACACACACACACACACACACACACACACACACACACACACACACACACACACACACACACACACACACACACACACACACACACACACACACACTTCAGTTTAGTCCAATAAACCAAACGTGCATAGAAAGGTAAGAGGCCCTGTGACAAAATAGGAGAGGAATTGTCATTATCCTGAACTATCTTTTTGTTTTTTTAGAATCTTTCAGAAGCATCCGATGAAGAGCTGAATGATGACCTTCTTCAGAGTGATGATGAAGACATGAGGTGAGCCAACTACACCCTGTGTTCGAACCAGAAACATATTCCTAGTATTGAGTTGTACCCCCTGAAGGCTCAGAATGATCCATGTTTAATCTGTCGTCTCCTCACAACCTCACAACTCTCCCCTTCATGATTGAAGTGGATTTAATAAGTCAACTCAATAAGGGATTGTGGTTTTCACTTTCAAACCCAGCATTAAATAATCCCTTAAATTTTAAGTAGGGATGCATATCGGTACAATACCAAGCTAAAATAGAATATTGGTATGGGAGAATTTCCCTGATACTAAAATCACGTCTTAACATGCCAGACTGGCCAGTATGACTGCTACCATACTGTCTTTATAGCTGTATCACTGTACATATTTATAGAATAGAAGTACTTTATTGATCCTGAGGGAAATTCAGATCGCTCACAATGAACATTCAGTTAGTCAAAAGTCACAAATAAGAATAGGAATAAGAATAAATAAAAAAAAAAAATCAGATATATATACATTCTAAAATATGTACGGTATATGCATTATTTATTTTATTTTTACTTGCATTTTTATTTGCAATTTTTTAAACATCAAATACAAAATTATAAAAAAAATAATATCAAAAAACAAATAAAAGGGGGACAAAAATAAATAAAGGAGTGACATGGGTTCATCGGTCCATACATTGTTTATTTACATTTCAATTTCTTTTCTTGTTTCCTTTTCATTCTTCTGTGATGTTGTTTCCTTTCTTCCTATATTCCTCCCACTTTTCTCATTTTGACTCCAATTTCTCCTCTTGTAGCCTCAGCATGTGTGATTCTCTCCATTTCCTGTATCCCCTCTATTATCTCTATCCATTTTTCCTTCGTCTGCGTTTCTACCCTGTACCACAGTTTAGTCAATACTTTCTTGGCTGCTACTAATAGTATCTTAATCAGATATTTGTCTTCTCCCTGAATTTCGTTCTGTCAAGTTCCCTAGGTATAGTACTTGACCTGTCTGGGGTATTTCATATCCTACTATTTCATTTATGATCCCTCCTATCTCCTCCCTTCTTATTTTCTGACATTCCCAGAATATGGGTGTGTGGTTTGCTACTTCTTGCCCACATTTTCTCCAACATGGCTTTTGTGTTGGCATGTAATTGCCCTGTATTTCTGGTGTTATAAAGAATCGAATTATGTTTTTCCACCCAAACTCCCTCCATATCCTTGATTCTGTGGTTGATTGTTGTATCTTACATGTATTATACCATTCTTCCTCTGTTATCTCTGTTTCTAATTCCTTCTCCCACTTTCTTTTATATACAAGGTTGTAATTTCCTTGCTGTCCATTATTGCCTGATATAGTGCTGATATAACCCTCCCCTTCCTTCCTTCCTTCATATGTTTTTACCATTATCTTAATTATCCCATGCTGTTCTTTGTCTGTCTTGTTTTATTTCCTTGTTATAGTAATCTCTAATCTGTTGTATATACATTCTAATATTACATTCTTATATTACAACTCTGTACATGCATCTGATTAGCACTACACTCAGTAGTACTAATTAATATATTTTGTACCCAGTTTAATCACCTGTACATTGTATATTACTATTGTACTTTACTGTTACATTTGCACTCTGGTTGGATGCCAAACTTTTCATTGTACTGTACTTGTGCTGTATAATGACAATAGATTTGAATCTAATCTAAGAAATCAACACAAACTGACTTGATTTTCAAAAATGTTGACACGATAACGCTCTAATGGAGAAAGAAAATCATGATATCTCAATAGTTTCTGTCCAATGACCCCAAAATGACGGTCCACGTCTATACTGTTCCATTAAAATTCATTCATCAGTATCGGGACTGAAAGCGTCTGGTCGGTTCATCCCTAGTTGTAAGGAAGGACAGAATAACCACCATTCAAAATCCTCCCAGATTCAATACGAATTTCACTTTTGAGGTTTCGATAAGTGAGGTTTCGATATACTACACAGCTGTGTTTGACATAAAAAAATATATAATTCTGAGCCAAAATCATACATTAAATAAAATGCAGAATTGATTTAACCATCAACATCTTTAATTTATTTATTCACATTTGACCTTGGATGGGTTTAACTTGTAGAGAAATATAGGTTTGTGTAACTTTTCTTAGCCGATCATGGACAAAAAATGCAGGTCAGTTTTACTTGAGTTTACAAACATTACAAAATTAAACAAACCTTTTTACCGTCTTGATATTTAACTGTTACGTTATTGTCGGTCCTTTGATCAAAGGTTCAAACTAAACATTAGAGTGGAAACACACGACCGCAGCAGACTGCAGAGAGTGGCTCGATCAGCCAAACGCACAATTGGAGGTGGGCTTCCCACTCTCCAGGACATTTACACCAGGTGTTGCAGGGCCAAGGCTAAGAGAATAGCCAAAGACTCTGGTCACCCAAACAACTGCCTCTTTGCACTGCTGCAGTCGGGCAAGAGCTACTGGAGTCTCATGGCCAGTACAGAGCTAGAGCCATATGAAATCCGCGTTCACGGAATCGCGGACGGAATCACGGAATTGAGCAATAAAAACGGAATCAACTGTAAACGTGGAATATTGCAGAATTTGACATAATCTGGACTGAAATTCTGTGTTCGGGAGAACATGGAACGTTTGGTGCAACGCGAACATGACCGGGGACGCTACAGCGTGTTACACACAACACGCAGCAATTTCCAAGCGTCTGGCTGCTTCGGTGTGTTAATGTTAACGTCGGAAGAAATTCCACACTAAGCCCTAAATTCAGAGCAGCGCAGTATCCTAATGACTTGTATATGACCGGCGATAAGGTGTTTTGCAAATTCTGTCAACATGCCGTGGACTGGACTCGCAAAACACGTGCGAAGTTCACTCTCCAAAAGCCATGTCATGAACACGGAAAAACTGCTTCAAAACAGAGTAGGGTATATCTGCAGTGCCGCAGCCCCATACACACCAGCTCTCTAACGATGATCCCTGGTGATCACAATAGATACAGCAGCTAGAGGGCGAGGCTAATCACTGACACTATTGTGATAAAATAGCTATGTAACGTTGCAGTACATAAAGTACACAGGACTAGAAAGTATAGCTTCTTGCTAAATCTGGTGCACCCATCTATTTGTTTAATGCAAATGATTGTCAGTACACACTGTCTTTTATAAACTAAACTAAAGGTGCCTAAATTATGCATTACTATATTTCATCACAATAGAATAGATATAGCTAGGCTACTTTCATTGTGATAATGTCGGTAGTAGCTAACTGTATCTATTGTTTGTTTACACTTGAAATGTGTATTTTTATTTTGTCACTATTACCGGTATTTGAAAAATATTGTGTAAAATTGAACTGTATTTCTGAGTTGCAGCACTTTAAAAACATTAAATGGACTGTTATATCTTATTAAATTGTGGACATTTATTCATTCCCACTTATTAGACACTATTTCTGATGGTAAAATGAGCGTACAAAGCAAAATACAGAATTCAGAAATATTAAAACGTAAAAAACGGAATTTGGAAACAAATTTAATGGAATTTGGAAACAAATTAAACGGATTTAATATGGCTCTAAGAGAGACTTAAAAGGAGCTTCTATCCCCAGGCCATCAGGATGCTCAATGACTGTAACATCAACCCATCCATTCTACATTCATTGCACACACATCCACATGCACACGCTCACTTTAAACATTCACCTTTAACATTCACTTTAGACACTTTTTAACACTACACCATATTTTATCTATTTATTACTAAAGATTTGCACTACACCTCTACTACACCTGTTTCCATTGTGTTGCATTTTGTACTTTAGTTTTGCATATTTTATATAGTGCTGTTTAGTCTTAATTCTTTTAACCTTTTTTTTTTACTGTATGAAGCACAATCTCAGGAGGCTCATACAGAACCAAGCATTTCACTGTAATGTACATGTACCTTATATGTGACAAATAAAACAAAACTTGAAAAACAAGCCTAAATTGTCTTGCGCTTGGCTGCAATCATGGTGCCGACCTTTATTATTGTATCGTTGGAAAATCGTAATTAATCTATTTTCTCTTTTTATTCAGCGGCCAGAATGTGAGCCTCAACGCCCCGGTGAGCGTGGCCGCGTCCTACAGCCAGCAGGACAACCTGGAGGACGCCGTTTACACGGACGACATCGTCAACCTGGGCACCGATGGCTACGAGGAGGGGGTGGAGGGCTACCAGCGGGTGGGCGGAGAAGAGTACGCGGAGGGATACGGCCAGGCCGCCGAGGTCGCGGACGACCAAATGGAATACTCAGGAGACCTGGCAGGGGGGGACGAGGGCTACCAGGACGAGGTGTTAGACATCCAAATCAGTGAGCCCATAGACAGCGAATTTCAAGTGAGTCCCAGTCCTCCCCTCGCACTCACTTACTCTATGCCACCCACACACACACACACACACACACACACACACACACACACACACACACACACACACACACACACACACACACACACACACACACACACACACACACACACACAATCACACACAATCACACAGACACACACAGACACACACACACACACACACACACACACACAGACACACACAGACACACACACACACACACACACACACACACACACACACACACAGTCACACACACACACACACAGTCACACACACGCCGCCTCCTCCTCCTTCTCCCCTTGTCTGTCTAACTCTATCGTCTAGTAGATAGAGATAATGTCAGTTTTCTTCCGTCGTGCCATGGGGATTGAAATCCATTGCGGGGAAGGAGCTGCATGGTGGTGTTGTGAAGGGGAGGGAGGGGGTGGGTGAGATTCATTATCATTAACCGCCAGTGGATTTCTCCATCTTGCTGACAAAGTTTGTGTTGACAGCTTGTTTGGTCGCGATGTGCCGCCGTTGCCTCCAAACCCTGGTGCCTTTGTGACCTTGGGGCCGTGGAGGAGAGAGAGCGAGATAGGCTGCTTTGTGTGAGGGAGATGTGCTGCCAATCGGCGGAGGTTAATTCGAGGGGCTTTTTATCTGGGGCTGTAGACTGGATCTGATAAAGTCTCACACAGGTGAAAAGATTATTGACCTTCCTAAGGACACCCCATACAGTTTTATAATGATTGATGCGATCCCCCCCCCATTTATTTTTTTCTTCATTCGACCTGTCTTCCCTCTCGGCCCAGATTTTAAGAGGATCATCATAGATAAGGTCAGACCCGCGTGCAAATGTCCGTTCCGGCCCATTTGCAGAGGTGCGATGACGCTTGACACCTAACACAGATGTGTTTAGCCACAGCCCACAGATAAGCTGGGTGACCTTCTTAACCGGGACCGTGATGCACAACAAACCGGGTGCTTATTTTGGAAATGTGTGGTTTTTGCTTTTGCGCATTGGACGGATGCATATTTGTATTCTTGGGGTGTAAAACCGCCGTTTTGTTTACAAGGTCACTACACAGCGTCCGGGCTTACCGTTTGTGTTTACTGTGGTATTCATTCAGGGGTAATACGTGGAACAGTTTAAAGGATTAAGCCGTCGCATCCCCCCCCCCCCCAGTTTGTGCGTCCATGTCGCTTGCTGAGGAGGGTATTTTTTGGCATTGATATGTGTCGCCGGTACCGCCGGTTAATGGACCACGGCGCCAAATTCCACGGTTCTGACCTCTACCGAGTGACCTCACTTAGTGTCGTTATGATGGTATTAATGGCCTGTTTGCGTTCCTACCGGCAGTTAGGCCCAGTTATATTATATATATATCAGGGTTTCCGTTAGAAAAAATTGTTGCCGGTCTCCGTGACCTGCAAGATTTCAATCTACCGGACAAATGAGATTAATTCCGGTCATAGTTTATTGAGCTTTAAAACAATTGATAGGCAGGCAATATAAAGAATGTCATCCTCAAGGCATGTAGATTTATAATATTATTACTTAAAACTAGGCTACTTTTGCGTATACAGTCATTAATTAATATATTCCAAATAAAATAAGTCCCTCGATACTCCGTGCTGCTGCTGACTTGAACTAAAATAGACCGCGTATGTGGGCAGTCGGTCCGACACTAAACAGCAGTCTGTTATTATAATCACATTTTTATGAGCTAACGAATTCCGTTATATTGGACATTTGTATTAATTATATCAAGCGAAGAACTGAGAAAGCAGAGAGACGACAACATTATCGTGGTTTGCGTGACGACTCTCTCCACCTCGCAACGACTTATTTGCAAAGAGTATGGCGCTGCAGAGAAGCTGATTTAGCTGTTATTGGCTCTTTTCTGGGAACCGCACAGCAGCGCCCCCCACCCAACATTGGCTGAAAATGGCCAAATTGGAGTACTGCTGGAATACTGCATTGTGCCGTTGCCTCTCTGGCTCTGCAGCTTCACACAAAAGTCCGCACACCAGCACTAAGCTCTCGCCGACAACGTCGTTGTCATTATTAGAAGCAACGAGGAAACAAATGTAATGATCGTTTCGTTCATCGCATAGGCTATTTAATTTTAGCCTATTTTAATACAATTCAAATAATCAAATTGTGCTTAGACTCAGGGAATTATTTTCACCGGACATTAAGACCGGAGATATTAAATAAGTCGGACTTCAACAGATTTTGCCGGTCAAAAACCGGTAATTACCGGCTAACGGAAACGCTGATATATATGTAGAGCCATATGAAATCCGTTTTATTATTTTCCAAATTCCATTTTATTTTTTCCCAAATTCATTTTTTTTCGTTTTAATATTTCAGAATTCTGTATTTTGCTTTTTATGCTCATTTTACCATCAGAAATAGTGTCTAATAAGTGGGAATTAATAAATGTCCACAATTGAATATGATATCACAGTCCATTTAATGTTTTTAAGTGCTGCAACTCAGAAATACAGTTCAATTTTACACAATACTTTTCAAATAATATTGTGACATAATAAAAATACACATTTCAAGTGTAAACAATAGATACAGCTACTACTGACATTATCACAATGACAATGTCAGTAGCCTAGCTATATCTATTATATTGTGATGAAATATAGTAATGCATAATTTAGGCACCTTTAGTTTAGTTTATTTCGTTTATAAAGGGCAGTGTATAATGACAATCGTTTGCATTAAACAAATGGATGAATGCACCAGATTTAGCAAGAAGCTATCATTTCCATCTATAGTCCCATGTACTGTAACGTTTCATAGCTATTTACGTTTATTTAGATTATAAAGGGCAGTGTATAATGTAGGGCTGTCTTAAATACTTCGAAGCTTCGTTCGATGGCACAAGCTTCAAACATTAAATCGAAGTTTAAAAAACATATACCGGTATATAAAAGATATAAAAAAAAATTCAATTTTTTTTTTCAATTTTTTTTTTTACTTCGATTTGTGTGTGCGTGTGTGTGTGTGAGAACTACCCATCCCAGTTAGGACAGCCGAATCCCGTCCAATCTTTCGCCGTCGACTAAAGACTCACTTCTTCAACCATTATCTGAAATGATTAAAAAAAAAAAAATCTAACCGTGACTAACCTTACTGTCATGCACTTTTCCTAATAAACTAACCTACACTGTAACACGCAACACTTTGATAAACATTGTTACTCAGCTGATAGAGTTGTACCCTTCTTGCTGTCTTGTCGTACAGAACTTGTAAGTCACTTTGGATAAAAGCGTCAGCTAAATGACTAAATGTAAATGTGTGTGTGTGTGTGTGCGCGCACGCGCATGGGGCCATTGGGTGGGGCCGGGGGACAAATACACTGGAGGAAAGTAACCCAGCTCAGCACTGCCCAAATTATATCATCACTATTGCCTGTTTGAAGGATATCATCCTCAAATACATATACACCTACATGCCTTGTAGAATTCCACACATAAGAAAGAAAGATACTGGGATGAATAAACAAAATAGGAAATAAAATTTAGATAAGGTGCTACTGAGATGTTTTGGTGAGTTCTTTGTTTTTTTGTGGAAGTTGCCCTTCTTAAAAATGCATGAACATTCAGGAACCCAGCTCAGCACTGCCCAAATTATATCATCACTATTGCCTGTTTGAAGGATATCATCCTCAAACACATATACACCACCTACACGCCTATTCTCAGTCCTTGCCCCACAATGGTGGAAAGAACTACCCACCCCAGTTAGGACAGCCGAATCTCGTCCAATCTTTCGCCGTCGACTAAAGACGCACTTCTTCAACCATTATCTGAAATTAAAAAAAAATCTAACCCTAACTAACCTTACTGTCATGCACTTGTCCTAATAAACTAACCTACACTGTAACACGCAACACTTTGATGAATATTGTTACTCAGCTGATAGAGTTGTATCCTTCCTGATGACCTGTCGTACAGAACTTGTAAGTCGCTTTGGATAAAAGCGTCAGCTAAATGACTAAATGTAAATGCCTTGTAGAATTCCACACATAAGAAAGAAAGATACTGGGATGAATAAAAAAAATAGGAAATAAAATGTAGAAATGCATGCAATACATAAATAAATATGAATCTCCATATATGAAATAGAACATTTAGATAAGGTGCTACTGAGATGTTTTGGTGAGTTCTTTGTTTTTTTGTGGAAGTAGCCCTTCTTAAAAATGCATGAACATTCATTGATAATTGGTCTGTAGTGGAGTCTACAAGGTCTACATTGCCGGACCATGTAGAATCCGGACCTTGTAGACTGACATAATTCTGTGCATAGTTTAGTCTACACAGGCCATATTTCAAATAATCAAAATCTTACTTCATTCATCTTAAACATTCTTGATTTGGGGGATTGGTAGTTCCCATGAAATCTGAAGTTGTTCAAACGACAACAGCGATCCACCTTGAATTAAATCACACAGCCGTGTTGGCTGCGTCACAGTCACGAAAGGGGCTACTTAATTCATTAATCCAATCCACTTTATTTATAGAGCACATTTAAAAACAACAAAGTTTACCAAAGTGCTGTACAAGTCCCACAACATAAGATATAAAAGAAAAAAAAAAGATTTTTTTTTTTTTTTTTTTTTTTTTTTTTTTTTTTAAATTCGAAGCTTCGAATTAAAATCGAAGCTCGGCCCCGAAGCTTCGATTGCCAAAAATATTTTGGTCCGCCAAAGGGGGGCCTGACAGAAAAAGTTTGAGAAGCACTGCCTAAAACCAACCAGTGATCCCTCCGTTGTTTAATCACTACCCACAGTAATGTGGCCGGTTAGCCCATCCAAAGCAAGGGAGCCCGACATTGTGACTAGTTGTGTTCAGCGGGACTATAGCGATCAAGTATATATGCATATTATCTTTTATGATGTTCGTTATATGTTTTGTTTATCTGTCTGTAATCTGTGGTTAGCGCGCAGCATGGCCATAATGTTTTTAGTGTAGGAAAAGTATCCAAAATCCTGCCTGTATCTAACCCATCGTGTAGGTTTAGCTGGTACATTACTTCCCGAGGTACAGCGAAAATGTCCCGTGTAACTTTTGGTTAATTCAGAAATATATAGACTATAGAGTTGCTCTCCTCAATTGTGCCTGGGAGCGAACCAAGACTGCAGTGTGTACGCAAACCAGAGGGGTTTGCGTACACACTTTATGAAGTAGCAGAAACGGACTTAATCATCTGTGTGTATCAGTCAGTCGATGTGTGTCTGTTGCTGGCACTGAGTCATGATACTGCAGAGAGGGACCAATGAAGGAGTGATTTGTGCACAAAGTCAGTCGATGATATTTTTCTTTCGCCGCCGTTGAACCGAAGAAGAGTGTTTTTATCTTGAGACATATTTCTGTATATCATGTCAAAACATTTACATCTCATTGAATTTCAAATGCCTTCACGAATAGTAATGAAGCCGCCCGCTCACTGTTATGGTAATTCAGAGGGGTGGGGGGGGTTAATAACGTCATGTTTTCCTCTGTGCTCATTGCTCAGTGTTAATTCTTCCTTCATCACATGCTTGTCTCCAGCCCAAGACTTTTTTCCAGTATGCAGCCTTGTCGTCGGGCCTCTAGTGTGTGAGAACCTATACAGGGTATCTGCGGGATATTAAAAAGTATTCCATTCATAATTCTCAATTTAAGGCCTTAAAAGGTATTTAAAAGGTCTTCAATTTAAATTGCACATGTATACAATATATGAATGTCTTTATATTCGAGTCATTGTTTTTTGTGCGGCTACCGGGGCCGTGGTGCATCTGGAGAGAGCTTGTATGGAAAGCACAAGAATTAAAATCGGCGTGCAAGTTCAGTGTCGCTATGTTTGAATTTTGTTAATATTGTCGTGAAATTGGTATAAAATTGTACTCTTAAGTGGTATTAAAAAGTCTTGAATTTAACTTGTTGAAACCTGCAGATACCCTGGTGACAACTTATATTGGCAGGCACAGTAACCTCAACTATATAACCTCAAGAGTACAATCGCATTTCATAGCATTTCCTGCATGGCTTTGATGTCGACCCTCCTTTCTTCTCCTCTTGTGTGTAAGAAATGCCTCGTAACCTCCTATCTCCCTGCGTTTCTCATTCAGCTCTTGGCCTACTGAGTCATGGCGAGGCCGCGGTGCGTCTCTGGCCTGTTCTCTCACACGGGGATGATCGAAACATGAATTGCCATTGCTGCCTTTTTTTATCAGGAATAACAGATAATTGGATTTTCCACTCACTGTCGTTGCTTTTAGGACGATGAGTACTCGACAACCTACACCGACGACCGGGGCGGCCGACAGGCAGAGGCACCCGAGGAGGCGGGAGAGGCGCAGGAGGAGGAGGAGGACCAGACCACGGGGAGTTCTCAGCTCCTGGAGGACGAGGTAGGCTGCTTACCTCAACCTACATCATCCGTCTCAACAATAAAGTCTCTGACAATCCTGGTCGGACCAAATGCGCCGGAGCCGCACAGTGATTTGCGATGTGCAGGCGGGTTGCGGACAGCTAATCAATACCAGCCTTGTATCTCTGCACCCATTGAGAAACTTGTGCTTTGGTCACGTGAGCTTTGAAGCCGTTAACGTCGATAGTGGAAAAGAGGAGGTAACGAGAAGACGCTGACATCATAGACGGCTGTTATTAACACGAGAACCTCTCTTCTCCTCAGGTCGAGAACGAAGCCGAGGAGGAAACGAAGGAGGAGTCGGACGAGGAGGAGGACGAAGATGAAGAATCCGGCCGATTGCGGTTTAAATCGGAGAGGAAGGATGCGTCCGTCGTGCGGTTGGCCGATGCGGGCAACAAAAGAAGGAACATCCCGGAAACACTAGGTACAGGTCGTGTCCTCCCGGGGCACTAAACACTAGGTACAGGTCGTGTCCTCCCGGGGCACTAAACACTAGGTACAGGTTGTGACCTCATAACAGTAAAACACTAGGTACAGGATGTGACCTCATAACAGTAAAACACTAGGTACAGGATGTGACCTCATAACAGTAAAACACTAGGTACAGGATGTGACCTCATAACAGTAAACACTAGGTACAGGATGTGACCTCATAACAGTAAAACACTAGGTACAGGTTGTGACCTCATAACAGTAAAACACTAGGTACCGGATGTGACCCCATAACAGTAAAACACTAGGTACCGGATGTGACCTCATAACAGTAAAACACTAGGTACAGGATGTGACCTCATAACAGTAAAACACTAGGTACAGGTCGTGACCTCATAACAGTAAAACACTAGGTACAGGTTGTGACCTCATAACAGTAAACACTAGGTACAGGTCGTGACCTCATAACAGTAAACACTAGGTACAGGATGTGACCTCATAACAGTAAAACACTAGGTACAGGTTGTGACCTCATAACAGTAAAACACTAGGTACCGGATGTGACCCCATAACAGTAAAACACTAGGTACCGGATGTGACCTCATAACAGTAAAACACTAGGTACAGGATGTGACCTCATAACAGTAAAACACTAGGTACAGGTCGTGACCTCATAACAGTAAAACACTAGGTACAGGTTGTGACCTCATAACAGTAAACACTAGGTACAGGTCGTGACCTCATAACAGTAAACACTAGGTACAGGATGTGACCTCATAACAGTAAAACACTAGGTACAGGATGTGACCTCATAACAGTAAAACACTAGGTACCGGATGTGACCTCATAACAGTAAAACACTAGGTACAGGATGTGACCTCATAACAGTAAAACACTAGGTACAGGTTGTGACCTCATAACAGTAAAACACTAGGTACCGGATGTGACCTCATAACAGTAAAACACTAGGTACAGGATGTGACCTCATAACAGTAAAACACTAGGTACAGGTCGTGACCTCATAACAGTAAAACACTAGGTACCGGATGTGACCTCATAACAGTAAAACACTAGGTACAGGATGTGACCTCATAACAGTAAAACACTAGGTACAGGATGTGACCTCATAACAGTAAAACACTAGGTACCGGATGTGACCTCATAACAGTAAAACACTAGGTACAGGTCGTGACCTCATAACAGTAAAACACTAGGTACAGGTTGTGACCTCATAACAGTAAAACACTAGGTACCGGATGTGACCTCATAACAGTAAACACTAGGTACAAGATGTGACCTCATAACAGTAAAACACTAGGTACAGGTCGTGACCTCATAACAGTAAAACACTAGGTACAGGATGTGACCTCATAACAGTAAAACTCTAGGTACAGGATGTGACCTCATAACAGTAAAACACTAGGTACAGGTCGTGACCTCATAACAGTAAACACTAGGTACAGGATGTGACCTCATAACAGTAAACACTAGGTACAGGTTGTGACCTCATAACAGTAAAACTATGGCCTTTAGACTAACCCTAAAACCTAAGGGGAGGCAGCCTTCAGTTCCTATGGCAGCCTTCAGTTCCTCAAACTTTTTCATATCGCAACCCCATTTTATTTTGGAAATTTTTTGGCGACCCCACACGTGTATCGCGTAATTTTAACATGGAAATAATGAATATCAAAATAAAATAACTTGATCATGCATATTTATTAGCAAATGAAATTACAGCACAATGTTTTTTTTTTTATCCACTTTTTCTCCCATTTTCTATATTTTCTCCCATCCCAATTTCGTATCATCCAATTCAACCCTCCCCTGTCACGGACGCTGTTTCTTGCCTCCCACAAGCCGGCTGCAATGTGGACTAAGTCATGCATAGCACAAGTCCCCTCCGGTACTTGAGGTAACAGCAGTCGCATCTTTTCACCTGCGCAGCTCGATCTCTCAGTGGCGAGGAGTAACGCGTGGGAGGCTCACGCTGCCCCCGACACTTCCTGATTCTACTGTGCAGGCGCACCAACCGATCTGTAGGAGTCGCTGTCCACAACGCCCGATCCCCACCCATCAGTTTCCCACCCCCTAATACGGCCAATGTGTATTAGTACGGACGACCAGCTAAACTGAAAGCAAATGTGGAGCGCTGGGCTCGAACTGACGAGCCCAGCGTCTCCAGCATTTCGTGGCGAGCGCCTTGCCCACTACGCCACGTAGACGCCCTAAATTACAGCACAATGTTATTAATTAAATGAATGAATATTATCAAACAGAATTGTTTCTGTATACACATTTATAAAACGATCGAGGCATATTTAGCCAATTATGTTGGCAGAACTTTTATTTTTTTAATGCGTTCACTTCACTCGCATGCGCTTTTCAAGAATAAACTAAAACTAGACTTAATGGGAAGGGTGTGCTTGTACATTTGAACATAGTTCCATGATACATGGCTGCGTTGTGCTGAGAAAGAGGCGCAGATCCGCTTCTACTCTGAGGCGAGATCTGTATTTATTTTTTATTAATGTCAGAGCCGAGAATCCCGCTTCACAGAGGTATATTCATGCAAACGGGACAAGCTTTCTCAGCGCAGCATTACACATCACTGGGTAGTCGTTCCGGACTGCTCTAAAACCGTAGTTTTTTTTCTGAAAGAAAGCTAACTTCCGTTTTAAATTCAGGATGCTTAGTTTCCAAGTGCCACTGTAATTTACTTGGTTTAAAGCTCTCGTTAGCAAGGATCTCGTAACACAAAACGCACTGTGGTCTCGGGTCATCTTCTTGGCCAGTCCAAGTAAATCCATATGCCAAGTATTTAGGGTCATAACTTCTTTTACTTCGTTTCATAGTAGTGCTGATATCGCTACTACTAAATTCTGACTTTCTCTTGCCAGCATTTGGAACACACGCACGTGACACGCCGCTTCTGACAACAAACCTATCCATTGCGAGTGTCCAGGTTAAATTAATCAAATCAGCTTTATATGCTTGGTCTGGAAAGCCCCCCCCCCCTCCCCTTTATTTACGAGACAGTGTCGATCACAAATATCTGAGTACACATTGACTCCCAAAAGACCAGACGATTATACCTGCGCAGGGCTTATCACGCACGCTCGCGCATGCACGTCGCAGCACTTTGCGCTCCTCTGACTCACAAAAGACCAGACGTGGCTTCAGTCATTATACCTGTGCAGGATGTATGAGATGTGTATTGAAATACTGTGCCTCCGTTGATGCAGCGGCGAGACATGGCAAATACACACAGCGGCCAGGTGGAAAACTTGATCAGAGTTGGGCTTGCAGATTTTTTTTTTTTTTTTTTTTTATAAATAACTTTTGCCAATGCGCTGTCACCTACCCGCGACCCCAATTTGGGTCGCGCCCCGTAGTTTGAGAACCGCTGCCCTAGACTAACCCTAAAACCTATGGTGAGGCAGCCTTCAGTTCCTATGGCCCTAGACTGTTGTTGACAGCTTCAAAAGAAATCTTAGAAAAGACTTGAAACTTATTTTTAGTGTGGCTTTAGAAAGCGCTCAAATGTTTTTTTTAGGTGAATCGGAGCGCTTCATATTGTCCTTCTTTATCCTTCCCGCGTACAGAACTCTCAGAGCAGGCCAAGGCGGACCTGATGGAATTCGAGGAGCAAGAACGTCAGAAAAGACAGAACCGCTGCGGCAGAGGGGGGCGAGGCAGGGGTCGAGGAGCATTCATGATGTTCGGAATGGGCAACTTCCGGGGCAACGGGAGAGGACGAATGAATGACCAGAGGATCCCACTGATGGGACACATGGGCATGCAGGTACGTCCAAGGTCTTCAGATAGTCAGGTCTGGACATTTACAACGTTTCCTTGACAGTAATGCATAAGAAGTTTAGTGACCACTGGGACCAGGGTTGATTTTTATTTATTTATTTATTTATTTATTTTTGCCTTTCTCATTTGCTACCATCCCCCAAATTAGTCGCTATGCCAATTCCCTTCCTGGTCATTGCACTGCCCTACTGTCTGTCTGGGCAGGGTGTAGACCAGGGGTAGGCAACCTTAGGCACGCGTGCCTGCATAGGCACGCGGGGGCATTTGCATAGGCACAGGGGGCAGCATTAAAAAAAAAATAAAAATTATACTTTTTTTTTTTTTTTTTTTTTTTTTTGCTTTGAAATTTTATAGTGAAATATTTTGCACTGTTGTCGCATTATCTTGTTGAAATCCTCCCACAGGTTCTTTTTACTACCACATATTTAATTGAGACCCTTTATTTGTTTATTATTTCAATTTAGCTGGAAATACATTGCTACATCATTCAGTAACATTTGCAGAGCCTTATAACAAAAACATTATTATGGTCACCATTGTGACCAGTGGGATTAATCAACTAATTTTATTATTTATTTTTCTATTTCATTGAACATTGCACATGTTAAAAGCCATATTTTTTACTCAAAATGTGAGTATTACCAAGTCAACTTGTGTTCTTAAAACAATGACAATAAACATAGTTTTATTAGGTTGAAATAATGTGGTTGTGTACTTATTTTTCTGGATTATTATGGATTGAAAACTGAAAACCTTAATGCACAGTAACTGAACTGAACAATTTTTAAGTTCTGGTAACTTATTATTATATATTTTTTACAGTGTAGTCTTGCGATCAATCAAAACTTATTTACACGATATACCTCACATTCACCCTCCATTCACATCCTGGTGTTCTCCATTAGGCCTGTAGGTGGAGCTATGACAGCACACGTACAGTACACACACCGATGGTGTGTGATGTGTCCAAAAATGAATGGGCAAATGTGAGTGAAATGGTCGCACTGTATGCAGCTGTTTGTCTGCATTGCATTCCCCCCCCCCCCAACTCAGATTTAGGGTTGATACAACCATCATAATAATATTGTTAATAATAACAATAACGATAATGATGTAATAATGTAAAAATTATCATTAAAAATACCTGATTATGAGAAAAAAATTTTACGATGCATGGAATATTGTTGAGGCACACTAGTTACAACTATATTTCAAACAGGCACTCCATGTCAAAAAGGTTGCTGACCCCTGGTGTAGACTAACACATGCCTCCTCCGATACATGTGGAGTCACCAGCTGCTTCTTTTCACCTGACTGCTAGGAGTTTTCCCTGGGAGAGTAGCATGTGCGGAGGTTCATGCTATCTCCCCCAGATACTCTCCCTGCTGGACAGTTACCCCAACCAACCAGTAGGAGTTGCTGTTGCAATGACCAGGACTCCTACCCCACCGGCTTCCTACCCACAAACACTTTGTAGGAACTACTGACCAAGCTGGAGGTACCGTTGCCGGGAATTTAACCTGGGTCTCTGCGGTGGTAGGCGAGTCCTTAGACCTCCATGTTACCCAGCTGCACCGGGGCCAGGATTTCATTGATAAAAGTAACCTACTTTTAAACACTTGTCCCAGGTCAGCCCCATGAGTTGGGTACTTCCACTTCGGTCGCTAAGCCATAGATGGTAATATAGGAACCTTGGTATATTGTAGGGCTGACCTTCGATTTTTTTTTGGAATTCGCAGCTTCGGGGCCGAGATTTGATTTTAATTGGAAGCTTCGAAATAAAAGATTATAATTAAAAATAAATAAAAAATTAAAAAAAGATTTATGTTGTGGGACTTGTACAGCACTTTGTTCAACTTTGTCAGTGCTGTAAAGTTTAAACCTTTTTAAATCTTAGACAAACAAAACACTTTGCTTTCATGAAATATTGTAAGCTGTCATTTGAGGCTTTATAAAAGCAGCCCAATGAACACAAATCTGTCAGTGCCGAGTCCGACCTCATCTTAACACTTTCAGTGCCCATGACGTCATATGACGTTTTATCAGCCCAATGCCTGAATGCCCACGACGTGTATTAGCGTTTAATTTTTTTATTAGCGATCTGATTTCATATTTCATCAACCGAGTCTCCCGTTGGTACAGCAGCTCCTCCAGCAGCTCAGAATGGAAAAAAGCGCCCCCTATCGTCTATCCCTGTGTAACTGTAGGTCAGTCGCTTAGACTGACCTGGGATCAGTCGCTATGTAGAGGCAGAGCCAGCTGGCTCCTTGAGCTGGCAAGCTGTCTGCTTAACATGGAAGTCATCGCGGGACGGGAATCAGCCTGGAATATATATTCACAGTAGCCAATACTCAATCAATAAGCGTGATCGATTTTTGGAATTGCGATCAGGAATTGGAATGATCTTTTTGGAGAACATCTGATCTGAGGTAAGGAATCTATTTTACCAGTCTTGGGATAATCAGAGTTGTATTCGCTGAGATCTCAGCGTCTGCCCTATGTGTGATGTGTCTCTGTGTGCACGATCGCTGATGAGGAAATCAGATAATCGATTTTCAGCTCGCGGCCCCAGCGTGCATACGTACACATATACTATCGATAATCTAGCGTTTATTTGAAAACTATTCATAAATAGGCAGAAAAATTACAAAGTTTGTGTATTCTAGAATATTCCAGTAAACGTCTTTTATCATGGAATATTTATATTTTCCTTGAAAATGAGGGCTTTTCAAAATACTATAAAACGAAAATGAACCGATAAAAAAACAATCCGCTTCGACAATGTTGACTGGAAAACGAGTCATTGATAAGCGACGGGCAGATTAGACACATAGCCATAATTTAAAACATAGATTACCGGTAGGCGTTTTTAACGCTAACATTGAAGTGGATGGTGGGCATTCAACCGGTAAATCAAGGTTAAGCTTGGGCTCTGAAAGTGTTAAATAACAAACAGCATTGCTTGTTGTAGTTAACAAAAAGAGAGGCAGAGTTGATTTAGCAAAAAAATAAAAAATAAATCATGTTCTTTTTTTATATATATAATCGATTTTTTTTCTTCATATTCTAATCCCATGCCCATCGAACGAAGCTTCGAAGTATTTAAGACAGCCCTAGTATATTGTATTTCTTCTCTCTTCTTGAAAGATTAGTGCGCGTGTGTGTAAGGGCTTAAGTTGGCTAAGGACTTTGGCATGCTTGGGTTTCTCTGTACCTTTTACAGCACCAATCACCAATATGAAATATTTTGTTCGCTCCTGCTCTCTGCTACCCCAAGGACTGGAGCTGTGATCATTAGTTCATGACCAAAAAGAAAAAAATAGTCAATTAACCCACTCCCAACCCACACTCTTCTCCCCTTATCAATGTTGATATATGGATTATACCAAATCATTTGGCGGTAGTCCGTTTAGACAACATTATACAAAATTGTATTTGATCTTTGCCTTTATTATTGGATCTCTCTCCAAGCATATAATCCGTTCATTTACATTGTTCATCCATGCCTTTTTAAAGCCATCGCCCTTGAGGGACAAGAAAGTCACTTTAAACATATAATGGAAATAAGTGGAACAATGGTGGTGCTTTTCAATGAGGAAAGGTATCTGGAGTTCAGGA
>NC_140176.1:43177208-43343721 GCF_963971535.1 Notolepis coatsorum | reverse complement strand
CACACAGACAGTGGAGCTTGTTGCGTGGTGGCGATGTCTCGCAGATAATACCAGTACAAGTCTAATTATATAATATATATATTTTATAAAAAAAAATATATATATAAAATAAAAAAAATGTTTTATCAAAAACGATGATACCGTGATATATACCGTTACCGTCTATGCTTCAAATTATACCGTGATATAAATTTTAGACCATACCGTCCACCCTAGAACCAACCGAGAAAGTGTGTAAATCACTAATAGAACAAAAACAACAAACTGTGTGTGTGTGTGTGTGTGCGCACGCTTGTGTAGTGCTCCTTGAATGAGATCACCACAACACACACACACCATTGCATTAATCAGGAGGACAAGAAACTCTGCATACATTTGTTTCACAATGAAAAGTGCTTTAGAAATCAAATGAATTATTATTGTAAATAACCCCATGAAAGGTTTATTATTTGTATGGGTAATTACCTGCTTCATATTTGTGATGTTACTGGTTTCAGTGTGTGCCTAAAGTGATCAATGTGTTGGGCCGTTTATAGAGATCTATGCCAATTAATGTTTATGTATATCCGGGACTTTTTTTAGTAAGAATTGAGAGGTATTTGTATATGTGACCTTTATTTTGAAAACCGTGTTGCGACGCAACCTTATTTACATTTGCGCTTTTGACAGTGAAATGTTCAGTCCAACTTAGCTCGAAGGAAAGACTAATCAAAAAGGTTTAATTGACCCGTATGAGGCTCTTACGGTAGGACTTTGATTGTTTATAGAAGTGGAATGTAATACTAGGGGTGGACGGTATGGTCTAAAATTTATATCACGGTATAATTTGAAGCATAGACGGTAACGGTATATATCACGGTATCATCGTTTTTGATTAAATTTTTTTTTTAATTTTATATAATTTTTTTTTTTTTTTATATATAAAATATATATATTATATAATTAGACTTGTACTTGTATTATCTGCGAGACATCGCCACCAGCAACAAGCTCCACTGTCTGTGTGTACATTAGTAGCCTCTAGCTACGGCCAGGATTCTCCGGAGCTGCAGCTGGACCTATACTCGAGTAGCCTCGAGCTACGGCCAGGATTAGGATTCACCGGCGCTGCAGCTGGGCCCTAGTATTGGTATAACGTTAAATCACATTCACAAGCCCTCAGCTCGAATACGCATCGAATCAGTGTTATAAGACATTGATATCAGGAGCTATCTGTAGCTACTGCTAGCCGGATATATAACGTTAATACAACGCCTCAGTGAATTATTTAGTTCAATGGGACATTTCGTTTTGAACGGTGAACTAACTTGTGTTAACGTGAGCTAACGGCTAACGGAGCTATCATACACGTCTACTCTCTACTAGACTTGATGGAGCGTTTGTTGATGTCAGGAGCTATCGGTAGCTGGCCGACTAGATACCGTTCGGTTAGACAATGCCTCATCATGTATTAAACTAAAAGTGAATAGTTGACTGGGTCATTTTGTAACGGTAGCTAAGCTAACGTTAGCTCAGGGAGACGTCCCGTCCCACTACTACTAGTAGACCCGTGTTTACATGCGTGCGGGAGGGGCTGGCACGCCCACTGCGCGAAGCCTCCTAAATAACTTTTTCCAGTTCGCACATATCTATTATCTATGACTAATTCTATCTATTTTTAGGGGCAAATGCGAGTGAAATAGTCGCGCTGTGGTTACATGACGTCATTGCTATTTTAGAGCTGCACTACCGGTTACACGGTATAGGCAAAATCCATACCGTAGAGCAAATTCATACTGTTTATACCGTATACCGTTTATACCGTCCACCCCTACTATGCTAAACGAGAAATAAACAGTTTGTGACAGCCAGTAAAGTTGCAAGCCACTTTCATTTCATATACGGGGACACCGTGACAATTATTAGTATTATCTTATTTGCATATTGTCTCATTATTAGATAGATAGATAGGTTGATATTTTATAAATTTAAGTAGACAGTATTTCACGTCCTAATAGTGGGCTACTACTACTACTCACCTAATGCATGGCTGAACCTGAACGTTAGAAGTGTCCGTGTCCGACTCCCCGTCAATCAATCATCACATCATCACGTCAATCATCATCATCTTATCATCTCTCCACATCGGACGTGGTTGTCATAAGATGGACTGATATCCACTCCGTTGTTCTTGCAGAGCAAAATTTGTATCTTAAATGTATTGAAATGAGGTGCTTCTTTGGCGATGCAATAGCCCATATTGAAAGGAAGAGAGGCCACATTCAGTTTCGTTTTGCTAGGAATTATGGGATTTGGTGTTGGATGTATAGACTACGCAGATAGGGACATGGTCTTTAATCGCACGATAGACTACAAGTACCAAGTATATAGCGTGACCTAGATTCACTCCACACGCAAATCTTTTTTTTCACTCAGGCTATCGGTGATCGCAGTAAGTTCATTCATTGCCGACAGATTCTTTCATAGCACCACGACATTGTGTCGCACTGACAGCTCGCGTGAGTGGCGTCATCACACGCCTTGGATAATTTAGGAGTGAAATGCGAATGCAAGGCTTGAAAGCACTACTCGCAAGCCCGCCCCCAGATAATATTTACCAATCGCAACGGCCAATTAAAGGGGCAATTCGCGATCATATCATCGCAGTGTACAGGCCTGCAGTAGACAACGTATCATGTATTAAACTAGAGTTAATGGTTTAATGCTTCAGTCACAGTGACGTTGAAAGAGCAGCTGTCACGAACCTCTTTCATTTCTTTATGGAGATCCGCGCTGGCACTGCTCTAACACCGCTTGCAAATAGCATTGGGGAAGCTTTAGCTTGTCCTTCGTTGTTTACTTCAAACTAGGGATGCACCGATATGAAAATTGGCCGCCGATACCGATACCGATTGTTCAACTAACACTATCGGCCGATACCAATACCGATACCGATATTTGTATATTTGTATATAAGTATTTGTAAAAAAAAATATTTTTATTTTTATTTTTTATTTTTTATTTTTTTTTAATGAAACTACTGTATATTTGTATGTGTGTTTGTATTTGTAGGCCTCTTTACTTACTTAAAAAAAGGAAACATCAAGAAATATGTTTATGGTATCACTATCTCTCTCCCAGTATCGTCTTGAGGCCTGCAGAGGGATACTATTTTCTCAACCAGAGCTTTCAACCAATGCAATGGAACCCTTCTTGCGGCCTGCAGCGGGATACTATTCTCTCAACCAGAGCTTTCAACCAATGCAATGGAACCATTTTGATTGACAGTCGATTCGGCCAATTACGCCACACCGCTAGGCGCTAGCACCCACCTCCTGCTGTCCTTACCACCAATCGGCAAGCGTTTATAAATTTTTCTACTTCCGGGCATGCCGCCATTGTTCTGTTTGCGAGAGCAGAACACACTTAACGTAGCTACGTTAGCTGCCCGGCCCGCCGACCGGCGCTCCACGCATGACCAAATGAGACATAATGATTTTACTGCAACAAATGTTATAATAAAACAAAGCCTTTCTATACATTTGTCTGGTTGAAAACTTTATTAACAGATTGCAGAATGTGTAGTTGGGTACGGAATGAGCAACGGAATGGAACCGAGCTATGAACGGACTAACGGAGTAATGCCTTGTTTACTGCTATCTTCGGGTAAATAATATGCTTGTTATTGAACGTGTAACACTTCATTTTAACAGCAGATACTTTCTTAAATGCCATCTTCCCGAGAGAGGGTGTTGACGGGGAGTTGTTATTAATAGCATTGAACAGCTAACCGAAAGCTAGCGTTAACTATTGTTAAAGGTTTAGCCATAACGTTACCTTGGCTAAAGTTGGGGTTATTCATAATGCAGCAATAATGACTGCAGACCTGCAAGCAAAGTACAGCAAGTTGACAAAGGAGTATTCCAACGCAAATCACATTTTCACCAGTAACGTTAGTCTTGCATCTAATAGCTAATAACGTAGCTACGTTAGCTGCCCGGCCCGCCGACCGGCGCTCCACGCATGACCAAATGAGACATAATGATTTTACTGCAACAAATGTTATAATAAAACAAAGCCTTTCTATACATTTGTCTGGTTGAAAACTTTATTAACAGATTGCAGAATGTGTAGTTGGGTACGGAATGGAACCGAGCTAATGAACGGACTCGGAGTAATGCCTTGCTGCTATGGGTAATAATAATATGCTGATGTTATTGTCCGTGTAACACTAACTATATAACGTAATGCCACAAAACGAATGCCTTGTTAATCATAAGTAGTTACTTTGATGCAGTAGATTGTGTGTGTGTGTGGGGGACGGCGGGCGTTGTGCAGGTAGGTCTCGAGTGAACTTTTTTTTTTTTTTGCCTTTTGACGCTACACAAATTGATGGGTATTTATCGGCGACTGCTATCGGCACATTTGAGCTTATCGGCCGATAGGCCGATAGCAGTCAACAAGGCACTTATCGGCCGATACCGATACCCGACCGATATATCGGTGCACCCCTACTTCAAACCCGAAGTACCTCCAAACAGCACTTCTGCTGTTTTCTTTATCCTTAAGCACAAGTTGCGGAGGCTCTGCATTTGCCATCATTTTCAGCTAAAAGCTCTTGTTTACAAATACAAACTGAAGACTTCTCTGTGAGGGGGAGGGCTGGACTCGGAGCAGGCGGAACAGCGCGTCAACAACTTGCTGTAGAACACTCGCCAGCTGGCACTGATACTGCAGAAAGTATCGGTATTTCGGGAAATGAGTATCGAAGCCGTTTTAAATATTCAGTATCGATATGTATCGATACTTCGATATTTTTGACAACACTACTATGGACACAAGCCCTAATACTGCCAATTGTATTAGTGTGAACGGCCAGCCAAGCTGGTGGCAATGCCGAGAGCTGGGCTCGAACCCAGCATCTCCTGCGTTGGTGACGAGCGCAATCTCCGCTACGCCACCTGACCGCCCCTTTGGGAAGTATTTTGACATGTACATGGGTATCTTAGTCGTGTAGTGTATCTTGTAGACCAGGCCCATTGCAAGTTGCTGTACTCTGTCTTCTACTCTAAGCCATCCTAGGTAGTCAGTGGGCAGGGGTGAGGTGGGTTCTAGGAGTAAGGTCAAGTAGTAGTCTGACCAGTTTGTTTTGTGATGTTTGTAATCTTGTTTTTAGCGCCTTTGAGGTACTTTGGGTACCATGAGGTGCAAGCATAGTCGTACCCTTGAATGAGTGCTCCTGCCAGAGTCTTCAGGGTATTCTTGTTTACCAGAGAGGAGATCCGGTACAAGAATCTAGTTCGTTGGTTGACTTTTTTGATTACATTGGATGCCATTTTGTAACGGGAAAGATTTGCCTCTAGTATGGAACCTAGGTATGTAATTTCGTCTTTCCTTGTGACAATATTGTCACCCACTGTAACAGAGAAGCCGTCGGTCTTGCTGAGTTTGTTATTTGATCCGAAGAGAAGTCTGAAGTCAATCCTCTTACAGTCTTAGCAGTTGTTTGTATTGAGCCATACTGTATTGTACCCATTCTGCAATCTGTTAATAAAGTTTTCAATCAATGTGTTATGGTAGTAGAAAGTAGGAAAAACACATTACGGTTCCACTGTGACTTGTTTACAAGACATTACTAACATTATTGTTTAAGCATTTTTGGTTGAAATAAAATTTAACGTAATTATTTTACGATTAATTGTGAATATTTTCATGTTGAGCTATAGAGTGTGGATGAATATGCACAGAAAGGTACACCATGCGAATGTTCATGCTTTATTTGTTTTAAATGAGACTATTTAGAAATGGGCAATGGGGAAATACATTGTGATTTCAAGCGAGGTGACCCGCCGGAAACAACAATGGCGTAACCAGTAACCACTACACCCATAGATATATATAGAACACTAGATAGCTTAAGGCGGAGTCACCAGCGTCGCTGAACCGCCGCCATCTTGCCCCAGTCAGCCTTGAGTGAGGGTGAGTGATCTGCACAGACAAAAATACTCATAACTCGCTGAAATATTGACTGATTTACAAACTGTTTGGTTTATTACAAGCATTATTAACGTGGCTGCATTATTAACGTGGCTATGATTCAAGCGGTTTGTAAGTATGCAGTATCATAAACTACATCTTTGATGTTTATAGCAAACCAACCCGTTTGAAAATTGGTAAAGAATAGAGAATCTATGGTTATTTAAATAGTACATGCACCATAGACATTAATGTTATCAGTAGCTGAGCTGCCTGGGGCAAGATGGCCGCCCTACGACGACGTCGCTCTCCATTGGCCGGCAGCGCGGGTAACCTATCTAGTGTTCTATATATATCTATGACTACACCTCCCTATAGACCGTTTTGAGCTACAGAGCCTCAAAGGGGCTGTTGGCTGTTCTCTTAACTCATTCACCACCAGAGGGCGCTGTTTACTGTGTAGTTGAAAGGCCAACGCTTTAATGTATATGAATACGTGGCTGTGTTTGCAGGGCTCAAACTATTATATATCATATCTATGGATATAATACTATTGTTAACACTTTGGGTGCCATGGGTTAAATTCATGATATACCATAGATTGCCAGCTCTATTTGTCTATGGAGAAGTACCCCTTCTTTGCATGGCTATAACTTTTTAAATTCTATTGCTACATTGCCATTATTAGGGCCCATTCAAAGTCCTATATGTATTGTTCATTGTGTAGCAACGTTAAACTTTTTCATTCACATATTCATAGTAAAGTATGGTCTAATGTATAAGTATGTTTTCATCTCTTTCTGCAGCTTTCTCCAGAACGTGATCTATAGCCCCAAATGCATTATATTGATGATGAAATACAGTTTGATGGCAATCGGGGCGATATAAAAAATTTCAATTGGACGTACTTCTAGAATGATCTACGTATGATCTGATGATGACCGGATGGGCGGGGGATCGTTTATAATTCCGTGGGCAGCGTTATATCATTCATCTAGTGTGGGTCATATGTTCATCATAACAGTTTATATGGAACACGTTCAAAAATAACGCTGAATCTTACCGGATCTTCCTCGCGCCGTTGGACGATCAGCGTGGTGTAGACCGTTTTCGATTATGGGATGTTTATCCTGATGAACAATTTCCAGCTTGTATAATACTATATACGTCCAAATCATGTTGTTTATCGAGTTATTGGCAATGGATCGCTATATATTGTGACGAGCCAGAGTGCCGGCAGCCAAACCGAGTGCCCGGAAGTAATATGGCCGACCAGCACAACCTCCACAGCACTTCCTGTTTGGCGATTGCGCCGATCGGCCACCAGATGGCGCTCCTGAACCGCCAGAGAGCTCAGTGGGTCCTCCTGGTGGATCTCAGGCCAGCGGAGGGGAAATATGAATCCGATCACAGATTTTTAAAATATTGATATTAAAGACGCTGTAAAGCATCCTTCTGCAACTTGAGCATGGCCGGGAATGACGCTGTAAAGCGTTTCCCGGCACCCAAAGTGTTAAATTTGTGAAAAATAAAGAATTTTTTCATCCATACATTCCCGTTTTATACCGTGGTGAATATGAGTATAGTTTTAGAGTAATCCTGTCTAATCCCAGAAAACAACGCTATGCAGCAATACGTGCATTTCACAAAAAAAATTGCCGTTTCTCGCCTGTATACGCTACTATTTCGAAATCAACACTATATTATCCAGGGCTGTACGCTAAGCTTTTTCACTAGGGGAACACTTGCCCCTAAATGAGAAATTTAGGGTCAAAAAATATTTTTTAGGGGCACATTTTTAAATAACAATTTTACCATTATTTATATCGATTGTTTTTGATTGAAAAAAAAAATTTATATAATTTGTTTTTTAATAAAATATATATATTATATAATCATACTTGTAGTCGATTATCTGCGAGACATCGCCACCACGCAACAAGTCAAAATGCTCGCTATATGCAACCAGCTCCACTGTCTGTGTGTACTCGAGTAGCCTCCAGCTACGGCCAGGATTCTCCTGAGCTGCAGCTGAACCCTATACTGTAGCCTCCAGCTACGGCCAGGATTCTCCGGCGCTGCAGCTGGACCCTATTGACTATATTCAGCGTTCCCTCAGCTCGAATACGCATCGACTCAGTGTTATAAGACATTGATATCAGGAGCTATCTGAACTATTTAGTTTAATGGGACGTTTCGTTTTGAACAGTTAGGGTTGGGTACCGTTCACATTTGAACCAGTACCTGGGGATCGATAATGGTATACGACGACAGGGCTTGAGACTAACACCGTCCCGTCATCCCGGGGGAAATAAAATATGTATTTGGGATGAAGAAAAATCCTCCACAGGGCCGGGACACAGTCGGGACGAAGAGGATTTATTTTCCCCCACTTGGAAAATGTCAACTGGGCCGACTGTCAGTGCGCATATCACTGTCAAACGGTGCGTGTCTTCCGAGTGCTCGCTTGCACGAGACCACTGCACGAGACCCGCGGAAATATCAGAATGTTTAATAGAATGTTTAATAAAAGTTCTTGTGGTTCCGGCCATCCTCTAGCCATCCTCTCAGTCAAGGGAGCACTCTCAAACATGCTGCACTATTTGAAGTGTATAACGTTAAACAGAGCAGAAGAAGATGGAATAACAGACACAGACTGACCAACAGGGAACTGCATCCAACCCTAGTACAAAGGCAGGTCTGCGGTGGTGGCTACTGCCACTGCTGGCTCAATGTTCTCGACGGTCACATTTTCATTCGACGGCTCACTAGGAGGTGGAACGTGTCGAAAATATGAAGCAATACTAACTTTACTTTTCTTCATAGGCATAGCTAAATCAGACAGTCAGCCAGTCTATCAGAGTGCTCAATCGATTTTCCCCATGTGCTCAGCTCGCGTGAGTGGCGTCATCACACGGCTTGGATAATTTAGGAGTGAAATGCGAATGCAAGGCTTGAAATCCCTACTCGCAAGCCCGCCCCCAAATATTATTAACCAGCTCGTCGCACTGTACAGCCCTGTTATCGGTATTATGTTTCATCATGAATGCATGAAAGGGTGGGGGTCGTTTTTCTATGCTTTGATCGTCACCAACGGAATACGTTACACACACACATTTAGGGATGGGAATCGAAAACCGGTTAGGAAAACCGGTTCCTAATTGTCCGATGCCTGGAACCGTGTGCCTCCCGTGACTTTCGATTCCCTTATCGCTGCCAGGTTTTCAAAACAACGTTAGCGTTAGCATGTAGCCATGGCAGACTTATTTGATTCCTTAACACTATGGCGTCCGTTAGGGGTGGACGGTATAAACGGTATACGGTATAAACGGTATGAATTTGCTCTACGGTATGGATTTTGCCTATACCGTGTAACCGGTAGTGCAGCTCTAAAATAGCAATGACGTCATGTAACCACAGCGCGACTATTTCACTCGCATTTGCCCCTAAAAATAGATAGAATTAGTCATAGATAATAGATGTGTGCGAACTGGAAAAAGTTATTTAGGAGGCTTCGCGCAGTGGGCGTGCCAGCCCCTCCCGCACGCATGTAAACACGGGTCTACTAGTACAGTCTAGTGGGACGGGACGTCTCCCTGAGCTAACGTTAGCTTAGCTACCGTTACAAAATGACCCAGTCAACTATTCACTTTTAGTTTAATACATGATGAGGCATTGTCTAACCGAACGGTATCTAGTCGGCCAGCTACCGATAGCTCCTGACATCAACAAACGCTCCATCAAGTCTAGTAGAGAGTAGACGTGTATGATAGCTCCGTTAGCCGTTAGCTCACGTTAACACAAGTTAGTTCACCGTTCAAAACGAAATGTCCCATTGAACTAAATAATTCACTGAGGCGTTGTATTAACGTTATATATCCGGCTAGCAGTAGCTACAGATAGCTCCTGATATCAATGTCTTATAACACTGATTCGATGCGTATTCGAGCTGAGGGCTTGTGAATGTGATTTAACGTTATACCAATACTAGGGCCCAGCTGCAGCGCCGGTGAATCCTGGCCGTAGCTCGAGGCTACTCGAGTATAGGTCCAGCTGCAGCTCCGGAGAATCCTGGCCGTAGCTAGAGGCTACTAATGTACACACAGACAGTGGAGCTTGTTGCGTGGTGGCGATGTCTCGCAGATAATACAAGTACAAGTCTAATTATATAATATATATATTTTATATAAAAAAAAAAAAAAAATTATATAAAATTAAAAAAAAAAATTTAATCAAAAACGATGATACCGTGATATATACCGTTACCGTCTATGCTTCAAATTATACCGTGATATAAATTTTAGACCATACCGTCCACCCCTAGCGTCCGTTCACGAGTATATGCGTGTTTCGAAAAAGAGCGACCAGAGCCACGTATATACTCGTGGCAAGTTGTTATTGTTTTATTCCATATTTATAATGCTTATTAGTTACCCGATCCACTAGCAGGATCTTTCCACATATTTGATTTTCGAAACATGCAGTACCGGCCAGATCCGCTTAGGGGCGCCATCGCTCCACTGCAGTATCATTGATGGGATAAAAAAAATGCTTTTACAGTTCTGTGGGCGGATCATAGATCCTTGATTCCAAAAGAAGACCCTCCATCTTGGATCAGTTTGCCGAATGTTTTTTTCAGAGTGGAATAATGGGATTTATGATTAGCCAATGTGCATATCGATTTACCAGAATCCGATGACTGGTGAGGAAATGCTGCCGGCGATCACATGGCCTGACTGTAGGATAATATTACCCCAAATTACAGCTGGATTGGACATTGTTTTATAACATAACGTGATCGATCAGTGAAAATGCTATATTGAACGCACACTGTGTATTGCTAATCAATAATAGTAATCGGCGTTCCCCGCCGCCCCCATTTCATCCATAGATGCTCTGTAATAGTCCGGATGCTACGCAGTTTGTTTTATTTCATTCGTATACAGCAGAAATGGCGTTTGATATAATTGCAGAACAGCCTAGACGAAAAGCGCGATATACCTTATATTCACAACGCTATAAAATGACAACCAACCGATGGATTTTTATTTTCTTTAAGCCATTATGAAGGCACGGTATTTATTACTTATTCAAGTTATACATATTGCATATTCATTTGCATAAATGTAAAAATATATGTTAGCTTATGTTATTTTAACAAATCATTTTAGTTTATCAGAACCCCATATTACTCCACCAATCAATGATCAAACCATTCAAGTAAATAACAAAGAAGAATATCATCAAATACAAGCTATGACATTAAGTTTGTTCAAAACCTTTTTGTCACAGTCAAGAGGGGCAGAACTAACAACTGTGAGCTGCAAAGAACACGTGGGACAGATGTAGCAGATGTTACAAAAACAAATGGCTGCACACAACCTTGCAGAGGCCATACATCCAACTAATGGAAGATAGTTTAATTAACTTTAATTAACAGATTGCAGAATGGGTACAGTACAGTACAGCTCAATACACACAATTGTTAAGGGGATGCAGACCAGAGAAAGACTTTCGACTTGTTTACATCAGGGTCCCCCATTTTCAATTCGTAATGAAATTGCTATTATGTGTCTGCATGAACACACAACTGTAACTGTACTCAAAAATAACAAAATAAGGGTTGTCTCAGTTCACAACTATATTGGTCAAGTTTTGGGTGGGACTTGTTTGCGTCCCTACAGCTTCTTATTCAATTGAGCGAGATGCTCGGTTATGTCACACAGCCAGTTTGCATCTGACAGTTCAGACAATATTTCTTCAACCCTTTGTTACCTATTCCGCCTGGATCTTTTTTGTATTTTGGGCTGTAAAATTGTCAAAGAATGTCTGAGGAGTAAGTGCTTTTGGCTTTTTTCCTTTGTTACCTCAGATGTTCAACATACATGTATGTGTAAGAATGTGTAATAACTAAGGCTGTCAAAGTTAAAGCTTTATTAACGCATTAACCCACAATTATTTTAACACTGCTATTTTTTAACCCAATATTAATGTAAATTTTAAATTTTTTTTTATATATATTACCTGAGCTCTTGGGGGGCCACATCAAATGACGTGGCGGGCCGGATTTTGCCCGCGGGCCGTGAGTTTGACACCTATGGTCTAGTGGGACGGGACATGGGAGGACGGCGACGTCTCCCTGAGCTAACATTAGCTTAGCTACCGTTACAAAATGACCCAGTCAACTATTCACTTTTAGTTTAATACATGATGAGGCATTGTCTAACCGAACGGTATCTAGTCGGCCAGCTACCGATAGCTCCTGACATCAACAAACGCTCCACAAAGTCTAGTAGAGACGTGTGTGCTACCTGTTAGCCGTTAGCTCACGTTAACGCAAGTTAGTTCACCGTTCAAAACGAAATGTCCCATTGAACTAAATAATTCACTTGAGGCGTTGTATTAACGTTATATATCCGGCTAGCAGTAGCTACAGCTCTTGATATCAATGTCTTATAACACTGATTCGATGCGTATTCGAGCTGAGGGCTTGCTGACCAATAGGGTCCAGGTGCAGCGCCGGAGAATCCTGGCCGTAGCTCTGCTCGAGGCTACTCGAGTATAGGTCCAGGTGCAGCTCCGGAGAATCCTGGCCGTAGCTGGAGGCTACTAGAGTACACACAGACAGTGGAGCTTGTTGCGTGGTGGCGATGTCTCGCAGATAATACAAGTACAAGTCTAATTATATAATGTATATATTTTTATAAAAAAAAAAAAAAATTATATAAAATAAAATTAAATTTTTTTTATCAAAAACGATGATACCGTGATATATACCGTTACCGTCTATGCTTCAAATTATACCGTGATATAAATTTTAGACCATACCGTCCACCCCTACTATAAATGATATATAAAGCTCTTAGAAAGTACATCAGTTTGTTTACAATCCTCTGTCCTCTGAGGCCTAAATCGCCGCGCCCCGCCGGTCGCCATAGTGTTAAGGGCTCGAAATTGCCTGGGTTTTGGTCATATGCTCCTGAAATGCTCCCGCTGTTTGGCTACTTCTATGTGCAGTGAAAACGACTTGAATGCTTTAGAACCTAGTCATTGATTTAGTTCACGGTAAGGTAATATTAGCCGCAGAGCTAACGCTAGCTAACGAGACCTAACGCTAGCTAATCAAGCTCACAGAGAGAGATAAACAGCTGACGGCAGGTAGTGCAGGTACAAATACAATAAAACAGCGGGTGGGGGCTGTTGTGTAAACCTTGTACTCTTTAGTTCACATATAATAAGAGACGGAGTGTTTGTTTACTAGTCTGTAAGCCAGGCAGTACCGTGGTGCAACATACAAATGTGTCCGTGTAGCAACACAAGCCAATACCTTACAGGACAGGGGCCCAGGGAGGGAGGGGAGGGGGTGTGTGTGTGTGTGTGGTTCTCAAGTTCTGCAGCCGTTAGTTCTCTGTTAGTTCTATATAGTAGACTACTGTACGCTAGTCGTTTTGTTCTCAGCCAGACACTTTAATGGCAAGTTGCACCGTGGGATGGGCCAATAGAAGTGAATAAGTTCAGTCCAGGTTAGCTGGCGTACTTCCACCACAGAACAACATTTTGGCTCATTTGGTAGAATGTGATTCGGCTGTACAAATATGGGGCTGGCTGGACAAAGTCCGACTTGTAGAATCCTTTTTTCTTTTGTGTGGCATCTAAGCATTGGAGAGGGTGACCAGGGTTCGCATAAGGTCCTTGAAGTGCTTAAAGTGCTTGATTTTTGAAAAAAATAACTCAAGGCCTGGAATTCCTTGAACAGCCCATTTTTAACAAGGTGCTTAAAGTCCTTGAAATTCAAATCAACCATTCACATTGAAAGTGTTGTTCATCCATGATACAATTGTTTTGAATCAAGACATTTAAAAGTGTAACTAATGGTTGGAAATTGGTTTTAACTTTAAGCCATAAATATTGGATCAGATTCCCCCCCCCTATAAAAACAGCATTTAAAAGTGAATTGTATCCTTTTAATTGTCCTTCTTTTTTTTGGTCTACTTTTTCTCCCATTTTCTATTTTTTCTCCCATCCCAATTTCGTATCGTCCAATTCTACCCTCCCCTGTCTCGAACACTGTTTGGCCATGCCTCCCACAAGCCGGCTGTAATGTGGACGAAGCCATACATTGCACGAGTCCCCTCCGGTACTCGAGGTAGCATCTTCGCATCTTTTCACCTGCACAGCGTGATCTTTCAGCGTCGGGGGTCTGCGCTTTGGAGGGACGCCACCTCCGTCGCTTCCTGATTCTACTGCGCAGGCTCACCAACCGACCTGTAGGAGTCGCTGTCCACAACGTCCGATCCCCACCCATCAGCTTCCCACCCCTAATACTGCCAAATGTATTAGCAAAGCTGAATGCAATGCGGAGAGCTGGGCTCGAACCCAGCATCTCCTGCATTGGTGGTGAGCGCCTTGCCCACTGCACCACCTAGACGCCCCTTTAAATGCCCTTCTTAAAATAAAAAATAGTGCTTGGAAAAGTACTTCAAAGTCCTTGAATTGTATTTTGCAATGTCTGTGGGAACCCTGACATACATTTTACTAGAGATGTTCCGATACCATTTTTTCCTTTCCGATTCCGATACCTAAGCTTTGGGTATCGGCCGATACCGATACTGATCCGATACCAGTGCATACATAAAAAAATATATATATATTATATAAATTATAATTTTTTATTTTTTTTATTTTTATATACTGTTTTTTAGTAATAACTATAAAGTAATGGTATTTATTCAACAACCGGTGATTGTATAGATTAGTATTAGTATCAGTAATTGAAAACTATCTCAATGAGTTCACCCACGGAAAGGTTGTTGGCACATTAGTTCCACACGGACATTATTCGTTGCTGCACTTGCTTCCACAAGGCTCCGTTTAGGTTAGCTACTCTGGTACCAGAGGCTCTGTGATTTTTGGACAATAAATATTCAACATTCTCTTTTGAGACTCCGCCTAGGTCGATCAGTGACTACGTTAACGTGAGCTAGGTTAGCTAGCATGAGCTACCGGTAGATGGAAAGACTGTAACGTTACTGGTGAAAATGTGATTTAACTTGGAATACTCCTTTGCCAACTTGCTGTACTTTGCTTGCAGGTCTGCAGCCATTATTGCTGGATTATGAATAGCCCCAACTTTAGCCAAGTAACGTTAAAGCTAAAACACCACCAAGCGAACCCATCAGAGCTCCCCGTCAACATCGCTCTGTCGGGACGATGGCATAAGTATCTGCTGTTAAAATGACAAATGGCATTGACACTTTAATTCGCGGTCGGTTAAAAACACGTTTGTTTTATAATGCTCACTCAGCAGACCGCAGTGTTGTTGATAAATTACGTCATATGGTATCGGAGCGCAGAATTAGAGGGTACTCGCCGATACCGATACCAGCATTTTAGGCGGTATCGGCGGCATTTCCGATACTGGTATCGGTATCGCAACAACTCTACATTTTACATCAGTTTCCCCTAGAAGAACATCTTTTGAATTGAAACTACAACTGCCCAAGAGTGGGGAGTTTGAATTCCTCACTCCCTCCGAAGCCTGTCTCAGAAAGAGGCTCGGACCAGTAAAGAAAGTGCACCGCTCTCTAGTGATGGGTACTGAATTAACGTCACGGTGACCAATTGCAGCCACTCTTATTGTCTGGGACCAAATACGGCCACGCCCCACTCCCAGCAAAAAGTGGGAATCTCTAGAATGGGTTTGGGGCGGCGCTGAATACGGAAGTAGCTCTCAAGGTGACGATTAGACAACACTTTTTTGTTGTCAGTAGATGGCAGCATTGGTTTAAAATTAAAGGCTGAAAATGTTGAGAACTACAACACTGCATTTCCCAAGAGCGTTAGCACAGGTCGCAGGTCACTGGGATGGGTCTATATTCTCCGACGTGATCTGAACGATCTGAACAGCGTTAAACTATTACTGCAACCTCGGTATAGCGACCGCGAATGGCCAACTAATTATCTTAACAAAAGTGCGCTGGTAGCATTACATATGTTGTCTAAAGGGGGACATATGGTACAATTTAAGATTCTAATGATAATCGGCATATAAAGGACAAGATAAAGCATCGTTAATTTGTAAGAAACCTCAATGAAAACGGCGCAGGGTGCTATTGTTATGAAAATGTGATAGAATCCTATAAAAATGTGGACGCACTTGGCCTACGTTCCGTTAGGTACTTTTAAAGGTACCTACCGAATCACGTCGGTACTACCGAGTACCGATTCACGTGAGATCCGTCGGTGCTGGATTTCGGTACAAAAAAATAAAAATAATTAATGACTTAATTATAATTTTAACTTTTTTTTTACGTCAACGTTCACAAGCACAATATATGCTTACCTAGGATTTGACTTGATTCAACAACAAAGCAGTCGGGGCAATGGCAAGCCGAAAACGGTCCAAAGTGTGGTTATTTGAAGTTTCAATTTTTTTTCCACAACTGAGGTAGGTAGATTACATTTTTAGAGACTAAAGTACCGAAAAAAGGTACCGTTGGGTACCGGTATCGATTCACAGGTAGCGGTACCATATCGGTTCAAATTTGAACGGTACCCATCCCTACCGCTCTCTCTCTCTGGTACAGTTGTTGTTGTTTCATGTAAATGTGAATATTTCTCCTTTTGCACCATAAGTAAAGGGGTTTGGCGCTGAATGAGTTAATGGACCTGATCCTTCCCACAAAACAGGCAGTACTACTACTAACCAGGAATCTCTATGTTGCAGATGATGATTTTGGTGAGTACGACAAGCCAGGTGCCGAGAGGTCACGCAGGAGACGGGGTGAAGATGATGATCTAGACAGGTATTTGATGCGTGATGTGACAAATTGTTTGGTGAGGGGAGAGTTGCATGATATGACTCCCACAGTGTTAAAAGCTTTTTTCCTGTGTTGTTGTGAGTGACAATGTAGCCACCCACTAACCACTGTGGCAAATAAAAGACTTGGACGGTAGCCCACGTCCATAAGTTATTATATTGACTAGGGGTGGACGGTATGGTCTAAAATTTATATCACGGTATAATTTGAAGCATAGACGGTAACGGTATATATCACGGTATCAGTGTTTCCGTTAGAATATTTTTTTTTGCCTGATAGGCAGGCTATATAAAGAATGACATCCTCAAGGCATGTAGATTTATAATATTTTAACTTAAAACTAGGCTACTTTTGCGTATAAAGTAATTATATTCCAAATAAAATAAGTCCCGAGTCGAGACTCCATGCTGCTCCCATTGCAAACAGCGAGGCTGGATGCTGGATTTTGCTAGAAGCATATGTAGCTGCAGAGCCGCAGAACCATGGGCGCTTTCAGGAGCCATTGGCATTCAGCCGTTGGGTGGGGGGGCGCTGTTGAGCGGGCCTGTGACCAGACCTAAAAGCGCCCATGGTTCTGCGGCTCTGCAGCTACATGCTATTCGCAACTCCACTGCTACAGCCGTCCTCCCGCTGCAGCCGTCGTTATCATAACACTACACACATATCATAATGTTTACAGCAAACTGTAGTTGATCACCAGGTATGTTTTATAAACGTAGAATAATTCATATAAGAAAAACGATAGGGAAATCCCTTACCTTTCTCCACTGGTTAAAAATGCCAGGAACTGAAATTGAAACTTGCTGTGCGCCGCAGTGATATGTGTTTATTATGAAATGACAATTGCGTGTTGACACGCCCACTGCGCGAAGCCTCCTAAATAACCTTTTCCAGTTTGCACATATCTATTATCTATGACTAATTCTATCTATTTTTAGGGGCAAATGCGATTGAAATAGTCGCGCTGTGGTTACATGACGTCATTGCTCTTTTAGAGCTGCTCTACCGGTTACACGGTATAGTCAAAATCCATACCGTAGAGCAAATTCATACCGTTTATACCGTTTATACCGTCCACCCCTAATATTGACCTATATCAGACCCGCCCCTTTTACTTGATCCTCCAATCACAACTGTTGCTCTCCTCGGACAAACAACATTTTAGATTTAGTCAATTGCTTCCATAAGTCTGTACCATGACCCGTCCAAGCTTTAACTCCCCTGAAATATGTCTATTCCACATTGTGTACTCTGTTGAAGATACTAGCATTCTTTGAACTTGTCACCTCTAAGATAAGATATTCCTTTATTGATCCCTGTGGGGAAAATGTGGGTGTCATAGCAGCATGGGGAATGAGAGAGGGGGGGAGGGGAGGTACAGGGAAATAGTAGAAAGCCATAAGTCATCAATCATCAAATTTGCTGACGACACAGTGGTGGTGGGCCTGATCTCTGCCAACGACGAGAGGGCCTACCTGGAAGAGGTCAAGGTCCTGGCGGGATGGTGCCAGGAAAACAGCCTCTCCCTGAACGTCAGCAAAACAAAGGAGATGATTGTGAACTTCAGGAGGTCGGGGGTCAAGGACTACAGCCCCCTCAGCATCGACGGGGCACCGGTTGAGAGAGTCAACAGCTTTAAGTACCTCGGAGCCTACATATCCGAGGACTTGACATGGACCACACACATTGACAGTGTTGTGAAGAAGGCACGACAACGCCTCTACTTCCTCAGGCGCCTAAGGAAGTTCCAAGTCAGTCAGAAGATCCTTAAGAACTTCTACTCATGTACAATAGAGAGCATCTTGACCGGCAACATCACCTCCTGGTTTGGGAATAGCACTGCACAAGACCGAAGCAGACTACAAAGAGTGACACGTTCAGCCGAACGCACAATTGGAGGGGGGCTCCCCACCCTCCAGAACATTTACAACAAGCGTTGCAAGGGCAAGGCTAAGAGAATCATTAAAGACTCCAGTCACCCGAACAACTGCCTCTTTGAACTGCTGCGGTCAGGCAAGCGATACCGGAGTCTCAAGGCGAGCACAGAAAGACTCAGAAGAAGCTTCTATCCCCAGGCCATCAGGCTGCTAAACGAACAATGAATGAACACTACACAACAACAACCACCAAACGCACATAGCACACACATCCACACGCACACACTCACTTAAACAAACACACTGTAGCACCCACTCCACACACTTTATAGCACACACCCACTTTAAACAAACACACTGTAGCACCCACTCCCCACACTTTATATTTATTGATGAAGGATTGCACTACAACTCGTACAACACCTTACTGTAAATTGTACCTAAATTGTACCTCATCCCATTTCTGCTTTGCACTAGATAGTACTGTACATTAGTACACTGCATAGTATTGTATATTATATGGTAACTCAGAACATTGTACATATGTCTATACCGAACACTGACCTCTTTTTCTTCTTCTAAATTACACGTATACTATGTTTGATACTATCTTGTCTAGCACAGTCTCTGGAGCGTAACAGTAAGAAGCATTTTGTATGAAAGTATTCTGTACTTCTGTATGACAACTATTAAAGAAACTTGAAACTTGAAACTTGAAAGACATAAATATAGTGAACAATGTAATTAACTCAACAATATGAAAATATGAGAAATAAAGACATACAACAATTATATGTATATATGGGTTATAATTTTACCACCACTCTTGTTCATGCACACCTGAGCAGTACACTAGGGCTTGCCATTTGGAGAATAACTCCAATTACTTTAAATCTAGACACAGTTCTGGTGTCATTGCAGATCAATTCCCACCAAAATCTTGTCTGTTGCACTACAGGTCTGTGAGTGGTGTATTTGTGGGCATTTGAGGTCACTGCAGCTCCACCGGCTCCAATTCAGCTCAATGGGGCACCTGTGCTACAGTGAAAAAATAGGGATGTCAGTTGGATCTAGATTGGATTCAAATGTATTGTCATTATACAACACATGTTCAGTACAACAAAAAGACGTTTGTCATCCAACCAGAGTACAAAGGTAACAGTAAAGTGGAATAGTAATATACAGGTGTAATAGTAATTTTAGTAAAGAAATATGTAATGTACAGGTGATTAAACTTGGTATAATATCAAAAGAGCTTTATTTGTCACGGCATACAGTGAAATGCGGGGGGTCTTGCCTGCAACGATTGTGCAATAATACAATAATAAGAATCCAATAGGATGAGAATAAGACATGAATTAGTATTAGTATATGAATTAGTACTACTGAGTATACCCAGTGAGAGTAGGTAAGGGATATGTCCCACCTCAGTTAGGACAGCCGAAACCCATCCGATCTTTTGCCGTCGACTAAAGACACACTTCTTCAACCATCTAAAAAAATAAAAAATAAAAATAACCCTAACTAACCTACCTTACTGTCATGCACTTGTCCTAATATACTAACCTACACTGTAGCACTCAACACTTTGATGAACATTGTTACTCAGCTGATAGAGTTGTGCCCTTCCTGATGACTTGTCGTACAGAACTTGTAAGTCGCTTTGGATAAAAGCGTCAGCTAAATGACTATGTGCAGATATATATAGTATCTATAGATATGTAAAAAGGATTATATTATTATTGGTCTATATACTTATTGTTAACACTTTGAGTGCCATTCACGGCTATTCTCGGAATTTTTTTTCAAATTTTATTAGCGGTCTGAAATCATATTGCATCACGCGAGCCTACCGTTGGATATCCAGGGACCGCCGCCGCTCAGATCTGAAAAAAGCGCCCCCTATCGTCTCCCAGGTGGTAAATCACCCTTTTGGAATGGACTCAATGAAAGTGAATGGGAGAACGGATTTCTGACTCCACATTTTACTTATCACTGATGCAGCCGGGGTCTACCAGAGTTCATCCTGAAGCCTCTGAGCCGCGCGGATCATGAGTCCTACTGTATACACGTTAGATCTATACACTTATCGATTTTTTCGAATGGTGATCAGGAATTGGAATATACCATTTGGATACCATCTGATGTCGGGTAAGGAATCTATGTTATCAGTGTTAGGATAATCAGACTCGTTTTCACAGAGATATAAGCTTTTTTGTGATATGTGATCTAGCCAGGGTTAGAAATTAACATTTTTTTTCAAGGGCTTTTTTTGCCCCCCTTAATTGATTTTCAGGGGCTTTTTTTTGTATTTCGGGGGCACTGAATTTTTATGATAAACGGTAGGTGTGGGACGGTTCACAAAATGGACGGTTCGGTTCGTATCATGGTTTTCGGTTCGGTTCGATATACGTTAATTTTTATTAAAAAAATAACACTCAAATCTAAACATGCTTCTCATTTATTTATATATATATATATATATATAAAAAGGTTTACAGTGTTTACAGCCTTAAATAATGTTTGGCACACAAAGACCGAACTGACTGAAAAATATAGGCTACATTTGTCAAAGTATTAACTTAGTGCAAACAAACAATATGCTCAGCCAGCACTAGACTTTCTTTTCTATAATATAAACACAAAAAAACAATGTCAACCATGTTTAAATTCCCTGATTGTCAGTTCTTAATGGAAATATTCGTTTTCTGCTTGAAATTATTATGTATCTCTACATTTATTTAGACTAACATTATTTAAATATTGAGTGCAACTGTGGTGGATTACGTAATTCGTTGAGTTGGAACTATCTATCGGTTGGCGCCGGGTCCCCACGGACATTTTAGCGTGTGGCACCTTCAGCTCCGGTAACGTTAGGAGGAGATCATTACATCAACAAGCAGCACGAAACGGCAATAGTCCCGGTTGGAGTTAGTAAAACACAGTTGTATGTTAGCCTTCTTGGATGTTGAATAAACGCCTATCATTGTCTTTAAACACCCCGCCTCACTCTCATTCTCTGCTAGCTAGTGGCTACGATAACATTTCATTGACTGTATTAGCTGGGGCTAGTGCTACCATAGTTAAAACGTGCGTTGTATTGTACAAACTGCTAACGCTATGGCAAGATGTGTGTAGGCCTATGTAATGTTAATGGCTATGTTTTTAAAGTCGTAATGAAGATTGATTTAGATTGTGCTTGCCATTTGTACACAAACTGACTAGCACCTGCAGTGCTGCTGCTGCTGCCTGCAGCCAGTGCAGAACACCGGCTCCGCCAAATGATTTTTTTTTATTTGCGCGTCATCTGAACCGTACGATACACAGACGCTCCATTACCGCATAAATAAATATATATAATTAGTAAACTGTCGGGGGCATTATGTGCCCCCCTTAACTGATTTTCGAGGGCATTTTGTCCATTTTCAAGGGCATTATGCCCCAAGCCCCCGTTAATTTCGAACCCTGGATCTAGCTGTTTTCACTGTAAAAGCCATGAGGAAATGAGAGCAGCTATTATCAGCGCGCGGCTCGAACGTGCGTGCGTGCACATTATACTATCGATCATCTAGCGTTTATTTGAAAACGATTAATAAATAGGCCGACAAATATCACCGTTCTGGAATATTCCAGTAAAAGGCGTTTATCATAGAATGGGTTGTTTTTCACCTGAAAACGGGTGCTTTTCAAAATGCTATCAAACGGAAATGAAGCGATAAAAAACCAATCTGCCTTGACAACATTGACTGGAAAATGATTCATTGATAAGCGACGGGCAGATTAGACACATAGCCATAATTTAAAACATAGATTAGGCGATATTAACGTTAACATTGGCATTAACGATGGTGGCATTCAAGGGACTAATACGGAATTAACCTCCGGCGCTCAAAGTGTTAAGTATACTATACAGGGCTGTACGTTAACCTTTTTTGCACATAGCACTGGTGCTACAAAGGTTGATACTTGATAGTTTTGTAGCACTGGCCAAAATCTTGTAGCACAAGTATAAAACGTGTTATATTTGTAACAGTCACAAATGTGCCTATTGTATTTGTGTTATTTAGTTGCAGTGCCATGTTTGGCTGTCATTTTCATGCTGACGAGTTGACGTCACACAGCCAGACACGTTACGTGTAAGGAATTATGGGATTTGGTGTTGGGTGTATGGACTCTACTAGGGGTGGGAATCACCAGTTTCATCACGATACGATATAGATTCTTTGGACAACGATACGATATTTGCCGATATCTGCCATGATACGATACAATGCAGGAGGAACTGGCGCTGCACTGATGGCTGCCTTTCTGATCGCTCCGTCGAGACTGTGCTTTCTTTTGTTAATTTTTATAGTATTAGGAGTTTTATTTGCACCAACTGTTGGTGCATTATATGTGTATGACCGTCAGTCAATAATTGACATTGGATTAAGGAAAACTTACCATTTGGATTGCTCTCTGGATCGGATCGCTGAACAGCAGAAATGGCCCGCCGAGATCCTTTGTTATGGCCATGGCCAAGACCAGGAGAAGCCGCCGCGAAGACGTGGAAAGAGAGCCGGGGTCCGAAACAGACTGAGGTCCAAACGACACAGAACCACATTGCCCAGCATATTGTTGGCCAATGTGCAATCGATAGGAAACAAACTGGACGACATCAGAGCACGGATCCAATTCCAGAGGGACATTCGGGATTGTAACGTCCTCTGTTTCACAGAAACTTGGCTGAGTCCAGATGTCCCGAATCACGCAATAGAACCGGCAGACCACTTCTTCGTTCTCCGCAAGGACCGGACGGCAGAAGAGTCACTAAAGAAGAAAGGAGGCGGCATTGCCTTCATGATAAACAAGGAGTGGTGCGATTTAGGCAACACAAAGGAACTGTCTAACCACTGCTCCCCAGACCTGGAGTTTATCACGATAAAATGTCGACCCTTCTTCCTCCCAAGAGAGTTAACGTCCATCATCCTCATCGGAGTGTACATCCACCACACGCGAACACTGGGGTCGCACTTTCAAAACTTCACGACGAGGTAAACAAACTCCAGGCAGCTAATGTTGACGCTGCCATTTTGGTTTTGGGTGATTTCAACAGCGCACGTCTTATAAAGGTGTTGCCGAATTTCTATCAGCATGTGACCTGTCCCACCAGAGGCGAGAACATATTAGACCATGTATACTCGCAATTTAAGAATGGGTACAAGTCACAGGCTCTTAGTCCATTCGGTAAGTCCGATCACGCCGCAATATTTCTTTTGCCAAAGTACAAACAAAGTCTCAAGCGAACGCCGGTGGTCTCGCGAGAGGTTAAGCGTTGGGCCGTGACGTCAGAGGAGTCACTCCAAGCTGCACTGGAATGCACAGACTGGAGTGTATTCCGTGATAACACAGCCAATATTAACGAATACACCGAAACGGTGATTGACTGTCTGTACTCGGGTAGAAGAAACAATCCCCTCCACCAAAATTAAAATCTACCCAAATCAAAAGCCCTGGGTAGACAAATCCGTCCGTGAGGCTCTGAAAGTGCGCACATCAGCATACAACACCGGGCTGGTGACAGGCAACATGGAAGAACACAAGATGGCAAGATACAACGTCAGGAGAGCAGTAATAGAGGCAAAACGGCGTTACAGGGATAAAGTTGAACTTCAGTTTGAACAGGCTGACTCTAGAGGCATGTGGCAGGGCCTCAGAACAATGACAGACTACAAAGGCACCCCCCTCAAACTGAACAGTGACATCTCCTTAGCAAATGATCTCAATTCCTTCTATGCGAGGTTTGAGGCTGTGAATAACAACACCAGCCTACAAACCACGGCAATGGGGGGGGGGGTCTGCTGATGGAGACTCAGTGTTCAGGGTAACAGAGCATGAGGTGAGACGGATCTTTAAAAAAGTGAATATCAGGAAGGCAGCAGGACCGGACGGCATCCCCGGCCGCGTCCTAAAAGTCTGTGCCGACCAACTGGCCCCGGTATTCACTGACATCTTCAACCTGTCCTTGGAACAGGCTGTCATCCCCACCTGTCTGAAGAAGTCCACCATCATCCCTGTACCCAAAAAATCTACGCCTGCTTGCCTCAACGACTACCGCCCTGTAGCCCTCACCTCCATAGCCATGAAGTGCTTTGAGAAGCTAGTGAAGGGCTACATCTGTTCCTCCCTCCCCATCAACCTGGACCCTCTGCAATTTGCATATCGCCCCAACAGGTCCACGGAGGACGCCATAGCCCATGTGCTGCACACAGCAGCATCACACCTGGACAAGAGGCAGGGGAACTATGTGAGAATGCTGTTCATCGACTACAGCTCAGCATTCAATACCATAGTCCCCTCCAAACTCATAGCCAAGCTCAGGGACCTGGGCTTGAACTATGACCTGTGCCAGTGGGTCTTGGACTTCCTGACGGGCAGACCCCAGGTGGTGAGAGCCGGCAACTGCACCTCCTCATCCATCACGCTCAACATAGGGGCCCCCCAGGGCTGTGTTCTGAGCCCCCTCCTCTACTCCCTGTACACACATGACTGCGTAGCACAGCGGAACAACAACACCATCATCAAATTTGCTGATGACACAGTAGTGGTGGGCCTGATCTCTGCCAACGACGAAAGGGCCTACCTGGAAGAGGTAGAGAACCTGTCACAGTGGTGTCAGGAGAACTGCCTCTCCCTGAACGTCAGCAAAACAAAAGAGATGATTGTGGACTTCAGGAGGTCGGGGGTCAAGGACTACAGCCCCCTCAGCATCGACGGGGCACCGGTTGAGAGAGTGAACAGTTTCAAGTACCTCGGAGCCCACATATCCGAGGACTCGACATGGACCACACACATTGACAGTGTTGTGAAGAAGGCACGACAACGCCTCTACTTCCTCAGGCGCCTAAGGAAGTTCCAAGTCAGTCAGAAGATCCTTAGGAACTTCTACTCATGTACAATAGAGAGCATCCTGACCGGCAACATCACCTCCTGGTTTGGGAATAGCACTGCACAAGACCGTAGCAGACTACAAAGAGTGACACGTTCAGCCGAACGCACAATTGGAGGGGGGATTCCCACCCTCCAGAACATTTACAACAAGCGGTGCAAGGGGAAGGCTAAGAGAATTATTAAGGACTCGAGCCACCCGAACAACTGCCTCTTTGAACTGCTGCGGTCAGGCAAGCGATACCGGAGTCTTAAGGCGAGCACAGAAAGACTCAGAAGAAGCTTCTATCCCCAGGCCATCGGGCTGCTAAACGAACAATAATCGCTAAACGAACAATAATTACTATGCAACAACCATCAAATGCACACAGCACACACACCCACACGCACACACTCACTCAAACAAACAACACACTGCAGCACCCACTCTCCACACTTTAGATCACACAAACACACTTACACTTTATATTTATTGATAAAGGATTTGCACTACAACTCGTACACCTACTGTGAATTGTACCTAAATTGCACCTCGTCCCATTTCTCCATTTCTGCCTTGCACTATATAGTATTGTATATTAGTACACTGCACAGTATTGTATATTGTATGGTAACTACGTCTATTCTGCATCGAACATTGTACATATGTCTAAACTGAACACTGTGACCTAATTTTTTTACTTCTAATTTTACTATGTTATTTTATTTCATACTTATCTTGTCTTGCACAGTCTCTGGAGCGCAACAGTAAGAAGCATTTTGTACAAAAGTATTCTGTACTTCTGTATGACAACTATTAAAGAAACTTGAAACTTGAAACTTGAGGTGCCTGCAATCGATATGAGATGATATATATATATTTAGCTCTTCCAGACATTTAAATGAAAAACTATTTATTGTTTTTAATACAAATAGACCTCCTGTTCACTATAAATTGCCAGGTATTGATATATTGAGCTTTAAACTTTAAGTAATTTTTTTTGGAACACGCAACCTAAAACCCCTTCCTCTCCCAAACCGTTCCTGCAATTGTTTTATGTTGCATGATGATCATGCATACATTTATTATGTATTGTATTTTTTATGTTTAAATATCAACATCATCTGTCCACCCTCAGTACATTTACTATCAATATAATATACTCGTCTGACTTCATATCTTTTCAAACGCACACACACAGAAGGGAGAATGCCCCTCCTTCCCAGTCCCCACTCTGCTGTTCTCTGTCGCTCTGAACAGGGTTTTAGCTTGTTGTTAGCTTATGCTAACGGGATGTTAATTCCGGTCTTAAACACTACGTGCTCATAAAGGAATGGCGAGGATTGCAAAGCATGTTATATACATTTGACCCGTTGCGGAATAAAACGGCAGGGATTTGTTTTGGGTCGCGGAATAAGCACACTAGCCTTGCTATGTTGCAATGTCCAGACGCTACTGAGACGAGTACTGTTGTGTCGGAGCCGTGTGCTGTGGAGCGGATATGAGTCACGACACCACGGATTTTCAAAATAAGTATCGAAATGAACTGAGCGTTGCTAGCTGCCGCCTGCCGGAGCCATAGTTATTATAGCTGGAGCTGCGCTTAGGCGGAAATGAGACCCGCGACAGGATTCTCAAAATAAGAGTATCGATATGAACCGAATGCCTATTGCACCAGTGCTACTGAAGTAAATCCATTCATCGCACAGACCGCTGTTGCTGTAGCACGTGCGATATATGTCTCACTGTACAGCCCTGCTATATACTTATTGTTTATGTGTCTTGTAAGCCCATAGGGCTGGGCATACATCTCTATGTAAGACACAAAAACAAGTCTGAGGCCTTTTGTTATTCCGATGACTTGTGACCCTGTGTCTATCCCCAGGCCATCAGGATGCTCTATGTAACATCAACCCATCCATATTCTACACTCATTGCACACACTCACTTTAAACAAACACTCACCTTTTTGCTGAGAGAACTGTACTTTATATGTGACAAATAAAAGCAAACTTGTGAGATCTTATGGAGGATAAAGGAAAATAGTCAAGATAGTAATCAAGATTCAAGAATAGAAAATAAAGTACAAAATAGAGCTGTATAAGCAATAGCTCAGTAGGGATGGGTACCGAACCTTTTTATTTTCATGTCAACGTTCACACGCACAATATATGCTTACCTAGGATTTGACTTGATTCAACAACAAAGCAGTCGGGGCAATGGCAAGCCGAAAACTGTCGAAAATCTGGTTATTTGAAGTTTGGATTTTTTCTTTTTACAACTGAGGTAGGTAGATTACATTTTTAGAGACTAAAGTACCGAAAAAAGGTACCGTTGGGTAGCGGTATCGATTCACAGGTACCGGTACCGTATCGGTTAAAATGTGAACGGTACCCATCCCTATAGCTCAGATTAATCGTACCAAGTCGGTTTGGATAAAGGCGTCAGCTAAATGACTAAATTATTAGTTGAAATATCAACATTATCTGGCCATCCTCAGTCAATACTATCAAACTCCTCTGACCTCATCTGGTCTTTCCAAAGACCAGTGATGGGACGTACACACACACACACCCACACGCCACACCACACCACACACACACACACACACACACACACACACACACACACACACCCACACGCCACACCACACCACACCAACCACACACACACACACACACACACACACACACACACACACACACACACACACAACAGACTTATGTAGTTAAATCAACTATGTAGTTAAATCAACTATCCAGTTCGTTTTATAGTGTAAAGTTTGGAGAGAGAGAGAGAGAGACACACCGACCATTATGCGCCTTCAGTCTGACTCGTGAAGCGCACACTGAATCTATGTGCACTGCCAGCCAGGAGATTCAGATACAATTTAACACAAACGGTTGCAAAGATATTAATGTTTCACACCTCCAACAAAGTAGGCTACTTGGTCCGTTAACTCGGAATGGAAATGAGCTGTAATTTCTGCGCGTCTCCACACTTGAGACCCGAGACCAAAAGCCACTCGCCACTGTAGTTCTTTTTTACGTTGAGCGAGGAAATACAGTCGGACTTAGTAACAATAATTAAGACATTTACAAGTTGTATTAAGTTTTGCAAATAAGGAAACGGATAAGAGAACATTTCAAAGCACTAAAAAAATGCCAATTTTCCTATTTGACGTATTTTTTTTTTTATCTCGCTACGTTTAAGTATGAACACAGGGCTGTACGTTAACTTTTTTTGCACATAGCACTGGTGCTACAGAGGTTGATAGTTTTGTAGCACAGGCCAAAATCTTGTAGCACAAGTATAAAACTTGTTATATTTGTAACAGTCACAAATGTGCCTATTGTATTTGTGTTATTTAGTTGCAGTGCCATGTTTGGCTGTCATTTAGTATATCGCCATGTGTTATTATTACTATGATACTCTCATATGCTATTTTCAATTAATATCATAAACAACATAAGGAATATTAGCATAATTTTGAGTGGACTGAAGGAATGAGTCAGCGTTAATAGTTTTAAATGCAAATAATTTATTGAAACATAGAAGTGGGGTCGGTTGGGACACACACACACACACACACAATGGGGGACCCTGATGTAAACAAGACAAACGTCTTTCTCAGGTCTGCATCCCCTTAACAATTGTGTGTATTGAGCCATACTGTACTGTACCCATTCTGCAATCTGTTAAATAAAGTTCTCATTCATTCATTCACACACACTGTTTCAACTCACCACCCCCGCATCATATTGTAGTCTAGTCTGTCTTCAAACTTCCACTCCTCTCGAAACTTGTTTATTTGAATATCAACATTATCTGTCCATCCTCAGTTTACTATAATATACTCCTGTCCTGACTAGTGACTTCATCATCTTTCCAAACGCACGCACGCACACACACACAGGGAAGGGGAGAGAGTGCCCCCCCATTTCCCTTTCCACACTGTGTCTGCTGGCTCTGCCTGTGATCAGGATTAGCTTGTTAGCTTGCTAACGTTGTAGTGATTGTAATGGTACATAAACGTTAACTTCGGGCGATGTGCGCATAAAGGAATGGCGACGGTGCAAAGCATGTAGATGCATTTGACCCGTTGCGAGAAGAAAAAAACACCACGGACTTATTTCGGGACGTGTAGGCGCACTGCTGTGTTAACGCAGCAACCGACCAACGCGCTGCTCTGCTTGCAGAAGGCGCACGGATAGGGCGGATATGACTCGTCGAGTTGTCACAAGAGTTTTTTCAAAATAAGATTATCATATGCACCTGAACGTTGCTAGCTTTCGGAGCCTAGCTGGAGCTGCGCGTGGGCAGAAATGAGACCCGCTACAGGATTTTCAAAATAAGAGTATCTATATGAACCGAATCCCTATCGCACCAGTGCTACTGAAGTAAATCCATCCATCGCACAGACCGCTGTTGCTGTAGCACGTGCGAGATATATGTCGCACTGTACAGGCCTGCTTCATAGGTCAATTCACACAGTAAACTAAAGTATATAGTTTTTTTTTGTGCAAAATCAACTCTGCCTCTCTTTGTTAACACATTGGGCGCCGGGCATTGTGCCCATCTTATACCACTCTCTGCCAGCCTATGGAGATGTTTACCTTCTTTGCAGGGCTATAACTTTTTAAATTGTATTGCTATATTGACATTACTATGGCCCATTCAACATCGATTATCTATCGTTCAGGATGTGGGAACGTTATATTTTTTCATTCATACATTGTTGTGTTACTAGCGTCCAGAATATAAGTATGTTTTTAATCTTTTCTGCTGTAATTCCAAAAACAGTAGTTATAGGCCCTGAAGTAGGGCTGGGCGATAAAACGATAACGATAACTATTGCGATAAATTATTTCCTCGAAATAAACATGAAACGTAGTCGCAAAGTTTCGATATATCGATTTTCCAAGCTTGGATATGAGCACACGCACTAACAACCAATCAGTGAAGGAGATGGCCGACAGCGGAAGGAGACCCGGAAGGAGACCCGGAGGTAGGACTCCAGTAGTCAACAAGGCTGGCTAGGATAATTAGCTTGCACGGCACTATTTTATAATTTACGTGCCGAGTGGGGGTGTGGCGTGAATTCTGAGGCCACGTTTATAGTAGTGTGGGGTATACAGTGGACGTCGTTGCAATGTATTGGGGCGGAACGGAGTATTTTAGGGTCATATTTAGTACATTGTCATGGAATACACCGCTTGGAAACAACAGGCTGGCTAGGATAATTAGCTTGCACGGCGCTATTTTATAATTTACGTGCCGGGTGGGTGTGTGGCGTGAATTCTGAGGGTAACGGTTAGAGTAGTGTGGGGTATACGGTGGACGTCGTTGCAATGTATTGGGGCGGAACGGAGTATTTTAGGGTCATATTTAGTACATTGTCATGGAATACACCGCTTGCTCTGGCTAACTGCTAACGTGCGCGGACTGATGACGACATCAACTCGAGACATTCGCAGCAGCAAAACAAGTCTATTAATAGCCCGTCCATCGGCGCCGGGCATAAGAAGTTAATTAAACTTGACAGACATTATATCGACGATAATTATCGATATCGAGTTATATGAAAATAATTTTATCGCGATAACGTTTTTGGCCATATCGCCCAGCCCTACCCTGAAGCATAATTATATAGATTATCGATTGGCGTTTCTTTCCCATACACGCTATATTAAAACATTCAAATGTATATGATCGGTATACATTATGCTTCATCATGCGTGATGGAAAGGGGGGGGGGGTCGTTTATGATTCCTTGACCGTCAGTAACGGCTTTATTTACTATGGCTTGATACGTTGATCAGATGGTTTGCAGTGAAATGAATAAACAATCGGGCTGAAAATAACGTTACTGTCCTCTTACCGTTCGCCGATGAGACTGGAGGAGAAAGATCCCAATTATTTGATGCCGATCTCCTACATCCATTTCCGGTTTGTATGGCGCAATAAACGCCGAAATCATATCGATTATTGCGTCATGACAGCGATCCATATGCACACCAGTGTTTGTCTGTAGTCCCGTAGCAAGATATTACTGCCGGAGGAATTTCGTCGATGCACCGATTACAACATCCGGTTTTGAGAGTGTAACTCGCCCGACCATCCACCAGGTGGCGGTATTGAGGTGTTGCAGTCTCATTCAGGGTCCCGCTGCAGCACCGGAGGCTGGCTGGATGAATTATGAATGCCATGGCGAAAAAATGAAATATTGATCTCAAAAACGCTGTTGTTGGTGTTCAACACATGGCGGGCAATAACGCTGTACAGCGTTTTTGGCGCCCAATGTGTTAACTACAACAAGCAAATTTGTTATTTAAGATGAGTTCGGACTCGGCACTGACAGATTTGTGTTCATTGTGCTGCTTTTATAAAGCCTCAAATGACAGCTTAGAATATTTCATGAAAGCAAAGTGTTTAGTTTGTTTAAGATTTAAAAAGGTTTAAACGTTACAGCACTGACAAAGTTGAACAAAGTGCTGTACTGTACAAGTCCCACAACATAAAAATAAAAATAAATTATATATATATTTTTTTAATATCGAAGCTTTGTATTAAAATAGAATCTCGGCCCGAAGCTTCGAATTCAAAAAAAATTCAAAGGTCAGCCCTATATGAGACATGTTGTGAAATCTGTGAAAAAACATCTGATTACCCCAAGACTGGTAAAATAAAGTCCTTACTTCACATCAGATGTTCTGCAAAATATTTAATCCAAAAAGATTAATCCAATTCCTGATCGCCATTCCAAATATCGATCGCGTTTATTGATCCAACGTTAGACCTCGAAACAGATAATCCATGCTGCTTTCGGTTGCCTCAATGAATGCAATAGTCTCGGGTTACATGGCTCAGAAGTCAAATGTGGAGCCTGGAGTTTTTTTTCTCATGCATTTCCATTGACTCCATTCCAATGGGTGCAATGCCATCCGGGAGACGATAGGGGGCGGTATTTGCCCTTTTAGTGCGCAGAGTCAGTCCCAATGATAACGTGAGGCTGGATGGATGAAAAATGAATGGATATCGCTAATAAAAGAAACTATTAAAACTATTAAATAACGAGATTTCTCGTCATTGGCACTCAACGCATGGCGGCCAACAACCAGATTTCTCGTTGTTGGCACCCAATGTGTTAACATGGCATATTATTTGGATTCCATTAAAGGAAAACTCCAACATTTTGGGAAATTAGCTTATTTAACATCTTCCCTGGAGTTAGACAAGAAGATGCATACCTTTTTTGTCTCTGTGCGTGCATTTAGCTTAGGGAACAATCGCTCCGTTAGCGTAGCTTAGCTTCATCACTGGAAGTGGGGGGGGTTTAGAGCCTGACGTTCCCTACAGTGCCCTACAGTCACCAAATACACTCCAAATACAACTCCAAAACGTTCCTGTAAACATGTTGTGACCTGTGTATTTACCACGTGGAGAGAAAAATAATTGAATTCGACAATTACGTTTTCTAAGCAGATATACGCTGAACTATTTGTTGCCGAACGACTCCTCTCTGAGCGCAGTCAGTGATTTCTACGTGGAAGCCGTGTTTGTTTACATTCTCATTCATTCAAAGGATCCGAACCGATTGAAGTTTATGGATACCATGACTTAAAATCCTCTTACCTTGACGATTAAAAGCCTCCCCAATTTAGAAAACAGTATGGCTGGTATTGATAATATACCGGTACTACTAACTACTGCACGCTCGGAGCTAACCGGAGCTAACACTAAAGCTAATATAATGACTTCCTTTCTGGGGGGTTTCAAAATAAAAGAGCGACGTCTATAGCAGCCGAATATGTTTATTTTGTACATTATCTAATGTTAACACAAACCTAAACTAACGTTACAACTAACCTAAAGTTAGTTTAGGTTCGTGTTAACGTTAGATAATGTACAAAATAAACGTATTCCGCTGCTAGAGACTGAAGTTATAAGGCTTCTCCTCGTGGGGTTATTAGTCCCCGCTTCATGCACTGTTTTTCATTAACTGTATACCTCATTGTGTATAATCTAACCTGCACATAGCTTTAAAGAGTATCACACAGACCTGCCTAGTGTTGTCTCACACACACACGCACACACACACACACACACACACACACACACACACACACACAGGGCTGTACGCTAAGCTTTTTCACTAGGGGCACACTTGCCCCTAAATGAGAAATTTAGGGGCAAAAAATATTTTTTAGGGGCAAATTTTTTTATTACAATTTTACCATTATTTATATCGATTGCTTTTGATTTAAAAAAAAAATAAAAAAAATAATTTTATATAATTTCTTTTTAATAAAATATATATATTATATAATCATACTTGTAGTTGTATTATCTGCGAGACATCGCCACCACGCAACAAGTCAAAATGCTCGCTATATGCAACCAGCTCCACTGTCTGTGTGTACTCGAGTAGCCTCCAGCTACGGCCAGGATTCTCCGGAGCTGCAGCTGGGCCCTATACTGTAGCCTCCAGCTACGGCCAGGATTTTCCGGCGCTGCAGCTGGACCCTATTGACTATATTCAGCGTGCCCTCAGCTCGAATACGCATCGACTCAGTGTTATAAGACATTGATATCAGGAGCTATCTGAACTATTTAGTTTAATGGGACGTTTCGTTTTGAACAGTTAGGGTTGGGTACCGTTCACATTTGAACCAGTACCTGGGGATCGATAATGGTATACGACGACAGGGCTTGAGACTAACACCGTCCCGTCGTCCCGGGGGAAATAAAATATGTATTTGGGATGAAGAAAAATCCTCCACGGGGCCGGGACACAGTCGGGACGAAGAGGATTTATTTTCCCCCACTTGGAAAATGTCAACTGCGCCGACTGTCAGTGCGCATATCACTGTCAAACGGTGCATGTCTTCCGAGTGCTCGCTTTAGTTGACAGTGGCACGAGACCACTGCACGAGACCCGCGGAAATATCAGAATGTTTAATAGAATGTTTAATAAAAGTTCTCGTGGTTCCGGCCATCCTCTAGCCATCCTCTCAGTCAAGGGAGCACTCTCAAACATGCTGCACTATTTGAAGTGTATAACGTTAAACAGAGCAGAAGAAGATGGAAAAACAGACACAGACTGACCAACAGGGAACTGCATCCAACCCTAGTACAAAGGCAGGTCTGCGGTGGTGGCTACTGCCACTGCTGGCTCAATGTTCTCGACGGTCACATTTTCATTCGACGGCTCACTAGGAGGTGGAACGCGTCGAAAATATGAAGCAATACTAACTTTACTTTTCTTCATAGGCATAGCTAAATCAGACAGTCAGCCAGTCTATCAGAGTGCTCAATCGATTTTCCCCACTCTCATACCTGAGTGCTCAGCTCGCGTGAGTGGCGTCATCACACGGCTTGGATAATTTAGGAGTGAAATGCGAATGCAAGGCTTGAAATCCCTACTCGCAAGCCCGCCCCCAAATATTATTTACCAATCGCAACGGCCAATTAAAGGGGCAATTTGCGACGAGCTCGTCGCACTGTACAGCCCTGACACACACACACACACACTTGCTTGGACCCACTCCAGCATGTGTTTGACTTGTGGTATGACTATGGTGTTTACCAACGTACGCACGCACAGTCGCACACTCACTCAAGGCACAGAAGGTTCGACTGTATGGTGTGTTTTTACTGACGTATATATGCAAAGGGATGGAAAGGGAAATGCATGGAAGCATCTCCACATTCCACACACTTCTGTGTTAATGTATGAAATCCATTTGTATGTCCACATTCCCTCCCTGTTTTCCTCGTCGTGGAATCATCATCATCATCATCATTTATTTATTCGTACATGGAATTACCACAGTCCAACAGTACATATTCATATAATTCACCAAAAATACCATGGCCGAAAGGAACAGGAAGAAGAAAAAATCTTATATATACCTGCCCCATCACACACACAACACACCGATAGACATATTGTGTAAAACCAAACAGAATATACCCATTTTGCAAAAAAAAATAAAAAATTTAACATCAACACAACCAAATTAAATCAACATAAATAAACCCATTTTGTCTATCTATCAGTCAAACTACATATTTAGGTTCATTCATTTACACACACACACCCCCACACACACACACTTATATAATGTATTATACTTCTATATACTATCTAATTTCTATTTTATTATAATATAACTAAATCATACTATTTATTCTACACCATATTGGTACAGTATTATACAATATTTTAATATATTATTATTCTATGTTGTCGTCTGTCGAGCCATGAGGTTGAGTCATTGAAGAAAATTGATTTGCTGCACGTCTACCAATCGATTACAATTGAGCCGCTGGAGAGTGGGCAGTGGATTGACATGCATGCATAATGAACTCATCTTGTTTGATGAATATAACACACTGATCTCTGGCTTTGCTAATGTTTTGGGTCATCTTCTCTCCTACAGTGATCTGGAAGAAGATTTGTTAGAGGAGGACTGGCTGTCGGGGAAAAAGGTAAGACTCTTTAAAATCATCTCTGAGCCTCGGACATCATTTATTGTTGGTCAAAACAGGCTCAGGCCTGGTCCACATGTACATGGGTATTTTTGAAACTGGGGTTTTTCCCGTCCAAACCAACAGTGTTTTAGAAAATCTCTGTCCACACAACAAAGCAAAAACGCTTGCATGAAATGACCTAAACTGGAGGCTGCCGGGTGCTCTCCATGGTCCTGAATCCTGATGGCAGAGAAGTCAAGTTGAGGGTTCCTTTATTAATCCCCTTGGGGAAATTCAAGTGTCATAGCAGTATTGGGGGGGGTGTAGTAATAATAATAAAACATGGAACAAAGTTCAAAGTAATACTGATAATAGTGATAACAGTAGTAGTAGTTAACAGTAGTGAGTGGCAGGATTCAATCAGACAGTGTAATAGTGATGATGGTATGCCGTAGTAACACACTGCACCAGTCTTTATTATTAACTCATTCAACGCCAGACCCGATGATAGTCGGGTTAACTCGCTGACCGTTCAGCGCCAATCACGAGTATAGTCGGGTTTTAATCGTTATTTATTTTATTAGCGATATCCATTACTTTTCATCCATCCAGCCTGATGTTATCGTTGGGAATGGGTCTGAGCTCGCAAAAGGGCAAATACCGCCGCCTACGCCTTCCAGCTGGTATTGCACTCCATTGGGAATGGTGTAGTTTCTTTTTCTGGGACGATCCGAGCCGTGCGGGCGAGGTTTAAATACTCAGGCGAGGTAGGTCTATAGAACGATGGCATGGAACAGTAACCCCGCCCGCCCGTATCATATAAAGGTCGGTAATGTGGTATGGACCTCCACGAGCAGTATTTGGAATGGCGATCAGATAATTGGATTATTTCTTTTGCATTACATCAGATACAAGGTAAGAGCACCAGGCCATCAGAGTCTTGAACACTGAACTCTCCACACACAAGCACACATGAGCACAGTCACTTTAGCACGAACACACACACACCGGTGGGCGGCACGGTCCAGGGCTCTTTTCATTCTTGCACGAGGAAGGATAATAATGATGATCTAGCGTTGATTTCAGGAAGATTCGATAATCAGGTGAAAAATGTGTTTAGTAGGGCTGACCTTCGAATTCTTTTTTGGAATTCGAAGCTTCGGGCCGATATTCCATTTTAATTCGAAGCTTCGAGATAATTCTTTTTATGTTGTGGGACTTTGTTCAACTTTGTCAGTGCTGTAAAGTTGAAACCTTTTAAAATCTTAGACAAACGAATAGGGCTGACCTTCGAAGCTTTTTTTGGCAATCGAAGCTTCGGGCCGAGCTTCGATTTTAATTCGAAGCTTAGAGAAAAAAAATATATATATATATTAATTATAATATTTTTTTTTACATTTTTTTTATCTTATGTTGTGGGACTTGTACAGCACTTTGGTAAACTTTGTTGTTTTTAAATGTGCTCTATAAATAAAGTGGATTGGATTAATTAATTAAGTAGCCCCTTTCGTGACTGTGACGCAGCCAACAAGGTTTCACTCGGCTGCGCTGCCTGGGTGCAGTGGGGCTGCTCTCACAGCCAACGACATGACATTACATAATTATGTTGCAACCTTCGTCTATCAAGCAAACAATTATATTATATTTAATTTATCATTTATAATTATATCGGACAATGCACCTACAAAAGCAGATGATTACAATTAAATTAGCCAACTTGGTAACACATTAGTCATGGCAGCATAGGCATAGCCTTATTAATGTTTTGTGTGGCGTTGCCGTCGTGTACAACGATACTTACGTTTTTTAGGTGATTTGACAAAGTTGTTGTAGAGTTGTGATATGCCATTTTCTTCTGGCATATCTGGCACTCTGCTTTTTGGGCATTGTCTTTGCATATTTTAAAGTGTAACCACACGTCTGATGACTTCTTCGTCGACATGTCTGCTGCTATGTCCTTGTTGTTTTCAACACAGATAATATCCACGTGCTTGTTGTAGAGAGGTGGAGTCGAGGCGCCGCTTACTTTCGTTTCATTGGAATGGAGGCGGGAAGCGCCGCTTACTTTCGTTTCATTGGAATGGAGGCGGGAAGGCGCCGATTACTTTCGTTTCATTGGAATGGAGGCGGGAAGGCGCCGCTTAGTTTTGTTTCATTGGAATGGAGGCGCAAGATTTGAGGCAAAAAAATAAAATAATAATATTATTATTATATTTTTTTTTTTACTTTGCTTTTTTTTTAATGTTCGAAGCTCATGCCATCGAACGAAGCTTCGAAGTATTTAAGACAGCCCTACAAACGAAACACTTTGCTTTCATGAAATATTGTAAGTAGGGATGTCCCGATCCGATCACGTGATTTTCCGAAGATCGCGACCGGCAATTTTTTTTTTTTTTTTTTTTATTCAACAAACATGACCATGTTCACGTCTTAAACTCATACTGAGGCCTTAGTTTTGGGTTTAAATTGCATATCATTCATTTATTTATTGTCACACAGAGCAGAAGAATTTTGCCAAAACGAACCAATAGTATCCAGCTGCAGAACGGCAGACCAGCCACACTCTCGGACCCAAACGCATTTCCTTTGATTTAATTATACATCAAATGATTTATGTCAAGGATTGCAATGCCTCGCTTGAATGAAGTTAACTTTTCACCTGAATAACGTCAACATTCAGGGTGAATGTAATGTGAGAAATTGGGATTTAAATCTTTTATTTTTATTTTTGGATTGGATCGGGAAAGATCGGTATCGGTAGATACTCAAAATCACATGATCGGGATCGGATCGGGAGCAAAAAAATGTGATCGGGACATCCCTAATTGTAAGCCGTCATTTGAGGCTTTATAAAAGCAGCACAATGAACACAAATCTGTCAGTGCCGAGTCTGACCTCATCTAAAATAACAAACGACATTGCTTGTTGTAATTAACAAAGAGAGGCAGAGTTGATTTTGCAAAAAATAAATAAAATCCATATATATGTTTTAATATATTCGGAAAGAAATTTCATATCCGAATCCCATGCCCATCGAACGAAGCTTTGAAGTATTTAAGACAGCCCTAGTGTTTAGTGTATTCCACTAAAGGGCTATTACCGTACTTTTCGCACTATAAGCCGCACCTGACTATAAGCCGCAGCAGCTAAATTGAATGATGTGTACATATATAAGCCGCACTGGACTATAAGCCGCAGGTGTTTTAATGTTTAATTACCATATGTAATTAGCATTGGGACACAATACTGTCGGACAAATAACAAGAATTAACTCATTTACAAGTTGTATTAAGTTTAGCAAATAAGGGAACAGATAAATAACATTTCAATGCAGTCAAAAAAGCTATATTTAGATTTTTACATTTTCGGGTTTGGTCACGTCGAGTCACATATAAGCCGCACCGTTATATAAGCCGCAGGGTCGAAAAATGGGGGGAAAAGCCGCGGCTTATAGTCCGAAAAGTACGGTATTGCCTTTTTCCTGGAATGACTAAGAATCACAAACTATACTCATATTTAAAACGGAAATGTACTGATGAAAAAACAAAACGGTTATTAAGAGTAGTAGTACCTACTTACTGGTCACGGGAGGCTTCAATAATGTTTAGATGGTAATCCATTTTGTGAATCCATTTGTTGAAACAAGATCTTTGTTCTCCTACTATCTTAATGTTAGCCAGCTAAACGTGCATAGCTTATTTAACGTGCATAACATACCTGTGTAACGTTAAGTAACTTGTGTTTCGCTGGGAAACTTCAGCATCACTGCATCACTTGGTTTAATCCAAACGTCCATTCGGAAACGTTGTATTATGAAATAAGACTGGTGAGTGCGAGTCACTCAACACTTTTTTTGCATGATTGATTCATTTCCTGATAATGTATGATGGTGACCCCTCATCTCGACTAGACTTTGTTGTTGTGTCTGTGTTCACGTGTGACTTTCGAATTATTGTAAACACAACATAGTACTGTGATATTCTGATATATATATATATATTTTGTGTGTAATTTTTTTTGTAAAAAAAGCGGAAGTTCGAACCTATTAAAGATTTGAATGCCAACGTAACGAACGTTTGGGCTCAGCCCTACTACACGAATACACTGTGTATTTTTACAAACTTGCGTTTCTAAAAAAAAGAATTTCACCCTGAGTTTTCAAAAGGATCAGGTTTCAGTGACCTAAAACACAGTTTGTGTTGTGGACGAAATGACAAACCACGTAGAAAAAGCTATTCAGATTACTTTATTCACCATATTGTTTGTACAAATGGAACGTGATTCGACATTTACAGTGCATGCTTTTTTTCACAATTAAGAACATCACAACAGTAAATAAATAAACAACAGTAAATAAGTACGTGTGGACCAGGCGTTAATCAAGTTCAATGTTATTCATTCCATGTGCCATTGCCTTTGCAGCAAAGTTAAAATAAAATGGACATAAAACATTAGTGTCTAGATCCCATAGCCAAGAAGCACGTCTGTACATTTATCTTTCACTTGGTTGCAGTGTTTAAGGTTTACGGGATAGGGTTATAAACCTTTTAGTTGGAAGTGCTTTGCAGCAACAAAAAAAAATATTACATACCTCAATAACTGAGCAGAATAGTTTTGATTTTTTTAGGTTAGGTTTTAGCTGCTAGTCAGTCTCTCCCCCTCCCTGCCCTGTCTGCATCAGCTGAGTTGCGTTCTCTCGAGTCAATAACCACGTTAGTTTGTTGGCCAACTCTAACATAGCTAACAGTTGGACATGGCGACAATGAATGTTATATATTGCAAGGTGAAACAGACCTACCATTGCGGCTCTTCAACTAAAACGTCACCAGGAGCTACTATAGATACATTTTCACCTATTAGTCCAGTAATCCGCACGCGCAGGCTCTGCTGCATGGTAGAATGAGTCTAGCATGTCAATCACACTAGGTTGTCCAGTCAAAACAGTTGTGCGGGCAGGACAAATCTCCTGAGAAAAGTACCACAGAGGCCGTACAATTGAACTGGTTACACAATCATCTATAGGCTTGTTGTAATTCCTACACCTGATTTGGATGTGCTGAAAGTTGAAAAGCTGAAAGTCTGCACTTAAAGCACACCTTTATTGTTTCATTCCTAGTCCATTGTGGTGGTGTACAGAGCCAAAATTATGGAAATTGTGTTGATGTCCAAATATCTATAGACCTGACTGTATATGACTTCCCCCACCCATCATTTGACATTTTACAGCCCTGATAGTGGCTGTTTCCTTATGTTTATGCATACCTGTATATATCTAAAATGTATGGACATATCTAGCTTGGGTTGGTTTCATTGCTTTTATATTGATTATACTGATACAATAGTATGCAGCTGTTTGATTATTTTAAAAGATTAAGACATTTAGCAAAAAAAATTATGTATTAACAAAAACAACGGATTGATATTCCTAATTGAAAGCTATGGACTGGAAGAATTCTAAGAGAGAAATCCCCCCAAAAAACGTCCTCCTGAAAGGGTTTTTAAAAGCGGTCGTGGTGGCTGGTAGAACACTGGTGTAGAACTAGAGGGTGGAGTTTGTAGCAGGTGGCTTCTCCACAGGGGAATTTATTGATGTGAACCAGGAGGAAGTAGATCAAATAGAGCTGCCTTAACCTGCCCAGATTGTCTTCACCACATGGGAATAAAGCTACACACACACACACACAACTATATACCTCATTGTGTATAATCAAACCCGCACATAGTCACACAGACGACCTGCCTAGTGTTGTTACACACACACACACACACATTATGCATAACTGTATACCTCATTGTGTATAATCGTACCTGCCTAGTGTTGTCACACACACACACACACACACACACACACACACACACACACACACACACACACACACACACACACACACACACACACTTCAGTTTAGTCCAATAAACCAAACGTGCATAGAAAGGTAAGATGCCCTGTGACAAAATAGGAGAGGAATTGTCATTATCCTGAACTATCTTTTTGTTTTTTTAGAATCTTTCAGAAGCATCCGATGAAGAGCTGAATGATGACCTTCTTCAGAGTGATGATGAAGACATGAGGTGAGCCAACTACACCCTGTGTTCGAACCAGAAACATATTCCTAGTATTGAGTTGTACCCCCTGAAGGCTCAGAATGATCCATGTTTAATCTGTCGTCTCCTCACAACCTCACAACTCTCCCCTTCATGATTGAAGTGGATTTAATAAGTCAACTCAATAAGGGATTGTGGTTTTCACTTTCAAACCCAGCATTAAATAATCCCTTAAATTTTAAGTAGGGATGCATATCGGTACAATACCAAGCTAAAATAGAATATTGGTATGGGAGAATTTCCCTGATACTAAAATCACGTCTTAACATGCCAGACTGGCCAGTATGACTGCTACCATACTGTCTTTATAGCTGTATCACTGTACATATTTATAGAATAGAAGTACTTTATTGATCCTGAGGGAAATTCAGATCGCTCACAATGAACATTCAGTTAGTCAAAAGTCACAAATAAGAATAGGAATAAGAATAAAAAAATAAAAAAACAGTCAGATATATATACATTCTAAAATATGTACGGTATATACATTACCGGTATTTATTTTATTTTTACTTGCATTTTTATTTGCAATTTTTTAAACATCAAAAATAAATAAAGGAGTGACATGGGTTCATCGGTCCATACATTGTTTATTTACATTTCAATTTCTTTTCTTGTTTCCTTTTCATTCTTCTGTGATGTCGTTTCCTTTCTTCCTATATTCCTCCCACTTTTCTCATTTTGACTCCAATTTCTCCTCTTGTAGCCTCAGCATGTGTGATTCTCTCCATTTCCCGTATCCCCTCTATTATCTCTATCCATTTTTCCTTCGTCTGCGTTTCTACCCTGTACCACAGTTTAGTCAATACTTTCTTGGCTGCTACTAATAGTATCTTAATCAGATATTTGTCTTCTCCCTGAATTTCGTTCTGTCAAGTTCCCTAGGTATAGTACTTGACCTGTCTGGGGTATTTCATATCCTACTATTTCATTTATGATCCCTCCTATCTCCTCCCTTCTTATTTTCTGACATTCCCAGAATATGGGTGTGTGGTTTGCTACTTCTTGCCCACATTTTCTCCAACATGGCTTTTGTGTTGGCATGTAATTGCCCTGTATTTCTGGTGTTATAAAGAATCGAATTATGTTTTTCCACCCAAACTCCCTCCATATCCTTGATTCTGTGGTTGATTGTTGTATCTTACATGTATTATACCATTCTTCCTCTGTTATCTCTGTTTCTAATTCCTTCTCCCACTTTTCTTTTATATACAAGGTTGTAATTTCCTTGCTGTCCATTATTGCCTGATATAGTGCTGATATAACCCTCCCCTTCCTTCCTTCATATGTTTTTACCATTATCTTAATTATCCCATGCTGTTCTTTGTCTGTCTTGTTTTATTTCCTTGTTATAGTAATCTCTAATCTGTTGTATATACATTCTAATATTACATTCTTATATTACAACTCTGTACATGCATCTGATTAGCACTACACTCAGTAGTACTAATTAATATATTTTGTACCCAGTTTAATCACCTGTACATTGTATATTACTATTGTACTTTACTGTTACATTTGCACTCTGGTTGGATGCCAAACTTTTCATTGTACTGTACTTGTGCTGTATAATGACAATAGATTTGAATCTAATCTAAGAAATCAACACAAACTGACTTGATTTTCAAAATTTTTGACACGATAACGCTCTAATGGAGAAAGAAAATCATGATATCTCAATAGTTTCTGTCCAATGACCCCAAAATGACGGTCCATGTCTATACTGTTCATTAAAATTCATTCATCAGTATCTGGACTGAAAGCGTCTGGTCGGTTCATCCCTAGTTGTAAGGAAGGACAGAATAACCACCATTCAAAATCCTCCCAGATTCAATACGAATTTCACTTTTGAGGTTTCGATAAGTGAGGTTTCGATATACTACACAGCTGTGTTTGACATAAAAAAATATATAATTCTGAGCCAAAATCATACATTAAATAAGATGCAGAATTGATTTAACCATCAACATCTTTAATTTATTTATTCACATTTGACCTTGGATGGGTTTAACTTGTAGAGAAACATAGGTTTGTGTAACTTTTCTTAGCCGATCATGGACAAAAAATGCAGGTCAGTTTTACTTGAGTTTACAAACATTACAAAATTAAACAAACCTTTTTACCGTCTTGATATTTAACTGTTACGTTATTGTCGGTCCTTGGATCAAAGGTTCAAACTAAACATTAGAGTGGAAACACACGACCGCAGCAGACTGCAGAGAGTGGCTCGATCAGCCAAACGCACAATTGGAGGTGGGCTTCCCACTCTCCAGGACATTTACACCAGGTGTTGCAGGGCCAAGGCTAAGAGAATAGCCAAAGACTCTGGTCACCCAAACAACTGCCTCTTTGCACTGCTGCAGTCGGGCAAGAGCTACTGGAGTCTCATGGCCAGTACAGAGCTAGAGCCATATGAAATCCGCGTTCACGGAATCGCGGACGGAATCACAGAATTGAGCAATAAAAACGGAATCAACTGTAAACGTGGAATATTGCAGAATTTGCCATAATCTGGACTGAAATTCTGTGTTCGGGAGAACATGGAACGTTTGGTGCAACGCGAACATGACCGGGGACGCTACAGCGTGTTACACACAACACGCAGCAATTTCCAAGCGTCTGGCTGCTTCGGTGTGTTAATGTTAACGTCAGAAGAAATTCCACACTAAGCCCTAAATTCAGAGCAGCGCAGTATCCTAATGACTTGTATATGACCGGCGATAAGGTGTTTTGCAAATTCTGTCAACATGCCGTGGACTGGACTCGCAAAACACGTGCGAAGTTCACTCTCCAAAAGCCATGTCATGAACACGGAAAAACTGCTTCAAAACAGAGTAGGGTATATCTGCAGTGCCGCAGCCCCATACACACCAGCTCTCTAACGATGATCCCTGGTGATCACAATAGATACAGCTAGAGGGCGAGGCTAATCACTGACACTATTGTGATAAAATAGCTATGTAACGTTGCAGTACATAAAGTACACAGGACTAGAAAGTATAGCTTCTTGCTAAATCTGGTGCACCCATCTATTTGTTTAATGCAAATGATTGTCAGTACACACTGTCTTTTATAAACTAAACTAAAGGTGCCTAAATTATGCATTACTATATTTCATCACAATAGAATAGATATAGCTAGGCTACTTTCATTGTGATAATGTCAGTAGTAGCTAGCTGTATCTATTGTTTGTTTACACTTGAAATGTGTATTTTTATTTTGTCACTATTACCGGTATTTGAAAAATATTGTGTAAAATTGAACTGTATTTCTGAGTTGCAGCACTTTAAAAACATTAAATGGACTGTTATATCTTATTAAATTGTGGACATTTATTCATTCCCACTTATTAGACACTATTTCTGATGGTAAAATGAGCGTACAAAGCAAAATACAGAATTCAGAAATATTAAAACGGAAAAAACTGAATTTGGAAAAAAAATTAATGGAATTTGGAAAAAAATTTAACGGATTTCATATGGCTCTAAGAGAGACTTAAAAGGAGCTTCTATCCCCAGGCCATCAGGATGCTCAATGACTCTAATGTAACATCAACCCATCCATTCTACATTCATTGCACACACATCCACATGCACACGCTCACTTTACCTTTAACATTCACTTTAGACACTTTTTAACACCATATTTTATCTATTTATTACTAAAGATTTGCACTACACCTCTACTACACCTGTTTCCATTGTGTTGCATTTTGTACTTTAGTTTTGCATATTTTATATAGTGCTGTTTAGTCTTAATTTTTTTTTTTTTTTTTTTTTTTTTTTTTTTTTTTTTATTACTGTGAAGCACAATCTCAGGAGGCTCATACAGAACCAAGCATTTCACTGTAATGTACATGTACCTTATATGTGACAAATAAAACAAAACTTGAAAAACAAGCCTAAATTGTCTTGCGCTTGGCTGCAATCATGGTGCCGACCTTTATTATTGTATCGTTGGAAAATCGTAATTGATCTATTTTCTTTTTATTCAGCGGCCAGAATGTGAGCCTCAACGCCCCGGTGAGCGTGGCCGCGTCCTACAGCCAGCAGGACAACCTGGAGGACGCCGTTTACACGGACGACATCGTCAACCTGGGCACCGATGGCTACGAGGAGGGGGTGGAGGGCTACCAGCGGGTGGGCGGAGAAGAGTATGCAGAGGGATACGGCCAGGCCGCCGAGGTCGCGGACGACCAAATGGAATACTCAGGAGACCTGGCAGGGGGGGACGAGGGCTACCAGGACGAGGTGTTAGACATCCAAATCAGTGAGCCCATAGACAGCGAATTTCAAGTGAGTCCCAGTCCTCCCCTCGCACTCACTTACTCTATGCCACACACGCACGCACGCACGCGCGCGCACACACACACACACACACACACACACACACACACACACACACACACACACACACACACACACACACACACACACACACACACACACAATCACACACAATCACACAGACACACACAGACACACACACACACACACACAGTCACACACACACACACAGTCACACACACACACACACACACCGCCTCCTTCTCCCCTTGTCTGTCTAACTCTATCGTCTAGTAGATAGAGATAATGTCAGTTTTCTTCCCGTCGTGCCATGGGGATTGAAATCCATTGCGCGGAAGGAGCTGCATGGTGGTGTTGTGAAGGGGAGGGAGGGGGTGGGTGAGATTCATTATCATTAACCGCCAGTGGATTTCTCCATCTTGCTGACAAAGTTTGTGTTGACAGCTTGTTTGGTCGCGATGTGCCGCCGTTGCCTCCAAACCCTGGTGCCTTTGTGACCTTGGGGCCGTGGAGGAGAGAGAGCGAGATAGGCTGCTTTGTGTGAGGGAGATGTGCTGCCAATCGGCGGAGGTTAATTCGAGGGGCTTTTTATCTGGGGCTGTAGACTGGATCTGATAAAGTCTCACACAGGTGAAAAGATTATTGACCTTCCTAAGGACACCCCATACAGTTTTATAATGATTGATGCGATCCCCCCCCCCATTTATTTTTTTCTTCATTCGACCTGTCTTCCCTCTCGGCCCAGATTTTAAGAGGATCATCATAGATAAGGTCAGACCCGCGTGCAAATGTCCGTTCCGGCCCATTTGCAGAGGTGCGATGACGCTTGACACCTAACACAGATGTGTTTAGCCACAGCCCACAGATAAGCTGGGTGACCTTCTTAACCGGGACCGTGATGCACAACAAACCGGGTGCTTATTTTGGAAATGTGTGGTTTTTGCTTTTGCGCATTGGACGGATGCATATTTGTATTCTTGGGGTGTAAAACCGCCATTTTGTTTACAAGGTCACTACACAGCGTCCGGGCTTACCGTTTGTGTTTACCGTGGTATTCATTCAGGGGTAATACGTGGAACAGTTTAAAGGATTAAGCCGTCGCATACCCCCCCCCCCCCCAGTTTGTGCGTCCATGTCGCTTGCTGAGGAGGGTATTTTTTGGCATTGATATGTGTCGCCGGTACCGCCGGTTAATGGACCACGGCGCCAAATTCCACGGTTCTGACCTCTACCGAGTGACCTCACTTAGTGTCGTTATGATGGTATTAATGGCCTGTTTGCGTTCCTACCGGCAGTTAGGCCCAGTTATATTATATATATATATGTAGAGCCATATGAAATCCGTTTTTATTATTTTCCAAATTCCATTTTATTTTTTCCCAAATTCCGTTTTTTCCGTTTTAATATTTCAGAATTCTGTATTTTGCTTTTTATGCTCATTTTACCATCAGAAATAGTGTCTAATAAGTGGGAATGAATAAATGTCCACAATTGAATATGATATCACAGTCCATTTAATGTTTTTAAGTGCTGCAACTCAGAAATACAGTTCAATTTTACACAATACTTTTCAAATAATATTGTGACATAATAAAAATACACATTTCAAGTGTAAACAATAGATACAGCTACTACTGACATTATCACAATGACAATGTCAGTAGCCTAGCTATATCTATTATATTGTGATGAAATATAGTAATGCATAATTTAGGCACCTTTAGTTTAGTTTATTTCGTTTATAAAGGGCAGTGTATAATGACAATCGTTTGCATTAAACAAATGGATGAGTGCACCAGATTTAGCAAGAAGCTATCATTTCCATCTATAGTCCTATGTACTGTAACGTTTCATAGCTATTTAAGTTTATTTAGATTATAAAGGGCAGTGTATAATGTAGGGCTGTCTTAAATGCTTCGAAGCTTCGTTCGATGGCACAAGCTTCGAACATTAAAAAAAAATCGAAGTAAAAAAAAAAAGATAAAATATTTTTTTTTTTTTACTTCGATTTGTGTGTATGTGTGTGTGTGTGAGAACTACCCATCCCAGTTAGGACAGCCGAATCCCGTCCTATCTTTCGCCGTCAACTAAAGACTCACTTCTTCAACCATTATCTGAAATGATTAAAAAAAAAATAATCTAACCGTGACTAACCTTACTGTCATGCACTTTTCCTAATAAACTAACCTACACTGTAACACGCAACACTTTGATAAACATTGTTACTCAGCTGATAGAGTTGTACCCTTCTTGCTGTCTTGTCGTACAGAACTTGTAAGTCACTTTGGATAAAAGCGTCAGCTAAATGACTAAATGTAAATGTGTGTGTGTGCGTGCGTGCGTGCGTGCGCGCGCGCGCATGGGGCCATTGGGTGGGGCCGGGGGACAAATACACTGGAGGAAAGTAACCCAGCTCAGCACTGCCCAAATTATATCATCACTATTGCCTGTTTGAAGGATATCATCCTCAAATACATATACACCTACATGCCTTGTAGAATTCCACACATAAGAAAGAAAGATACTGGGATGAATAAACAAAATAGGAAATAAAATTTAGATAAGGTGCTACTGAGATGTTTTGGTGAGTTCTTTGTTTTTTTGTGGAAGTTGCCCTTCTTAAAAATGCATGAACATTCAGGAACCCAGCTCAGCACTGCCCAAATTATATCATCACTATTGCCTGTTTGAAGGATATCATCCTCAAACACATATACACCACCTACACGCCTATTCTCAGTCCTTGCCCCACAATGGTGGAATGAACTACCCACCCCAGTTAGGACAGCCGAATCCCGTCCAATCTTTCGCCGTCGACTAAAGACACTTCTTCAGCCATTATCTGAAATAAAATTTAAAAAAAATCTAACCCTAACTAACCTTACTGTCATGCACTTGTCCTAATAAACTAACCTACACTGTAACACGCAACACTTTGATGAATATTGTTACTCAGCTGATATAGTTGTATCCTTCCTGATGACCTGTCGTACAGAACTTGTAAGTCGCTTTGGATAAAAGCGTCAGCTAAATGACTAAATGTAAATGCCTTGTAGAATTCCACACATAAGAAAGAAAGATACTGGGATGAATAAACAAAATAGGAAATAAAATGTAGAAATGTATGCAATACATAAATAAATATGAATCTCCATATATGAAATAGAACATTTAGATAAGGTGCTACTGAGATGTTTTGGTGAGTTCTTTGTTTTTTTGTGGAAGTAGCCCTTCTTAAAAATGCATGAACATTCATTGATAATTGGTCTGTAGTGGAGTCTACAAGGTCTACATTGCCGGACCATGTAGAATTCTGTGCATAGTTTAGTCTACACAGGCCATATTTCAAATAATCAAAATCTTACTTCATTCATCTTAAACATTCTTGATTTGGGGGATTGGTAGTTCCCATGAAATCTGAAGTTGTTCAAACGACAACAGCGATCCACCTTGAATTAAATCACACAGCCGTGTTGGCTGCGTCACAGTCACGAAAGGGGCTACTTAATTCATTAATCCAATCCACTTTATTTATAGAGCACATTTAAAGACAACAAAGTTTACCAAAGTGCTGTACAAGTCCCACAACATAAGATATAAAAGAAAAAAAAAGAGAAAAAGTATTAATTTTTTTTTTTAATTCGAAGCTTCGAATTAAAATCGAAGCTCGGCCCCGAAGCTTCGATTGCCAAAAATATTTTGGTCCGCCAAAGGGGGGCCTGACAAAGTTTGAGAAGCACTGCCTAAAACCAACCAGTGATCCCTCCGTTGTTTAATCACTACCCACAGTAATGTGGCCGGTTAGCCCATCCAAAGCAAGGGAGCCCGACATTGTGACTAGTTGTGTTCAGCGGGACTATAGCGATCAAGTATATATGCATATTATCTTTTATGATGTTCGTTATATGTTTTGTTTATCTGTCTGTAATCTATGTGGTTAGCGCGCAGCATGGCCATACTGTTTTTAGTGTAGGAAAAGTATCCAAAATCCTGCCTGTATCTAACCCATCGTGTAGGTTTAGCTGGTACATTACTTCCCGAGGTACAGCGAAAATGTCCCGTGTAACTTTTGGTTAATTCAGAAATATATAGACTATAGAGTTGCTCTCCTCAATTGTGCCTGGGAGCGAACCAAGACTGCAGTGTGTACGCAAACCAGAGGGGTTTGCGTACACACTTTATGAAGTAGCAGAAACGGACTTAATCATCTGTGTGTATCAGTCAGTCGATGTGTGTCTGTTGCTGGCACTGAGTCATGATACTGCAGAGAGGGACCAATGAAGGAGTGATTTGTGCACAAAGTCAGTCGATGATATTTTTCTTTCGCCGCCGTTGAACCGAAGAAGAGTGTTTTTATCTTGAGACATATTTCTGTATATCATGTCAAAACATTTACATCTCATTGAATTTCAAATGCCTTCACGAATAGTAATGAAGCCGCCCGCTCACTGTTATGGTAATTCAGAGGGGTGGGGGGGTTAATAACGTCATGTTTTCCTCTGTGCTCATTGCTCAGTGTTAATTCTTCCTTCATCACATGCTTGTCTCCAGCCCAAGACTTTTTTCCAGTATGCAGCCTTGTCGTCGGGCCTCTAGTGTGTGAGAACCTATACAGGGTATCTGCGGGATATTAAAAAGTATTCCATTCATAATTCTCAATTTAAGGCCTTAAAAGGTATTTAAAAGGTCTTCAATTTAAATTGCACATGTATACAATATATGAATGTCTTTATATTCGAGTCATTGTTTTTTGTGCGGCTACCGGGGCCGTGGTGCATCTGGAGAGAGCTTGTATGGAACGCACAAGAATTAAAATCGGCGTGCAAGTTCAGTGTCGCTATGTTTGAATTTTGTTAATATTGTCGTGAAATTGGTATAAAATTGTACTCTTAAGTGGTATTAAAAAGTCTTGAATTTAACTTGTTGAAACCTGCAGATACCCTGGTGACAACTTATATTGGCAGGCACAGTAACCTCAACTATATAACCTCAAGAGTACAATCGCATTTCATAGCATTTCCTGCATGGCTTTGATGTCGACCCTCTTTTCTTCTCCTCTTGTGTGTAATAAATGCCTCGTAACCTCCTATCTCCCTGCGTTTCTCATTCAGCTCTTGGCCTACTGAGTCATGGCGAGGCCGCGGTGCGTCTCTGGCCTGTTCTCTCACACGGGGATGATCGAAACATGAATTGCCATTGCTGCCTTTTTTTATCAGGAATAACAGATAATTGGATTTTCCACTCACTGTCGTTGCTTTTAGGACGATGAGTACTCGACAACCTACACCGACGACCGGGGCGGCCGACAGGCAGAGGCACCCGAGGAGGCGGGAGAGGCGCAGGAGGAGGAGGAGGACCAGACCACGGGGAGTTCTCAGCTCCTGGAGGACGAGGTAGGCTGCTTACCTCAACCTACATCATCCGTCTCAACAATAAAGTCTCTGACAATCCTGGTCGGACCAAATGCGCTGGAGCCGCACAGTGATTTGCGATGTGCAGGCGGGTTGCGAACAGCTAATCAATACCGGCCTTGTATCTCTGCACCCATTGAGAAACTTGTGCTTTGGTCACGTGAGCTTTGAAGCCGTTAACGTCGATAGTGGAAAAGAGGAGGTAACGTGACATCATAGACGGCTGTTATTAACACGAGAACCTCTCTTCTCCTCAGGTCGAGAACGAAGCCGAGGAGGAAACGAAGGAGGAGTCGGACGAGGAGGAGGACGAAGATGAAGAATCCGGCCGATTGCGGTTTAAATCGGAGAGGAAGGATGCGTCCGTCGTGCGGTTGGCCGATGCAGGCAACAAAAGAAGGAACATCCCGGAAACACTAGGTACAGGTCGTGTCCTCCCGGGGCACTAAACACTAGGTACAGTTTGTGACCTCATAACAGTAAAACACTAGGTACAGGATGTGACCTCATAACAGTAAAACACTAGGTACAGGATGTGACCTCATAACAGTAAAACACTAGGTACAGGATGTGACCTCATAACAGTAAACACTAGGTACAGGATGTGACCTCATAACAGTAAAACACTAGGTACAGGTTGTGACCTCATAACAGTAAAACACTAGGTACCGGATGTGACCTCATAACAGTAAAACACTAGGTACCGGATGTGACCTCATAACAGTAAAACACTAGGTACAGGATGTGACCTCATAACAGTAAAACACTAGGTACAGGTCGTGACCTCATAACAGTAAAACACTAGGTACAGGTTGTGACCTCATAACAGTAAAACACTAGGTACAGGTCGTGACCTCATAACAGTAAACACTAGGTACAGGATGTGACCTCATAACAGTAAAACACTAGGTACAGGTTGTGACCTCATAACAGTAAAACACTAGGTACCGGATGTGACCTCATAACAGTAAAACACTAGGTACAGGATGTGACCTCATAACAGTAAAACACTAGGTACAGGTTGTGACCTCATAACAGTAAAACACTAGGTACCGGATGTGACCTCATAACAGTAAAACACTAGGTACAGGATGTGACCTCATAACAGTAAAACACTAGGTACAGGTCGTGACCTCATAACAGTAAAACACTAGGTACCGGATGTGACCTCATAACAGTAAAACACTAGGTACAGGATGTGACCTCATAACAGTAAAACACTAGGTACAGGATGTGACCTCATAACAGTAAAACACTAGGTACCGGATGTGACCTCATAACAGTAAAACACTAGGTACAGGTCGTGACCTCATAACAGTAAAACACTAGGTGCAGGTTGTGACCTCATAACAGTAAAACACTAGGTACCGGATGTGACCTCATAACAGTAAAACACTAGGTACAGGTCGTGACCTCATAACAGTAAAACACTAGGTACAGGTTGTGACCTCATAACAGTAAACACTAGGTACAGGATGTGACCTCATAACAGTAAACACTAGGTACAGGTCGTGACCTCATAACAGTAAAACTATGGCCTTTAGACTAACCCTAAAACCTAAGGGGAGGCAGCCTTCAGTTCCTATGGCCCTAGACCAGGGGTTCTCAAACTTTTTCATATCGCAACCCCATTTTATTTTGGAAATTTTTTGGCGACCCCGCACGTGTATCGCGTAATTTTAACATGGAAATAATGAATATCAAAATAAAATAACTTGATCATGCATATTTATTAGCAAATGAAATTACAGCACAATGTTTTTTTTTATCCACTTTTTCTACCATTTTCTATATTTTCTCCCATCCCAATTTCGTATCATCCAATTCAACCCTCCCCTGTCACGGACGCGGTTTCTTGCCTCCCACAAGCCGGCTGCAATGTGGACTAAGTCATGCATAGCACAAGTCCCCTCCGGTACTTGAGGTAACAGCAGTCGCATCTTTTCACCTGCGCAGCTCGATCTCTCAGTGGCGAGGAGTAACGCGTGGGAGGCTCACGCTGCCTCCGACACTTCCTGATTCTACTGTGCAGGCGCACCAACCGATCTGTAGGAGTCGCTGTCCACAACGCCCGATCCCCACCCATCAGTTTCCCACCCCCTAATACGGCCAATGTGTATTAGTACGGACGACCAGCTAAACTGAAAGCAAATGTGGAGCGCTGGGCTCGAACTGACGAGCCCAGCGTCTCCAGCATTTCGTGGCGAGGGCCTTGCCCACTACGCCACGTAGACGCCCTAAATTACAGCACAATGTTATTAATTAAATGAATGAATATTATCAAACAGAATTGTTTCTGTATACACATTTATAAAACGATCGAGGCATATTTAGCCAATATGTTGGCAGAACTTTTATTTTTTTAATGCGTTCACTTCACTCGCATGCGCTTTTCAAGAATAAACTAAAACTAGACTTAATGGGAAGGGTGTGCTTGTACATTTGAACATAGTTCCATGATACATGGCTGCGTTGTGCTGAGAAAGAGGCGCAGATCCGCTTCTACTCTGAGGCGAGATCTGTATTTATTTTTTATTAATGTCAGAGCCGAGAATCCCGCTTCACAGAGGTATATTCATGCAAACGGGACAAGCTTTCTCAGCGCAGCATTACACATCACTGGGTAGTCGTTCCGGACTGCTCTAAAACCGTAGTTTTTTTTCTGAAAGAAAGCTAACTTCCGTTTTAAATTCAGGATGCTTAGTTTCCAAGTGCCGCTGTAATTTACTTGGTTTAAAGCTCTCGTTAGCAAGGATCTCGTAACACAAAACGCACTGTGGTCTCGGGTCATCTTCTTGGCCAGTCCAAGTAAATCCATATGCCAAGTATTTAGGGTCATAACTTCTTTTACTTCGTTTCATAGTAGTGCTGATATCGCTACTACTAAATTCTGACTTTCTCTTGCCAGCATTTGGAACACACGCACGTGACACGCCGCTTCTGACAACAAACCTATCCATTGCGTTCAGCCGAACGCACAATTAGAGGGGGGCTTCCCACCCTCCAGAACATTTACAACAAGCGGTGCAAGGGGAAGGCTAAGAGAATTATTAAGGACTCGAGCCACCCGAACAACTGCCTCTTTGAACTGCTGCCGTCAGGCAAGCGATACCGGAGTCTTATGGCGAGCACAGAAAGACTCAGAAGGAGCTTCTATCCCCAGGCCATCAGGCTGCTAAACGAACAATAATCGCTAAACGAACAATAATCACTATGCAACAACCATCAAATGCACACAGCACACACACCCACACGCACACACACACTCACTCAAACAAACAACACACTGCAGCACCCACTCTCCACACTTAGATCACACAAACACACTTACACTTTATATTTATTGATAAAGGATTTGCACTACAACTCGTACACCTACTGTGAATTGTACCTAAACTGCACCTCGTCCATTTATGCCTTGCACTATATAGTATTGTATATTAGTACACTGCACAGTATTGTATATTGTATGGTAACTACGTCTACGAACATTGTACATATGTCTAAACTGAACACTGTGACCTCTTTTTTTTTCTTCTAATTTTTACTATGTTTTTATTTCATACTTATCTTGTCATGCACAGTCTCTGGAGCGCAACAGTAAGAAGCATTTTGTACAAAAGTATTCTGTACTTCTGTATGACAACTATTAAAGAAACTTGAAACTTGAACTTGAAACTTGAACTTGCGAGTGTCCAGGTTAAATTAATCAAATCAGCTTTATATGCTTGGTCTGGAAAGCCCCCCCCCCCCCTCCCCTTTATTTACGAGACAGTGTCGATCACAAATATCTGAGTACACATTGACTCCCAAAAGACCAGACGATTATACCTGCGCAGGGCTTATCACGCACGCTCGTGCATGCACGTCGCAGCACTTTGCGCTCCTCTGACTCACAAAAGACCAGACGTGGCTTCAGTCATTATACCTGTGCAGGATGTATGAGATGTGTATTGAAATACTGTGCCTCCGTTGATGCAGCGGCGAGACATGGCAAATACACACAGCGGCCAGGTGGAAAACTTGATCAGAGTTGGGCTTGCAGATATATATATATTTTTTTTTAAATAACTTTTGCCAATGCGCTGTCACCTACCCGCGACCCCAATTTGGGTCGCGCCCCGTAGTTTGAGAACCGCTGCCCTAGACTAACCCTAAAACCTATGGTGAGGCAGCCTTCAGTTCCTATGGCCCTAGACTGTTGTTGACAGCTTCAAAAGAAATCTTAGAAAAGACTTTAAACATATTTTTAGTGTGGCTTTAGAAAGCGCTCAAATGTTTTTTTTAGGTGAATCGGAGCGCTTCATATTGTCCTTGTTTATCCTTCCCGCGTACAGAACTCTCAGAGCAGGCCAAGGCGGACCTGATGGAATTCGAGGAGCAAGAACGTCAGAAAAGACAGAACCGCTGCGGCAGAGGGGGGCGAGGCAGGGGTCGAGGAGCATTCATGATGTTCGGAATGGGCAACTTCCGGGGCAACGGGAGAGGACGAATGAATGACCAGAGGATCCCACTGATGGGACACATGGGCATGCAGGTACGTCCAAGGTCTTCAGATAGTCAGGTCTGGACATTTACAACGTTTCCTTGACAGTAATGCATAAGAAGTTTAGTGACCACTGGGACCAGGGTTGATTTTTATTTATTTATTTATTTATTTTTGCCTTTCTCATTTGCTACCATCCCCCAAATTAGTCGCTATGCCAATTCCCTTCCTGGTCATTGCACTGCCCTACTGTCTGTCTGGGCAGGGTGACTGTAGACTAACACATGCCTCCTCCGATACATGTGGAGTCACCAGCTGCTTCTTTTCACCTGACTGCTAGGAGTTTTCCCTGGGAGAGTAGCATGTGCGGAGGTTCATGCTATCTCCCCCAGATACTCTCCCTGCTGGACAGTTACCCCAACCAACCAGTAGGAGTTGCTGTTGCAATGACCAGGACTCCTACCCCACCGGCTTCCTACCCACAAACACTTTGTAGGAACAACTGACCAAGCTGGAGGTACCGTTGCCGGGAATTTAACCTGGGTCTCTGCGGTGGTAGGCGAGTCCTTAGACCTCCATGTTACCCAGCTGCACCGGGGCCAGGATTTCATTGATAAAAGTAACCTACTTTTAAACACTTGTCCCAGGTCAGCCCCATGAGTTGGGTACTTCCACTTCGGTCGCTAAGCCATAGATGGTAATATAGGAACCTTGGTATATTGTAGGGCTGACCTTCGATTTTTTTTTGGAATTCGCAGCTTCGGGGCCGAGATTTGATTTTAATTCGAAGCTTCGAAATAAAAGATTATAATTAAAAATAAATTAAAAATTAAAAAAAGATTTATGTTGTGGGACTTGTACAGCACTTTGTTCAACTTTGTCAGTGCTGTAAAGTTTAAACCTTTTTAAATCTTAGACAAACAAAACACTTTGCTTTCATGAAATATTGTAAGCTGTCATTTGAGGCTTTATAAAAGCAGCCCAATGAACACAAATCTGTCAGTGCCGAGTCCGACCTCATCTTAACACTTTCAGTGCCCATGACGTCATATGACGTTTTATCAGCCCAATGCCTGAATGCCCACGACGTGTATTAGCGTTTAATTTTTTTATTAGCGATCTGATTTCATATTTCATCAACCGAGTCTCCCGTTGGTACAGCAGCTCCTCCAGCAGCTCAGAATGGAAAAAAGCGCCCCCTATCGTCTATCCCTGTGTAACTGTAGGTCAGTCGCTTAGACTGACCTGGGATCAGTCGCTATGTAGAGGCAGAGCCAGCTGGCTCCTTGAGCTGGCAAGCTGTCTGCTCAACATGGAAGTCATCGCGGGACGGGAATCAGCCTGGAATATATATTCACAGTAGCCAATACTCAATCAATAAGCGTGATCGATTTTTGGAATTGCGATCAGGAATTGGAATGATCTTTTTGGAGAACATCTGATCTGAGGTAAGGAATCTATTTTACCAGTCTTGGGATAATCAGAGTTGTATTCGCTGAGATCTCAGCGTCTGCCCTATGTGTGATGTGTCTCTGTGTGCGCGATCGCTGATGAGGAAATCAGATAATCGATTTTCAGCTCGCGGCCCCAGCGTGCATACGTACACATATACTATCGATAATCTAGCGTTTATTGGAAAACGATTCATAAATAGGCAGAAAAATTACAAAGTTTGTGTATTCTAGAATATTCCAGTAAACGTCTTTTATCATGGAATATTTATATTTTCCTTGAAAATGAGGGCTTTTCAAAATACTATAAAACGAAAATGAACCGATAAAAAAACAATCCGCTTCGACAATGTTGACTGGAAAACGAGTCATTGATAAGCGACGGGCAGATTAGACACATAGCCATAATTTAAAACATAGATTAGGCGTTTTTAACGCTAACATTGAAGTGGATGGTGGGCATTCAACCGGTAAATCAAGGTTAAGCTTGGGCTCTGAAAGTGTTAAATAACAAACAGCATTGCTTGTTGTAGTTAACAAAAAGAGAGGCAGAGTTGATTTAGCAAAAAAATAAAAAATAAATCATATTTTTTTATATATATAATCGATTTTTTTTTTCATATTCTAATCCCATGCCCATCGAACGAAGCTTCGAAGTATTTAAGACAGCCCTAGTATATTGTATTTCTTCTTGAAAGATTAGTGCGCGTGTGTGTAAGGGCTTAAGTTGGGTAAGGACTTTGGCATGCTTGGGTTTCTCTGTACCTTTTACAGCACCAATCACCAATATGAAATATTTTGTTCGCTCCTGCTCTCTGCTACCCCAAGGACTGGAGCTGTGATCATTAGTTCATGACCAAAAAGAAAAAAATAGTCAATTAACCCACTCCCAACCCACACTCTTCTCCCCTTATCAATGTTGATATATGGATTATACCAAATCATTTGGCGGTAGTCCGTTTAGACAACATTATACAAAATTGTATTTGATCTTTGCCTTTATTATTGGATCTCTCTCCAAGCATATAATCCGTTCATTTACATTGTTCATCCATGCCTTTTTAAAGCCATCGCCCTTGAGGGACAAGAAAGTCACTTTAAACATATAATGGAAATAAGTGGAACAATGGTGGTGCTTTTCAATGAGGAAAGGTATCTGGAGTTCAGGATTGGACCACGATTATTCATTATTCCCAGGTTTTACCGAGAGCTTGTATGGAACGTGCAAGAATGGATGTGCAGCCAGTGTCTTTTTTGACATTTTGAAACCTGCAGATACCCTGTGAGAACATCATCACTCTTCCTTTCCTGACATATAGGTTTCATTGACACATAATTGCAAGGAGGATATCTGTGTCCTCCAAGAAAAACACATTCTGTGTTCACCCCCATCATTTCTCTCTCTGTCTCTCTGTCTCTCTGTCTCTCTCTCTCTCTCTCTCTCTCTCTCTCTCTCTCTCTCTCTCTCTCGCTCTCTCGCTCTCTGTCTCTCTCTCTGTATCTCTCTCTTTGTCTCTCTCTTTGTCTCTCTGTCTGCCTCTGTCTCTCTCTCTTTCTGTCTCTCGGTCTCTGTCTCTCTCTCTTTCTGTCTCTCTCTCTGTCTCCGTCTCTCTCTCTGTCTCCGTCTCTCTCTCTCTCCGTCTCTCTCTCTCTCCGTCTCTCTCTCTCTCTCTGATCTACAGTCTCACAGGATGCCTCCTCCTCATCACCACCTTCATCAGCAGCACCACCATCAGCACCACCAACAGTCCCAGCAGCGTCATCACGCTCCAATCCCCCGGGGGCTCCCTCCCTTCCACGGGGGCCCTCTGGCCCAGCAGCCCCTGCAGCCGCTCATCCCCCACCACATAGCGCACCGCTCGCCGCCCGTACGGCCCCAGATGGAGCCGCCGCCGCGCATCATGAGCTCCCCGCCACCCAACTTCCCTCAGCAGCACCAGCAGCAGCAGTCCCCTCAGCCTCCACAGCCTCCGCAGCCTCCACAGCCTCCGCAGCCTCCGCAGTCCAAGAACATCCACATCAACCCCCACTTCAGAGGCCCCGCCTCCTCCCCCGTACAAGGTAGGCCCCTGTTCTATTCGATTTTTTAGACAAGGTTTGCTTCTTATCAAAGCCCGACTTATACTGATGTCGATAGATCGGACGATATTCGCACATGGTTTTTAGCAACGATCCATCAAACTTGAGTTGTGACAAAGGTATGTAATAAGCTATTCCTTTATTGATCCCCTTGGGGAAATTCATAGCATAGCAGCATGGGGGAAGGGGAGGTATGGGCAGGGTAATGGTAGAAGACATACAATTTTATCATAATAAAAATATGAGAAAAGTAAACGGTGTAAAGGTGCAGATAAGTGTCTGTATGCTCTTATCAGTTATATTATATGTTACAATAAATATAGGTGATAAATAATTCGAATCTGAATATATATAGAGATTATATATTAACACTATCAGTGCCGGCCTTGTTTTCCTTTTTACCCCCTTGAATGCCACTTCAATGTTAGTGTTAAAAACTAGAGGTGGGCATAGATTATTTTTTTTAATCTAGATTAATCTATCTGCAATCCTGGATTTAATCTAGATTAAAATGGGTCAAAAAAAAAAAACCTGCCGAAGGCATTCAAAATGTGTGGTCTACCCAAATAATGACCAGAAGTAAGTCCTTACTTTTTCTTTCCTCATTATGTTTCTCAGGCCAGGTGGCCCATTACACCATGAGCCCATCTCCCGTTTCCAAAATGCATTACAGACTGTTTGAAAAAGCTGTTTTGCTATGATAATTGGTAATGAAATATCAAAATAATGTTCAATAAGATGTACTTGTGTTTAATAAGTTGTTTTATTCAGAAGTTAACACAAATAAATAATATTACCAGTACAGTACAGTATCTAGCACACTCTCAGGAGCATTTACTACAAGCGTTGCAAGGGCAAGGCTAAGAGAATCATTAAAGACTCCAGTCACCCGAACAACTGCCTCTTTGAACTGCTGCGGTCAGGCAAGCGATACAGGAGTCTCAAGGCGAGCACAGAAAGACTCAGAAGAAGCTTCTATCCCCAGGCCATCAGGCTGCTAAACGAACAATGAATGAACACTACACAACAATAACCACCAAACGCACATAGCACACACATCCACACGCACACACTCACTTTAAACAAACACACTGTAGCACCCACTCCACACACTTATAGCACACACCCACTTTAAACAAACACACTGTAGCACCCACTCCCCACACTTTACATTTATGGATGAAGGATTGCACTACAACTCGTACACCTTACTGTAAATTGTACCTAAAATTGTACCTCATCCCATTTCTGCTTTGCACTAGATAGTACTGTACATTAGTACACTGCATAGTATTGTGTATTGTATATTATATGGTAACTCAGAACATTGTACATATGTCTATACCGAACACTGTGACCTCATTTTCTTCTTCTAAATTCATGCTATATTATGTTATTATGTTATTTGATACTATCTTGTCTAGCACAGTCTCTGGAGCGTAACAGTAAGAAGCATTTTGTATGAAAGTATTCTGTACTTCTGTATGACAACTATTAAAGAACTTGAACTTGAACTTGAAAACAGAAAGAATCATTTCAAACTTGAACTATGTGACATGGCTTGAATCAACTGCTCCAGTGGAGTTGCTCAGTGGCCAATGGTGTCAACTGTGGTTGTACTGGGCAGCTCCCAGGTGTGAATGGAACTGTGTGAATGTGAAGCAGGGCGTTCCTGAAAAAGAGCATCTGTGCTCAGCGAACCTACCCTGGGTAAATAAAGGTTAAAAAAAAAAAAAAAAAAATTAGGTTAATGCGTTAATTATATTATCGCGCGATACTAGTATAGCGTTAACGCAGCACGTTAACGCCGTTAACGGCCCAGCTCTATAATCTATGTTTTAAATTATGGCTATGTGTCTAATCTGCCCGTCGCTTATCAATGACTTGTTTGCAGTCAACATTGTCGAAACGAATTGTTTTTAATCGGTTCATATCCTTTTTATAGCATTCCGAAAAGCTATCGTTCTCTCGAAGATTTCCGGAAAATTGAAAGATTCCCCCATAAACGGCATTTATTGGAATATTCTCGAATACACTAGACACGTTGTCATTTGTCGGCCTATTTATGAATCGTTTTCAAATAAACGCTAGATTATCGATAGTATATGTGTACGTATGCACGCTATAGAAGCGGGCTGAAAAATCTATTCTCATTTCCTCAACATCACACACACACACACGGCACATGCTGATATCTCAGTGAATAAAGCTCTGATTATCCTAAAACTGGTAACATAGACTCCTTACCTTAGATCAGATGTTCTCCAAAAAGATTATTCCAATTCCTGATCGCCATTCCAAATATCGATTGTGTTTATTGATTGATTATTGGCTGCTGTAAATATATATTCCACGCTGCTTTCCAACCCGCGATCACTTCCATGTTCATCAGACGGCTTGCCAGCACAGTGGAGCCAGTTGGCTCCACCTCCACAGATCCAGCAGTATAATCGAATGGCCTGCAGTTACACAGGGATAGACGATAGGGGGCGGTATTTTCCCCTCTGAGCTCCTAGAGAGGGTCTGCTGTACCAACGGGAGACTCGGTTGATGAAATATGAATTCAGATCGCTAATAAAAAAATCAAACGACAAATCACGTCGTCGGCACTCAACGGGAAGCATGGTAAGACGACAATACACGTCGTCGGCACTCAAAGTGTAACTTAAGAGTAAAAGTAAACGGTATACACAAGGTACCCTAACTGGCATGATATACGTCATACGTTGTAGTCCGTGCAGGTAGTACTGGAGGTCGAGGTGGAGTATTTTACAGTTGAACAAAATGTACTGTGAATATGAATATACGTGTCTTGTATGTCTATATGTGTGTATGTACATGTTTATATTACTTAAAGTCATGAACCATGCTCAGGGTACACCGGTACAGACATGGTTACTTGAGGATTTAAAGAAAGTAATTTAATTAACGAATGAAACTATTTACAAAAAAGAATTAAAGACTGAGTGGATCACTAATATCAGTGAAGTAGTGAGTGCATGGATGAGTCAGTGTGTGGTGTATGCAAGTGATGAGGTGAGAATCAAACAAACAAATCCAAACAAAAACTCATGGCCAGCTTGGAGGAGAGGAGAGAGACAATAATGGAGAAGCCAGTCCTTATATAGGTATGTCGACTCCTCCTGGTGTCTGTGATTTCCAGGCTGTGAACACATAAACATGTATATCCCTTAGCTAACCTGTAGGAGAGGGATGGGCTTGTCACAATACTATACAGTATTGCTGCAGGGCTGGGCGATATGGCCTAAATATGATCTCACGATATTTTCTGACCTTTCGGCGATACACGATACACATCACAATGTTTTTCCTTTTTTCCCCAAACAATTCATTATGAGGTTTACCAAGAATTTGAGGTTGCAAGCTAACATTAAAGACAAAAGACTCATGCATTTAGCATTTTTATATTATATATTAGATTTAGATTATTGGATTCTTAGATTATATATTTAGCATTTTAGCCTTTAGTTTTTTTAGATTATATATTAGATTATATATTGTAACTATTTATTTATTTATGTATACATTTATTATTTGAACGGCTTAAGGCTATATCTGTACTTTATGTTTGTTTGTTGTGTTGCATACTTGAAATAAACTTCAATCAAATCAAACCCCCCCTCTTAAAAACAAAAACCTGTGTTTAACCTAGCCATCTATAAAACATCATGCTAAAACTGAAACAAATGTCCTACTCCCCTAAAGAAAGAAATGCGTAGCAAACATGACTCAGTTATCCAATAGTGCTGCTTCTTTTTATTTTGTTAAAATCTTTTAGTTAATGAGACTAAAAGACTACAATATGACTACAACGATTTAATGACGGCTTCCTGTCCTCTCATTCCATTTCCGGTTAACGTAAAATTTTCAACAACAGATTGCTGCTAATTAAACACTTCATGGAAACGGAGTAACGTTAACGTTGAGTTCATACGTGTAGTGTAGTATGAACTCGACATAACGTTAACATTACTCCATGTCCACTGTTGCGTTGAAGATGGATGGTAGACTAGTCTGTTAGCTCCGTAGCTAATCCGCTCATAGACTACCAAGTCAAGTCAAGAGTTTTATTTGTCACGGCATACAAGTATACAATGAAATGCGGGTGGTCTTGCCGGCAACGATTGTGCATAATACAATAGTAATATATAATAAGAATCCAATAGAACAACATTGTGCAATAAAACAAGTAAACAAAGTAGGGCATATCGGTATATGTACATGAGTTATTTACAGAGCATGGTAGGACATGCTAGGTCCTGTGGTAGTGCAATACACTGTTAGCTACGGATGAGGCACTGGGTCTTTATGTACACTTGCTATACAATGCTATATTATACAATATAGGGCCTAATACTGCATGTGACTAACTGCTCAGCCTGGCTATAAAGAGGGGTCTAGTGTGGTTCGTTTTCATTCAGATATCTTGAGGTGAGAAGTCAAGGGACCCCTTTGAAAATGTTCATGCCTGTGGCATTTTCCTCCCATCAAATTTAAGCTAGCTCAAAATAGCTTAACTTTGGAGCAAAATCTAGCCCCTTTGTCAGTGGGCTAGCACGGCTGTTTTCCTCAAGATCTCTAGTTTCATATGATTCCAGTTTCTTTGCGCCAGCGCTGGCGCTTCCGCTGAGGCACATGTTGCTATTCCGTTTGGCAGTTATCCTTGCCATGTCCTGAAAGGTGTCTTGGATTAGAATGTCATTTTGTTGTCTGGTTGAATGACAAGTGAATAGGCCTCTCAGCCAGTAATGGGTTTATCCCTCCTGGCAGCATCACCATTCTATTCCCCCAGATGGGTTTATCTGGCCTGTCTGTCTATACTGCGTGCGTGTGCGTGTGTGTGTGTCAAGATGAAGAGTACATACAAATCAGGGATTGCTTCTAGTCATGTCTCTGTGTCCATGACAGTGTGTGTAGTGAGTGACTTTATTATTTTGTGTGTGTTGTAGTCTGAGTGGTTTTCAAAATGCAGATGTTGAAACTAGAGCTGTTCCCTCTTAGTTTGTTAACCAGTCGGTCTGGTCTGGTCTTAGATGACCAAGATTCTGTTTGTTGATTTTCATGCTGAATGAGTTATTTCCTGAAATACTTCTATAGATTTAAAGAGGTCCTTTTGCATGATTTGCATCTGGATAACTTTCTTTCTGTACATTTTCTTTGGTTTATTAAATCAACTGAATCAATCGGTTGAGAAAGAACTATGAGTCAACTAAAGGTTCTTGAGTCGAGGACTGCCCTAGTTGTAAGTAAGTATATTTTATTTCTAAAACACATTTAAAACAACTGTAGTTGCACCAAAGTGCTGTACATATAAATGGCACTATAATAAAACATGGTAAAGAAAGCAATACAAATATGATAAATATAACTACAAGTAAGAAAGAAGGAAAAAATAAGAAATGGACAAATACACAATGTGTGAGATCAGACTATCCAGGCAAAAAAAGAGCCCCAGTCTAAAAGCTAAAATGGAAAATGGGAAGGTTTTTAACCTGGATTTAAAGTCAGAGGGGGTGGGGGGCATTCCACAGCTTTGGGTGTACGGTCTCCTTTAGTCTTCAGCCTATATGGAGGGCCCACCAGAAGTAGGGTTGGGTACTGTTCACATTTGACCTGATACCAATACCGGTGCCCAACCTCTGTAATAACAAACATTTTATTTCAGTTGTATAACTAAACTAAGTTTCAAGTTTCTTTATTAGTTGTCCTACAGAAGTACAGAATACTTTTATACAAAATGCTTCTTTCTGTTACGCTCCAGAGACTGTGCTAGACAAAAATAGACAAGTATAAAATAAGTATAGCAAGTAAAAAATAGAAGTCACGTACGTAGACACAAGTGTTCAGTATGTACATTAGGGATGGGTACCTTTCACATTTGAACCGATACCGGTACCTGTGAATCGATACCGGTACCCAACGGTACCTTTTTTCGGTACTTTAGTCTCAAGAAATTTAATTTACCTACCTCAGTCGTAAAAAAAAAATCCAAACTTCAAATAACTACAATTTCGACAGTTTTCGGCTTGTCATTGCTCCGACTGCTTTGTTGTTGAATCAAGTCAAATCCTAGGTAAGCATATATTGTGCGTGTGAACGTTGACATAAAAAGAAAAAAGTTAAAAAAAAAAAAATTAATAAAAAAAAAAATCTTTTATTTTTTTTTTGTTTTTTTTCGGTTTCTCACTTGATTCGATACTCGGTAGTACCGACGTGTTTCGGTTCGGTACCTCAAAAGTACCGAATTCGGTACCCATCCCTAATGTACATATGTACAATGTTCAATGCAGAGTAGAAGTAACTGAGTTACCATACAATATACTATACAATATACTAGGGGTGTAACGGTACGCGGATACGTACTGTACCGCCTCAATGTGGTCCTCCGGTACAGTACGCGCTGTGCACCGAACGATTGCAACGGCACGGAACCTTATTTTGCTGAACTTAAATCCCCCGGCCCTAATATAACGTGCACAACTAACCGGATGTTTGTTCATCCAACGCAGCGCACAGCCACGCTGAACGAGAGCTGTAATCAGCATAGCATATTAGCCTTAGTATGGCGAGTCAATACTAACTGACAAGCCAGAGCCATGTCATTGTTCAACTTTATTGCAAACTTTATCACTCATTTGAAACGGCATCACCCGAATGTGAATATCACTGGTACACGGAAGAAACAGATCCTAGTGCAAACCCAGTTCCCCGTGGCATTCAAGCAGCATCTCGCTATTAATTCAGACCGGGCCAAAGCAATAACAAACGCCATAGGTGTTTTTATAGCAGCAGATCTGCGACCATACTGGGTTTAAGCACATGTTAAAAGTAATATAGCCCCGCTACCTAGTTCCCTCTCGTCCGTATTTCAGCCAGCAAGTCATACCACCAGCTCTGTATAAACTAGCCCCTTTCGTGACTGTGATGCAAGCCCTGGCTGCCCCTGTATTCAAGCATCACAGTCATGAAAGGGGCTATGTATAAACAAGCACACGCTACAGTTGTCCACGACTTATCCTCCAAGGCATCTGCTAATATAATAATCTTCAGATTTACTTAAGTGTTATTAGTAGGTTACAGCAGTAAGCATTAGTTTGCTCAGTATATTATGGCCAATTTGTTTTATATTGTTTAATACAGTTAAATAAATAGATAAATGAAAAGCTAATTTTTTTGTATCCCCCCCCCGAAAATAATACCAAAAATGAGGTACGTACCGAACCGTGGATTTTGTGTACCGTTACACCCCTACAATATACTATATAGTGCAAAGCAGAAATGGGATGAGGTACAATTTACAGTAAGGTGTAATGAGGTATGGGTTGTAGTGCAAATTCTTTACCAATAAATATAAAGTGTGTTTAGGTGTTCTAAAGTGTGTAAAGTGGGTGCTGCAGTGAGTTGTTTGTTTAAAAGTGAGTGTGCATTTGATGGTTGTTACATAGTGTTATTGTTCGTTGAGCATCCTGATGGCCTGGGGATAGAAGCTTCTTCTGAGTCTTTCTGTGCTTGCCATGAGACTCCGGTATCGCAGCAGTTCAAAGAGGCAGTTGTTTGGGTGGCTGGAGTCTTTGATAATTCTCTTAGCCTTACCCATGCACCGCTTGTTGTAAATGTTCTGGAGAGTGGGAAGCCCCCCTCCAATTGTGCGTTCGGCTGAACGGGCCACTCTCTGTAGTCTGCTACGGTCTTTTTGCACCTGAGGAAGCGATAGCGAAACGCGTTGTGCAACAATAAATAAGCAAAAACGAGTCCTGTGGAGTGTGCGGTCCCTTCTTTCCCTTGAAGGTTTTCTCCTTTTAGTTTATTTATCTCTCTTGCGCTGACCTGCACCTCCAGTCGGGGTCCAACCAGATGTGCACGAGTCTTATCTAGTTTAATATATATATATATATACGGTACATCTTTTTCCCCCCTCCTTTTTCCCGATTTTTCTCCCATCCCACTGTTAGTCGTTATGCTAATTCCCAACCCCCTTCCTGGTTGTTGCGCACTCCCCCCTACTGTTGGTCCGGGAGGCCGGAGACTGTCATATGCTTTCCTCCGACGCATGTGCAGCCAGCCGGCAGCCAGCCTGGCAGCGCAGATTCTCACCGGGAGAGTGTAACGTGTGGAAGGTCACACTACCTCCCTCCAGATCCTACCCTCGCTGTGCAGGTGCCCCGACCGAACTGTAGGGGTCGCTGTCCACAATGCCCAGGACCCACCCATCAGCTTTCCCACCCCTAACACTGCCAATTGTGTTAGTATGAACGACCAGCCAAGCTGATAGCAACGCCGAGAGCTGGATTCGAACCCAGCGTCTCCAGTGTTGATGGCGAGCGCCTTGCCCACTACACCACCTAGTCGTCCTACAACATAACTTTTTAAAAGGATTGTCGAAGCTTCGAATTAAAATCAAAGCTTCGACGGCCAAAAAAAAAAGCTTCGAAGGTCAGCCCTAGCATCTTGTGATTATTATCTTCGATGACCACAACAACTATTAGCCGTTGGCTATTTCCTGGTCTATTACGGACATGATGTCACACGAATGCCAGGCTGCTGAGCCAAAAGACAATTTGTTGTATTAGTGTGAACGTAAGGTGCACGTAAAGGGCGCAGTGATATCCCATGATATAGCTGTCACGTCTCTCCTGTCCGTAATGCAGCGCGTTCAGACACACGCGAGATGTTGAGGGGGAGACCGCCGGGGCTGTTTAAATTTTTTATACAATTTTTTTTTTGTTTACAATCAAATGTTTTTTTTTTATTTGTTTTTTTACAATTTGATTATTAATTTGAATACAGAATATTTGTTGACAGCCCTAATCACAGTACATGACTGATCAGCGACAGAGGAGTTGACACTAGGGATGCACCTACATTTCGGCCGAAAGTTTTTTCACCGAAACAGAAACAACCTAACAACCTTGCGCGTTGTTGTGATGCTGTCGGGAGTCGCGCTGTTTCTATGTAAACTGCGTGCAACGCGTCCAATAAATGCGTCTTTAACATGCTTTTATATCCTTATTTACTATATGCCCGTTGCGGTTAATCACTGAGTGATCTAATATGCATATTATTCGCGTGTTGTTGTGATGATGTCGCGCTGTCGGGAGTCGCGCTGTTTCTATGTAAACTGCGCGCAACGCGTCCAATAAATGCGTCTTTAACATGCTTTTATATCCTTATTTACTATATGCCCGTCGCGGTTAATCACTGAGTGATCTAATATGCATATTATTCAGAGCGAGAGGGGGGGTGGATTGTGTTTCTCACATTGACACTGTCTGTCTGTCGCGCGTCTACTGTGTCAAGCGAGCACATTCAGCTGGGGACTAGAAAGGTGCGCTCAGTAGAGCACAGATGTCCGCTGCGCAGCCAGAGAAAAGATGGAATTAATGTACTGTATGCATTCAGAAGTGCTGAATAAATGTTTTATGGACCCATAATAGTGATTATTTATTATTTAAGTTAAGTTTTGCCATAATCATATATTTTTCCATAATCATAATGTTCCACAACATTGGTAAAAAAAATAATTCTATTCTATGAATCATTTTCGGCTTTCGGTTTTCGGCCAACTGTTTTCTATTTTCGGTATCTGTTTCGGCCAAGAATTTCCCTTTAGTGCATCCCTAGTTGACACATTACAAGATCTTTCACCAGGAGGAATCCCAGATGGTCTCCAAACTATGTTTTGGTCATAGTGGTGTTTGTTTTGGTCAGAGGAAGACACTGGAGAAAGCACAAGTCAAGATTTTAGCTCTGAGAGAACGAGCTGTCATTCTTTCCTGGTCCGGTTCTCATTTGTTCCCACTGCCTGGTCTCTGTGTCCGATATCTTTCTCTCTGGTCTCTGTGTCCGATATCTTTCTCTCTGGTCTCTGTGTCAGATATCTTTCTCTCTGGTCTCTGTGTCCGATATCTTTCTCTCTGGTCTCTGTGTCCGATATCTTTCTCTCTGGTCTCTGTCAGATATCTTTCTCTCTGGTCTCTGTGTCCGATATCTTTCTCTCTGGTCTCTGTCCGATATCTTTTTCTCTGGTCTCTGTCAGATATCTTTCTCTCTGGTCTCTGTGTCTGATATCTTTCTCTCTGGTCTCTTGTGTCTGATATCTTCTCTCTGGTCTCTTGTGTCTGATATCTTCTCTCTGGTCTCTTGTGTCAGATATCTTTCTCTCTGGTCTCTTGTGTCTGATATCTTCTCTCTGGTCTCTTGTGTCTGATATCTTTCTCTCTGGTCTCTGTGTCCGATATCTTTCTCTCTGGTCTCTGTGTCCGATATCTTTCTCTCTGGTCTCTGTGTCAGATATCTTTCTCTCTGGTCTCTGTGTCCGATATCTTTCTCTCTGGTCTCTGTGTCCGATATCTTTCTCTCTGGTCTCTGTCAGATATCTTTCTCTCTGGTCTCTGTGTCTGATATCTTTCTCTCTGGTCTCTTGTGTCTGATATCTTCTCTCTGGTCTCTTGTGTCTGATATCTTCTCTCTGGTCTCTTGTGTCAGATATCTTTCTCTCTGGTCTCTGTGTCCGATATCTTTCTCTCTGGTCTCTTGTGTCTGATATCTTTCTCTCTGGTCTCTTGTGTCTGATATCTTTCTCTCTGGTCTCTGTGTCCGATATCTTTCTCTCTGGTCTCTTGTGTCTGATATCTTTCTCTCTGGTCTCTGTGTCCGATATCTTTCTCTCTGGTCTCTGTGTCAGATATCTTTCTCTCTGGTCTCTTGTCTTTGATATCTTTCTCTCTGGTCTCTTGTGTCTGATATCATTCTCTCTGGTCTCTGTCCGATATCTTTCTCTCTGGTCTCTTGTGTCTGATATCTTTCTCTCTGGTCTCTGTGTCCGATATCTTTCTCTCTGGTCTCTTGTGTCTGATATCTTTTATCTCTGGTCTCTGTCTATCTTTCTCTCTGGTCTCTGTGTCAGATATCTTTCTTTCTGGTCTCTGTGTCCGATATCTTTCTCTCTGGTCTCTTGTGTCTGATATCTTTCTCTCTGGTCTCTGTCCGATATCTTTCTCTCTGGTCTCTTGTGTTATCTTATTCAGATGAGAGCCTTTAAATTGACTGGTCCCTCACTAGTTCAAAGTAAATGTAACTCAGCCATAGCAGAATTCTCTCTCTCTCTCTCTCTCTCTCTCTCTCTCTCTGTCTGTCTGTCTGTCTGTCTGTCTGTCTGTCTGTCTGTCTGTCTGTCTCTGTCTCCCCCCTGATGTCAGGCTTCTGTGATTTATTGGTGAGCCTCTCTGGTCGCGTCTTAAGCCTGAGCGGTCGGGTACGAGAATGACATCACGTCTACAGAATGTATGAATTAATGTTGCGTTTCTTTTTCAAATGTAGCCAAGAGTAAAGACCCTAACCCTGTCAAAACAGCAGTCAACGTGTATATTTTCAGCACTACGTTTGTTTACCAATGATTTCAAGTGTTATTAGTGAAATATTAGTTTATAGAAATCTCAGGACATCGAGTTGGAAAAAGGCAAGGATTGACGCAAAGGCTTACGAAGGGCTTTCAAAAAAAAAAAAAAAAAAAAACTACATTTCCCAGCTCACGCCAGCCCCCGTCAATCATCTGACTTCTTTTTCAGTCTTATTTTTCCTCTTTATTTTCAAGATCTCACGGGGGGAACAAACCTGAACATTATTACCTTTCTGTGAACGTCTAGCACAAAACGGCGTTGCAATCTGATGAAAAATGGCGGAGAAATGTACATTATATAAAAGTAATTGTACTTACAGTAGATTTCATTCAGTTTTTGCTGCACGCCTGGTGATACAAAATCCAGATTGAACTCTGCCATTGGAAAGGGGAGATTTGGCCCGATCCATAGATGTGCGACTTGGCCATAATAAGGTAATTTATAGGCCTGATATTCTATATAATCATATTTCAAAATGAGGGCGTCGTGACAAGCGCATGTCATTTGACAAGCACTCCATCAAATGACCACTTTGTCCCGACTCTAGCATCAGAATGTTATGAAGTGGATGCAGTGTTTCCCCTGAAAAAAAATTCAGCAGCGGTGCTGTGCCTCTAGGGGGGTCCGGAGGCATGCCCCCCCGAAACTTAAATTTTTGTTTACATTTTAAAGTTAAGTGCATCAATCTGGTGCACTTTGAGAGCAAAATAAAGAGGCTAGATCTATGATGAACTTTGTGCTCAAAACACAAAATCGACTAGACTGCAGTGCTTTCTCCCTGCAGCCTTTTCCTCAGGTCAGTCTTTTACATTAACACTTTGGATGCCACGCCTCCCCGTCTCAAAACCTTGTTGCGTGCCACCACCCATTTCAATGATAGCGCTCTCATATTTGCGAACGCATAAACTACCGTACTTTTCGGACTATAAGCCGCGGCTTTTCCCCCCATTTTTCGACCCTGCGGCTTATATAACGGTGCGGCTTATATGTGACTCGACGTGACCAAACCCGAAAATGTAAAAATCAAAATATTGCTTTTTTGACTGCATTGAAATGTTATTTATCTGTTTCCTTATTTGCTAAACTTAATACAACTTGTAAATGAGTTAATTCTTGTTATTTGTCCGACAGTATTGTGTCCCAATGCTAATTACATATGGTAATTAAACATTAAAACACCTGCGGCTTATAGTCCAGTGCGGCTTATATATGTACACATCATTCAATTTAGCTGCTGCGGCTTATAGTCAGGTGCGGCTTATAGTGCGAAAAGTACGGTACATCTTAAATTATGGCTATGTGTCTAATCTGGCCGTCGCTTATCAATGACTTGTTTGCAGTCAACATTGTCGAAACGGATTGTTTTTTAATCGGTTCATATCTGTTTTATACCATTTTGAAAAACGCTCGTTTCTTGAAACTTCCAGAAGATTCTGTGATAAACGCCCTTTACTGTAATACACAAAACACGTTGTAATTGTTCGGCCTATTTATGAATCGTTTTCAAATAAACGCTAGATTATCGATAGTATATGTGTACTTATGCACGCTATAGAAGCGGGCTGAAAAATCGAATCTCTTATTTCCTGATTGCGCGCACACACACACACACACACACACATAGGGCCCACGTTGATATCTCTGTGAAAAAAGCTCTGATTATCCTAAGACTGGTAAAATAGATTCCGTACCTCAGATCAGATGTTCTCCAAAAAGATTATTCCAATTCCTGATCGCCATTACAAATATCGATAGCGTTTATTGATCCAACGCTGGGTGGTCGAAACACCGATTCCACGCTGTTCTGATGGTCCAGAATGAATCCGATCGTCTCGGGTGACTTGTCTGAGAAGTAAAATGAGGAAGCAGGATCCCCCCCCCCCCCATGCTTTTCATTGTCTAATCCAATGGGGTGCAGTACCACAGGGAGAGACGATAGGGGGCGGTATTTTCCCAATGGAGCTCAGAGAGAGTTCCAGTGGTCACGGGAGGCTAGATTGATGAAATATGAATGGAAATCGCTAATAAAAAAAAACGATTAAAAACGAGATTTCCCGTCCGTGGCACTCAACGGTCGGCATGAAATAACAAGAATTCTCGTCCGTGGTGTTAAGCACCCCCCACAGCCCAAATGAAATGATAAAAAAGAAATATTATAGTGTATATATTTTTTTATATATATACGGTAACTTTAAAAAAAAATAGTCTAGTTCATAGCAGCGGCGGTCCTAATTCAGCATTAATAATTAATCAAGCTGTTACTTTTTTTTATTTTTTTTTTTTAAATGCCTCGCTACCGGTACATATCATTACAAAATTCATTCACTCATTTTCCGTGGGATTTCTATAAACTTTGGACTGTGACTATTAGAGCTGTGAATCTTCACTGGCCTCATGATTCGATTCTACGATGCATCTCAATAATATATTACATCCATGGCGGCTGGGTGGCGCAGCGGAGATTGCGCTCGTCACCAATGCAAGAGACTCCGGTCTCGAATCCGGGTGTCAGCATTGCCTCCAGCTTGGGCCGGCCGTCATACTGGCTCAATTGGCAGTCAGCGGGTGGAAGTCGATGGGTGGTAATTTGGACGCTGTGGACAGCGACTCGTCGGGTTGGGGGACGCCTGCACAGCAGAGACAGGAAATAGCGGGGGTAGTGTGAGCCTCCCACACTTTACACCTTGCCAATGACAGTCCGCACTGGCAGGGGAAAAGATGTGACAGGCTGCCTTCTCGTGTACCGGAGGGGACACGTGATGCAAGGCTTCTATCCTCCCTACAACCGACCAGTGGGGGGCATATGTGAGCAACGTTCAAGACAGGGGAGGGGAGAATTGGGAACACGAAATTGGGATGGGAGAAAAATAGAAAGAATACGGAGAAAAAGTGGATACAAAAAAATATATATATATATTACATCCTCAATTTTATAATCTATTACTGCACATGGCTACTTTTTCATCAATTAATACAAGCAGTCAGATAAATTAACTTTTATTTAGAAATCAGAATGTCAAAATAAATGTCTTTACTAGTGTTGCAGGATACAGATGCTAGAAAGGTATCTCGATACCCAGCTGTTAAAAACTGTTCAATACTCTTTATTAGTATCAGTATCAATACTTTTAGAATAGCCTGATGCTGTATTTTCTATGAGTTGAGTGGATGCATGACCAGAGCACTAGCTTTAATAATACAATAATAATAATAATATATTTGATTTGTAGGGCGCTTTATAGTTGTGGAGCAAATCCCAAAGCGCTAAGAACATAAAAGCTAGCAAGAGAGTACATTTTAATAATCGCTTATGGTCTGTCACTGCATCGATGCGGAATCGTCCACGTCCGCATCGCGATGCATCTTAGAATCGAGAAATGTCCACACCCCTAATGACTATAAGACTTCAGTCTATGGAACCGTTGTGTTGTCCAGCCTCTCATCTGGATCCCAAAAACAGGAATCTGGCGACAAATCAACACAAAAGTAAGAAAATATATTGAATGTTGAATTAATAGCGTCTTATGCTTTACATCGTGTATGTTAAGTGTGATTGATATCGCAACTGGGATTGTTCAGAATAAGTCAACACGTGAATGCAGCGTGACGTGAATGCATAGGGGAATAGGTGCGAGTGTTTTAATGCAACTGATCTCCATTTTCACGCAAATGCAAATACATCAGAATCATAGTCATTTAGAAATGAGATTGCATACGTCTATGAATCGAGATCGTGATTTTTTTTTTTACAATTAATCGTGCAGCCCTAATTAGGGACATCATGATACCAACACTACTGGTAATCGGAAGGTTCCCGGTTCGACTCAGCATGTCGAAGTGTCCTTGAGCAAGACACTTAACCCCTAACTGCTCCCGATGAGTAGGTTGGCACCTTGCATGGTTGCCTCCAACGTCGGTGTGTGAATGTCTTGAGTCAATGGGTGAATGTGAGATAAGTTGTAAAGCGATTTCAAGAAAAGCGCTATATAAATGCAGTCCATTAACCGTCCATTCATATATATATCTTTAGCTCCAGGCCTCTGCCCTGTTAGAGATGGAAACAACATCCGAGTTGAAATTTACTATATGTGGCTTTACTAATGGACTCCCTCCTTTTTCTGATCTCTTTCTCCCTCCTTCCCCTCCCTCTATCGCTTGCTCTCTCTCGCCCCTCATTTTAATCTCTTTCCCCCTCAATGCCCCCACCCCTCTCTCCCTCCTTCCCCTCTCTCTCTCACACTCTCCTTCGCTCTCTCTTTCTACCTCTCTTTCCTCATCTCTCTCTCCCACTCTACCTCTCCTTTCTCCCCCCTTTCCCTCCCTCTCTCACTTGCTCTCTCCTAATTTTAATCTCTTCCCCCTCCCTCTCAATGACCCCACCCCTCTCTCTGCTTCCCCTCCCTCCCTCTCTCACTCGCTCCCCCTTCTATCTTACCCTCCTTCTTTCTTTCCCTCTTTCTCTTTCTCTCCCTCCTTCAATTTCTCTCTCTACCTCTCGTTTCTCTCCCTCTCGTTTCTCTCTCTCTCTCGCTCTCTCTCTCATTGCAGTGCCCTTGATGCCTCCTGCTCAAAGCCAGCCCAGACCTGCTGTGGGTCCTCAGAGGTTCCCTGTGAGTAGCAGCTGCTCCCCTCCCTCCCTTTACTCCCCACCCCCCTTCCTCCATCACATGGTCGGCGTGCCTCTTGTGTGAGAGCAATATCATTACGGCAATTAAGAGCGCCCGCCCTGGCCAAATACTGTTAGAGCAAATCTGTGAACACTGATACGGGTCTGCATGCACAACTGGAAGCGCTCGATAGGGGCTTTAGGCGGTGGGCTTGTGGAGGTCGAGGGTTGCGATGGCGGGGCTTTAGTCGGCCACTCTTCATGGATGGTCCGCGGCTCAGGCCGGCCGCCTCGGCGCATAATGGAACCCTGAAACTAGGATATACCGCCAGTTAAAATGTACTTTCCGCAAGTTTGTGTCCCAAAAGCAAAGGAGACTTCTTAGAATGCTGTTGAAATGAATAAAACACGGTGGCGGTTTGTGGGATGGGGGGGGGTTCCACGAATATTCTGAAGGCCAAATTTCACATCTGAGGAAAAGGGATCTTAAAAGTCAGCGGCTCGCCCGTAAGAAAAGGTTCATTCTCTCAGTAACAAAGAAACCATCCGAGGGATGACAGGAATGCCTTTAAAGTGATTACCGCAGCCAGCCAGAGTGCCTCAAGTTACCCCGTCCTCCCAGCTAATGATGCCCGGGCATCAGGTGGCACCGGCACCGACTGACATTTTCCAGTAAAAGGCGTTTTATATGGATTTATGCAAATCAGCTATTGAAAAATAGCTGCATCCAATTGCGTTTCATGTGTTTTTTTTTCTTCTTTTTTTATTACAAACCCTGTCGACAAATGAGCCGGGCTCGCACGTTGCCGGAGTTTGTTACTGTTGAAAAACAGTGATTTTATTCACCCTGCGACCCCTCCCCTCAGTATCGGGTTCTTCTTTTTTCTTTCCACAAGTCTGTGATTGTGGTGGATATTGATAGCACGGTGGTGGAGGGCTGTCTCTCCTCTTATCAGAGGTGGGGGTCGGGGGGGTCCGCAGACTGCATAGTGTCGGATTCCCCAGCTGTCAATTGCATTTAGGCTGCCGTTGCCAAGGACACAATTTGAAATGCTGGTGACACTCACACTGCCCGGCAACATTCCACTTACCGCCGGCCACCTGATTACTCACGATTACGCACTCCTGCGCGGAAAGTCGGACGGCGTTCCACCGCACTGTCGAACATCTCTGGAAGTAAACTAACTGTTGCTACCTAATGCCTATACTGTTGTTTTCCCATAACATATTGAATAAATAATGTTGTTATTGTTCCCCCCCATATTTCTTTGTCTTTTTTATAAATAAGAGTTAAATAATTTTATTTCACGGCGTCTGTACAGCCTTATGTATTCACCGTGTCCATGGAAACGGCAATGGCCGCAGGAATGATTTCCTCACGCAGAAAAGATGGTCTGTTTACTTTCTTTTTTTTTTTATCCACTTTTTCTCCCATTTTCTATTTTTCTCCCATCCCAATTTCGTATCATCCAATTCAACCCTCCCCTGTCTCGAACGCTGTTTCTTGCCTCCCACAAGCCGGCTGCAATGTGGACTAAGTCATACATAGCACGAGTCCCCTCCGATACTCGAGGTAACAGCAGTCGCATCTTTTCACCTGCGCGGCGCGATCTTTCAGCGTCAGGGGTCTGCGCTTTGGAGGGGCGCCGCCCCCATCGCTTCCTGATTCTACTGCGTAGGCGCACCAACCGACCTGTAGGAGTCGCTGTCCACAACGCCCGATCCCCACCCATCAGTTTCCCACCCCCTAATACTGCCAATGTGTATTAGTACGGACGACCAGCTAAACTGAAAGCAATGTGGAGCGCTGGGCTCGAACAGGCGAACCCAGCGTCTCCAGTATTCGTGGTGAGTGCCTTGCCCACTGCACCACGTAGCCGCCCTATCTGTTTACTTTTCTAATAACTACCGTTATATCACATAACTGATGTACTACCTTAATTTTGAGGTCATTAGTGATACGCCGCAATACACCCAATTCAAAGCTATCGGCGTGTTTTCCTCCAGACTCATTTGGCCGCCGGCGTCCGTATTCTGTCCAGTTACGAGGCACTCAGGGCAGAGATGTTTTGCAGGCTGTGTTGACGTACTGGCATAGAGGCCGCTCTGTGCAGGAGTGTCATGATTATCATCCCAGATCGTATTTAATTGTTAAAAGGAAGAGAGGATTGGGTGTCATAGCCTCTGGTATCACTGCATTTCATCTTTACTGCTGGGAGAAGGGCTTTTGAAATATTAATCTGGGCTCCCAGTTTTAAGTGAGGAATATGTAATAAATGTTGATTGTGACATTTAGTTTAGCCACACAAAATGGCCATGTGAAGGCACTAAGAGGTTAACTAGACTGCCAATACCTTTTTCTTTGTTTGAAAGGGTTATTTCACATTCTGATTATCTCTAATCTATTCATATAGTTCAAATATTAAGAATTTATCATAGAAATGCCTTGGGTGATACTTTTACCCCAATCCCTTAGCTGTCGCTTCCATGTCGACAATGCTTTGGCCAGAAAACAATTAATATTCCTCTAATCACCAGTGGCCGGCAACAATTGTTATTATTCTAGCCACTAAGTAGACTAAAGTGAAACTCTGAAACTCTAATCCCAAGCGTCCGTTGCCTATTGAGCAGTTTGACTCTTGCCCCCCCCCCCCCCGACTTCATTCCATAACGCTCGTCTCGTCTGTCCTCCCTTTCCGCTGAGGTCTTATCTCTGCATCAGTTACATATTGAACGACCCCCTCCACCTGTTTATCAGGGATTAGCGGAGACGAGGATGAGCGCCACGGTCTTTCAGGTGTATTAACGTGGACACCGACCGGAGCGTGCTGTGTACAGACCTGTCGGTCTGACCTTTTTACAACAGGGAGATGGTACCACCCCCCTCCCCCTCGCACATTGTTTCCCAATAATCCCCTTGATTAACTTCCTGTTAAGCAACTTTTGAGACGCCCCCCACCTCCCCCCTCTTTCTCTCTCTCTCTAAATACCATAAGGCTGCAGTGGAATAAAGATGGATTAATCCTCGATAGCATCTCAAGTCGTGTACAATAGGCTCCGAGGAGGTAAGCAGCCCGTTTGTGGAAGTTCCACATGTTGAAGAGCAGGTTAATTAATCAACAGAGTCAGACATTTAAAGAGAATAAAGGAGGATTACCGGGTCGTTATCTGGTTCTCCTCGGTAGGTAGACGGGAGGAGGGAGGGAGTCGCGGGGACTGTTTGGAAACCAAAGAGGCGAGCGTCTGAACCAGGGTTTTTCCAGAACGCTGGTCGGAAGGCCCGTCTCGCATCCAGCGGCATTAATGCAGCCTTACTCTCTTAATTCTCGCTCAAGGGTTGCTCAGATATTGGCGTGCATATCGATGTTTACGAGCCCACGTTGCAATTTTTTATTACCCTAGCCACTCAATTACACGCGCTCCCCGTCCAACGCCATCCTCTCTCGCAAATCTCTCCCCCCCCCCCCCCCCTGCTTTTTTCTTTCTTTTTTTTCATCAGACTTGATATGTCTCAGATTATTGAGTTGGTGATATGTCTTGCTCGTTTCCCAGGGACCCGGAGATTTCCAGCAGCAGCACATGCCCGGACACTTGAGCCAGCCGCAGAGGCCTCCCCATCACATGGAGCCCTTCAGGAACCAGCCACCTCCAGCAACGCAGGACAGAGAGCCCTTCTTCATCGCAGGTGAGCCCCCACCGCCACCCTCTAAAGGGGTTAAACCTCTTTCTCTTAGCATATTTAACCCTACTGGGCATCACCGCTGGCAGCATAGCTACAGGGTACGCTGCGAGCACTCTATTAACAACAGGTCATGTTTATATGCATGTGTACATACATACATCTGAATGAGCCTCGGAGGCCACCTTTCAACATATAGAACTGATTCTTTCATGCGGAATTATATCCAAACCCCTCGGATCTTTTTCCCCTTTTGTTGTCGATGCAGACGTAGGTCTGCATGGACCCTATCCACCTGCAGAGGCAGCTGCTGCAGTGGTGAAGGAGGTAGAGCAGTCGTCTGGTAATCGGAAGGTTCCCAGTTCGATTCCCGCTCCTCCCGGCAGCGCGTCGGAAGTGTCCTTGAGCAAGACACATAACCCCTAATTGCTCCCGATGTGCAGGTTGGCACCTTGGATGGTCGCCTCCACAGTCGGGTGTGTGAATGGGTGAACGTGAGATAGAAGTTGTAAAGCTCTTTGGAGGGAGCGAGCGAGGGGGAGACGCAAAAGGACGAACAATACAACAGCCACATGCTGGAACGTAACAAACTGCTATATAAATGTGCCATTTACCATGTCGTCTTCCTGTTGACAGAGTCGCGGTTTACCGGGCAGCACCTGTTTGACCACCCCCCTGCCCCGCTGATTAACAACAGCCTCCACCAGCAGCAGCAGATGCCCGGCCAGGGGCACATGGGCTTCAACCAGCCGGGGTCTGGCTTCAACCAGCCCGGCCAGGGCCTGCTGGGCATGTTCCAGAGGGAGCCCCCGAGGACCAACCCCCCGCCCCAGGGCCCCCAGGGGATGGTGGGCCTGAACCAGCACAGGCCCTTCATGGGGCCCCGGCAGCCTTTCGGTCAGCAGCCACAGGGGAACCCCTTCCCGCCTCCACAGCTACAGTTTGGCATGCAGGTACGACTGAGAGTAAGTGATGTTTCTAACCGTGTGCACAGAGGTGATCCTGAAGGGCTGGCATGTGTTTTACCATGGGGCTGCTTTCATTTGTTTGCTTGTTTGTTTGCTTGTGCATGAATTTACTCTGTAAATATGGTGATTTGATCAGTTTTACCATTATATTTTCATATCCCGCTCACAGTTCTGCCTCTTACAATTCTTGTAAAGGCGTGTGGCGAACAATAAGCCTGCCTTTCTTTTATTGTGAATTCATGAATTTCTCTGGGTTTTGCTCTAGATTATTAAAATGGTAGAGACTAGCGTAATGAACACATAAATAAACCAGACTGGTTTCATATTCGCTGCTCGTGAAGCGTTGAGGAGGAACTCTATTTGAGAGCTTCCTCCTCTTGCTCGTTTATGGAGAGGCGTAGGCAAGAGTGCCCTCTAGTGGGCGAGCCACCGCGGTAGTACTACCATGCGGCTATATGAGGACACCGATTGGAGGTTAATCATATGCACAACGTTTCCTGTTGTGAGAGTACAGACATAAGGATTTGTGCATAAAGATGGATATGATGGTCGTTTTAAAGCAAAGTCACAAGACTGTTGATATTATTTAGCGCTTTCACTCGCAAAAATATTTCTAATGTGCCGGCTTCTCATCTGTCTTCGATCATCACAAGGGATTAATGCCCGGGCCTCCCCCCTCCCAGCTCCCCCATCACGAACCACCGCCACCCCATCAGGCCATGCAGCACCAACAGCAGCAGCAGCACCACAGGCAGGACCTGCCCCAGCGCCATCATCAGCAGCAGCAGGCCCACTCCAACGAGCAGCAGAGGCCCATGATGCACCATGGCCAGAACCCCTTCCACCACCAGCAGCAGCAGATGCACGGCAACCTGCGGCAGGTGACGCCCCGCCCCCAGATGGCTCAACAGCAGCGCAACTCTCCCAACAGACCCCGGATGGTGAGTGATTTAGCTCAACCCCCCCCCCCCTTTCCCCTCTCAATCCTCTAATCACAACTGTTGCTTTCCCCTCTGACAAAACAACGGAAGCAACAGTTGTGATTGGTGGATCGAGGAAAAGAGGGCGGGTACATTTGAATGGTATAAGCATAATCTCTATGTACATCATTTTGTACAGAAAACAATAAGATTGTGAAACGGGATTCACTGAGTTGCTAGGAAGAATAGTCCGTGGTCATGGCTGGCACCTGATATTGAATCGGTTCTCTCTCTCTCGGTCTGTCTCTCTGTATCGTCTGTCTCTCTCTCACACTTCCTCTCTCTCTCTGTCTCTCCTCTGTCTCTCTCCAGAGCACTCCCGTCTCCAAACAGCAAATGCAGATCCTCCCTCAGCGCAACAGCAACCTTCGCGAGCTCCCCGTGGCACCTGGCAACACAAACATGAACAATGCCCAGGCCGCCCCCGCCTCCAACATCAGGCCCGTTGCCAAGGCAACGCAAGGGGTGCGACCGGTGCAGAACATCCACCCGTTGCCTGGCAGAGGGAGGGGCCACGTCGTTGCCAGGGCTGCGACACAGCCGGGGGCCACGGGCAGGACGGTGGTTCGGAAGGAAATCCCACAGGTCAGCCTCTATAAACACACAGGAGCACAACAGAGGAGTGGTTACAAGACATATATGTCCACTTCTTGGCATATGAGAATTGTAGATAATCATTCACTAATGGTAAGAGATCTGGAGCTCACTCGAGTATTCGAGATCATGCCGATGTGTTTTTATTATTTATTTGTGTTATCTTGTTGAAATTCAGTAACTCAAAACGGTAAGCTCAGCCAAGCGCATTAGTATTGCCGAGAAGGCCTCCTATTTATTAACGGGCCAATCATAAGGGTGTTAACGACGGCAGTCTCAGTCCATTGGAGAAAAAAATAAAAGAAAGATCAATAGCATCACATATTTCTCTGGGGTATCGACTCATTACAGCAGTGAGTGTCGTGCCGATTGATATGGTTTAAACGGCGAGCCAATCACGAGTATAGTCGGGTTAACTCGCCATCGCTTGAGCGCCAATCACAAGTATAGTCGGGTTTTGGTCGTTATTTATTTTATTAGCGATATCCATTCATTTTCATCCATCCAGCCTGATGTTATCGTTGGGAATGGGTCTGAGCTCGCAAAAAGGCAAATACCGCCCCCTACGCCTTCCGGCTGGTATTGCACTCCACTGGGAATGGTATCGTTTTTTTTCTGGGATGATCCAAGCCGTGCGGGTGTGGTTTAAATAATAAGGTGAGGTAACCTGATTTCAACGATACATCTGCGACGCTGTTGAACGTGGCACGGAATGATGATGATCTAGCGTTGATTTCAGGAAGATTCCATAATCAGCCGATTTCTTTTGTGTATTCCACTAAAGGGCTATTATCGCGTCTTTCTCTGGAATTACTAGAAATCACCAAAACTATACTCGTATTCAAAACGGTATAAAACGGAAATGTACAGATGAAAAAACAATCCGTTCTGATAATCAACGACTGTATTAGACCCATAGCCCAGCGTTTCCGTTAGCCGGTAATTACCGGTATTTGACCGGCAAAATCTGTTGAAGTCCGACATATTTAATCTCTCCGGTCTTAATGTCCGGTGAAAATAATTCCCTGAGTCTAAGCACAATTTGATTATTTGAATTGTATTAAAATAGGCTAAAATTAAATAGCCTATGCGATGAACGAAACGATCATTACATTTGTTTCCTCGTTGCTTCTAATAATGACAACGACGTTGTCAGCGAGAGCTTAGTGCTGGGTGTGCGAACTTTTGTGAAGCTGCAGAGCCATAGCAACAGCAGCACAATGCAGTATTCCAGCAGTACTCCAATTCAGCCATTTTCAGCCAATGTTGGGTGGGGGGCGCTGCTGTGCGGTTCCCAGAAAAGAGCCAATAACAGCTGAATCAGCTGCTCTGCAGCGCCATACTCTTTGCAAATAAGTCGTTGCGAGGTGGAGAGAGTCGTCACGCAAACCACGATAATGTTGCCGTCTCTCTGCTTTCTCAGTTCTTCGCTTGATATAATTAATACAAATGTCCAATATAACGGAATTCGTTAGCTCATAAAAATGTGATTATAACAGACTGCTGTTTAGTGTCGGACCGACTGCCCACATACGCGGTCTATTTTATTTCAAGTCAGCAGCAGCACGGAGTATCGAGGGACTTATTTTATTTGGAATATATTAATGACTGTATACGCAAAAGTAGCCTAGTTTTAAGTAATACTATTATAAATCTACATGCCTTGAGGATGACATTCTTTATATAGCCTGCCTATCAATTGTTTTAAAGCTCAATAAACTATGACCGGAATTAATCTCATTTGTCCGGTAGATTGAAATCTTGCAGGTCACGGAGACCGGCAACAATTTTTTCTAACGGAAACCCTGCCATAGCCATAGCCATCATTTAAGATATATTTTAAGCACTCGCAAATCTCCCAGTCCTCCCATTGATTAAAGCGGTGACACTCTAGCGCCCTCTGGCACACTTAACACTTTCCGTGCCAGCCGTGCCAGTCCCTATATACCCCGTTGAGTGCCGGTGCTGTAGTCAATGACAGAGCGCTCACATTTGTGAACGCATAAACTATATCTTAAATTATGGCTATGTGTCTAATACGACCGTCGCTTATCAATGACTTATTTGCAGTCAACATTGTCGAAACGGATTGTTTTTTTAATCTTTTCATTTCCGTTTTATACCATTAAAAAAAACGCTAGTTTTATTTAAACTTTCAGAAAAAAAAAGATTCTGCAGGAATCGCGCTTTACTGTAATACACAAAACACGTTGTAATTTTTCTGCCTATTTATGAATCGTTTTCAAATTAACGCTAGATTATCGATAGTATATGTGTACTTATGTACGCTATAGAAGCGGGCTGAAAATCGATTATCTTATTTCCTGATCAGCTACACACACTCACAGCCACACACACACATATGGGACACGTTGATATATAGGTGAAAACAGCTCTGATTATCCCAATACTGGTAAAATAGATTCCTTACCTCAGATCAGATGTTCTCCAAAAAGATTATTCCAATTACTGATCACCATTCCAAATATCGATCGCGTTTATTGATCTAACGCTGGGTGGTCGAAAGACATATTCCACGCTGTTCTGATGGTGGGCGATGACTGGGATCGTCTCCGGTTACTTGCCTGACAAGTAAAATGTGGAATCCGGACTATTTTTTTCCCCATGCGTTTCATTCAGTCAAATCCAATGGGGTGCAGTACCGATAAGGGGTGGTATTTTCCCAATTCGAGCTCAGAGAGATCCCCACTGGTAACGTGAGGCTAGATTGATGAAATATGAATGGAAATCACGAATAAAAAAAATAACGATTAAAAAAAAAACGGCATATCTCGTTTCTGGCACTCAACGGTTGGCATGAAATAACTAATTATGCCGTGGCTGGCACTCAAAGTGTTAAGCGTGGCGGTCAATGAGTTAAACGGCGAGTGGTGAGCACGGCACTTTTTGTTTTCCGACCGGAGGGGACAGCCCATGATGTTGTGGGTTTTGTGTGTTTGTTTCTGGTGTCGCAGGACCCCGACGAGGACGAGGAGACGCGGCTGTACCGCCTGAAGATCGAGGAGCAGAAGCGGCTGCGGGAGGAGATCCTGAAGAGGAAGGAGATAAAGAGGAAGATGCTGGCGGGCGTCCGGAAGAAGGAGCTGCTGGAGAAGATCAACAGCCAGGGCCAAGGCCTGCTGCCACCCCAGCACCCACCACCCCAGCAGCAGCCGAACCCTCAGCCACAACAACAGCCACAACAACAGCAGAGGCAGTTTCCCATCAAGCCCCAACAAATGAACCCTAAACAAGGCATCAACTTCCCCCCCAACGGCACCCCTCAGGCCCCCCAAACCCGCCCCAATGTCAGGACACGCCTGCAACAGCAGCAGAACCCTGGGCCTGGTCCAAATCAGAAGTGGCTGCAACAACAACAGCAACAACAGCAACAACAACAACAACAACAACAGCAGCAGCAGCAACTGCAGCAGCAGAAAAGGAACATTGCTCAGCAGAACCTAAACAGGCCGAGCACTCAGATCCAGAACACTCGGCCCTTGGCACAGGGTGCCACCCTGGTGGGTCCCGGCCAGGGGCAGGGGCAGGGGCCCAAGCCCGGTATGAAAAGAACTGTGATGCAGCGGGCTAGCAGCGTCAGCAGCGATGGCCAGCAGGTTCCACAGAAAGTCAGAGTGGTCAATCTCTCAGGAGGGGTAAGCTCACGCTTTTGTTCCATTTCTTTATAACCGACAAACGCTTGCGCTTGATACTCTGGATTACGTCATCCGAATGTGAAAAGACCTCAACCAAAATAGCTTCAGAATGGTTTTAAATGCCACCGGTTTCTGTCTTTGTAACCTATGGAGTGACACATGTGTGATATGTGTGTCATTTTGGCAAAATTGATCTCTTTCTAGACCTAGGAGAAATGGCATGGATGCAGAGATACCTCGGTACCCTTTTTTTTTTTTGCTCATAAAGGCAGCGGTTGTCTGAAGTGAGCCGTGTGACATTTATCTTTTATACTATTGGGATTTTCATCACTGCTCTTAAAGGTTGCAGAACAACAGTATTGTCTTTCTAAGTTACAGTCGAGTGTAAAATCAAGAACAATGGTAACAGGGACCCAGAAAGTCCAAACATCACCCCCATTGTCGGCACAGATAATTTTTTACTCAATTGATGAGCTACCACCGGCGGCCTTAATTACACTTTAATCTCTATTACAAAGGCGTGCGTGCATGTTACCCATTCACGGGCGGCATCAACGAGGCGTGTTTGCTGAGTATTTGGAATAAACCGCTTTTCCGTCCCCAGAGGGCCGGGCAGGGAAGCCAGGATGGCAGGCTCGCGCGCAGATGAAGATAACTGTGTGTCAGTGCCTTAATGGAAACCTGTGCAGTACTATCTGATGTGTTGCATCTCCGGGAGGAAGGGGGGCGGGCGGGATGTGGGGTGGAGAGAGAGAGAGAGAGATGGCGATTGAGAGAGGGGGAGCCAGGGCCTGTTCTCCAGATTCTTCCCCTCGCACATTGTTCTGCTGTCATCGACGGCAGCCTGACAATGTTATCTCTCTTTCTCCCCCTCTTCCTCTCTTTCTCTCTCTATCTCTTTCCGTCTTTCCCTCCCTCCCTTCCGCCATCAGCCCATCTCTCAGGTGTGAGCGAACAACAAAGGACCCATGTAATTAATGTTCTCTAACGGGGGGTGGGGGGGGGGGGGGGGGTGGAGACACATAATACTTGTGTGAGAAAGTTGGCCCTTTCGAGGCTTTGGATTTGTATAGCTTAGGCACACAGATAAGGTGCAAATTATATTTTCATCAGGAATAATACAAAAGCAACACGACACACAAAAGCTGGGGGGTTGGGTTTGTAAGGGGGAGGCGGTGGTACACACGAAGACGGTGTCATCCCAGTGTAATGCAGCTTAGCGTTTGATGGGCGCAATCAGGAGCCGTGCGTTTCTATAGGGGGGATTAATCCATTTTACTCTCGGCTGGGGACGCGTCGGAGATATCGCCAGCCTTCTCTTCCTCCGTATTGATCCGTCACATCTCTCCGCCGAGTCGACGGAGGAGAGACGACCTTCAATTCCTCCCGGCGCGCCGATGCGTCTGAGCTGTGACTTTATTTAATTTCTTTATTTTTATTTTTAGGGGTCCAACTTGGGTCTATTTATATATATATATATATATTTTATTTTTTTTGCTGCATGCCTCCTTGTTGTCTGTAAAACAGATATTTGGCCCAACTGTTGTGAATAAGAATAAGAACGTGTTTACATGAATATTTCAGGTACTAGCTAATATCCAGGTTACCGTTTTATCTTTATTTACCAGGGTAGGTTAATCTCCCAAAACACTTTGTACACTTCAGCAGCGCCCTGCTTCACATTCGCACAGTTCCATTCACATCTGGGAGCTGCCCAGTAACAAACCACAGTCTGACACGGTTGGCCACTGAGCAACTCCCCTGGAGCAGTTGGGGGTTAAGTGCCTTGCTCAAGGGCACTTCAGCGGTTGCTATTGAGGAACAGGAGAGAGTTATTCATTCACTTCCCCGCCAAGATTGTTCCTGTCGGTCCGGGGGACCGGTCACAAGCCCCCTTCTCTAACCTTTAGGCCTCCGTTGTTGTTTTTGGAATCCTATTGGTTACTCACCAAGGATCTTGTTGATCGTTATAAATCCTTTCTCAGCACAATCCATGCTGTTCCTCATACTAGCAGATAGCCACAAACCAAGTGGTTGCGAAGGTTTCGGCGAGCCTGCTGAGCTCCCGCAAGCCTGCCGGCGACGCCTACATGCAGCTGGACAAAGATTGTATTGCAAATCGACACGAGTTGATGTGGACAGCGCAGAGCTGTGATTGGCCGCTGCCCTGAGATGGGCCATGTACGCGTTCCTCTTGACGTACTTGGTCGGAGCATTCCATTATCGATCGTGATAAACGACATTACAAACATGGACCAAATCGAAGATAGACTGGCCGACGAAGTCCGAAAATATAGCCCTTTGTGCCACAACGTAGACCTCTAGTGGTTCGGCAGTGTACTGCAACCCACGCATTGAACTGATGTGGAAGTATACACCCGCAAAATATCAGCAACAGCAGACGTTGAAGCATATCTCTGCCTTAAGAAATAGTGCTGGGGTTCCAAAAATCTAAACTGTCCCTTAACCAATAGCTAGTATCTGAAATATTGATGTGCAAAATATTAATGTAAACAAGTTCTTGTTCTTATTCACAATAGTTAGACAACGTAAAGTACCTTAAAATACCTTAGACAAGATAATCAAGTTTTGATCCAGATTTTAAACTAATATTCCTGTATTGGGTCTATTTATATATATATATATATATTTTTTATTTTTTTTTGCTGCATGCCTCCTTGTTGTCTGTAAAACAGATATTTGTTTTATCTTGCGTAAACGGACCTAAACGAACCTAAACGGAACACTGAGCGTTACATTGGAGACTACAAAACAGTAAACCAGATTAGGTGTTTACATGCCTCAGCTTACAGACTTAATATCTGTTCATCCCAGTGTTCAAATCCCGGTTCCTCATGGTGGTGATATGGACTTATCCTGGCTCTCGTAAATGGGATATGCCGTTTTACACGCTCCACCCTCGTGAACAGAATGCTCAAGTATCCCGAATAACATCTGAATGTGTATGTAAATTGTGCCCGGTGCCGTTAATGTGTTCAAAAGGAGATGTAGGTGTAGGGCGGGGCGGAGGTACTAACTGGGCGCTATCCCCCGTCGCTTCCATCCAGGGGGGAAACGGGGCTGAAGCCGGCAGCCTCTTGCAGCAGCAGCAGGCCCCCCAGCACCACCAGGGCCCCCTCAGGAAGGTCACCATGCTCAACGCCCCTCCAGGGCAGCCGATGCAGGTCCTAGGCGTGATGCAGCCCCAGGCTAGCCGAGGGGTTATGGCTAGCGCTCCACAACACAATAGGGTATGTACATCAACAGACTTTTTTCCTCCCCCCTTCAGCCCCCCCTCCCCCACCTCCACTCATCCCACCGGCAGTGGTGAAATGTAAAGGTGGGTTGAAATGTATTGCTGCTGCCCTGCTATTTGGTAGCCTGTAGGGATGGGCATCGATTTTCAAGTGGTCGTTAAATTATAAATAATCAAATAGTTTGTATGCAAATATCGTTTTGTCTAGAAAAAAATATATTTCCCCTTGTTTTTACCGGCAACTGCACTGTATTTAGAGTGTACCCTCTCTTAGCATAACAGTCTGTTAGTATTCTTATAGTTCCCAGTGAGTATTGAATAGTAATTATAGAGTTTTGCCCATCCCTAGTAGACATGCCACTCGAGCAGCGGTGGTTATAAGACAGGACGGTAATCGGAGGCACACCGATTGGTCCATCGGGCCGGGGGGCTTGACCGAGCAGTCTCTGTGTATCTGATTCTGTCAAATTTTACAAGCAAGCATGAAATGACACCCAACAAAAGCAGTAATGATTAGCTGGCACATATTCATTCATTCATAAATTCATAACCTTTATTTTATACTCAACTAAGTATATACAATTATAAGCCCTCATTTTTGATGCAGCAGAGATTGCAAAAACAATAAGAAGCAATAATCTAACATCATAAAAATCTACAATTAAATGAGCACAATAAAACAAGACGATGTAAACAAATGGATAGTTAACTCTTTCTCTGCCACGCTGGGGACGGGATGTGACTATGTGCTGCCACGCATTAAACCAATGGAGTCGCTCACCTTGTTTGCAGGGCTATAACTATTCAAATATTATAGCTATATATGCAATACTATGGCCCATTTGACATCGTGTATCTATCGTTCAAGATGTGAAAGGAATATTTTTTCCATCCATACATTCTCGTTTTATACCGTGGTGAATATAAGTATGGTTTTAGAGTGGTCTGGGGAAATTCCTGGAAGGCTAGTAACGTGACTCATATTATACTTAATCCATTGGCATTTCGTCCCTATACACGCTACAATAAAAAAATTTAAATGCATATGATCCGTATATTATGCTCCATCATGCATGCATGAAAGGGGGGGGGGGTTGTTTTTGATTAATTGTCAATAACGGCATACGTTGATCAGGGCGATGGCTATGAAAACAATGGACAACCAAGCTGAAATTTACGTTAAATTGCTCTGACCTGTGGCCGATGAGACTCCAAAAAGAATATTCCAATTATTTGATTGCCATCTGCTAGATCGTATGTCCATTTGGCCCACGCCGTAACACCCAACAGCATAATGAATCTGGCGTCCCGAAAGCGATTCAATGCGATCGGGTGAATATCTTGATCCATGTTACAAGAAAACTCCGCCCGGATGACTTTCAATGACGCACAGCCACATACAGAGTCAGAAAGGACGTGCAACATCGGTTGCATACCACCAGGTGGCGGTATCGGACCGTTGCGATCTCAGACACATTGCCACACAGTACCACAGCATGCCTGGATGATTTATGAATGGAAATAGCGAATAAAAGAAATAACGATCCAATAACGTATACGTGGTTAGCGTTCAACGATTGGCGGACTAACACGTATTAAATCGTTGTTGGCGGCCATTGAGTTAACAGAATCCAGCAAATAAATAGATTAAAACAGTTACAATGAGAAACGGGAATGTTCAGATAAGAGAAGTTAGTCCTTTATTGATACCCTTGCGGAAATTCTGAATGTGATCTGACCTGCCCATAAGTAGGTAAAGTGCTAATTTTGAGGGATGTTTGGAGCTTATTTCAAGTGGCATATGACAATATATGTATCTAACGTTAGAGCGCCCATGCTAAGTGGCTAACATTAACGTCAAGTCATGTTTGAGGTGGAGGTATGATAGGCATAAGGGGGCGTCCTTGACCCTCTCCAAATGATCCCACACTTTGGGTTTCCTGCTTTAACTATCTGATTTAACATAGAACTGTATACAAAGTTGAATAACTATCTACCTGCCCTGTGTTCCCCTCGCGACAACAGACTTCCAGTCTGACTTTTTCAAAATGAAAGAACGAGTCGCCACTTCTTGTGACTGTCAAATTAAATGCCCTCTAGCTATTTTATAGTCAATGTTTTATTATGAACATACAATGGAATTTTCCATTAAAGAAAAGTTCAAAATTAAAGTCAGCAGTTAATTATAGTATAGACTGAGGCCCCGTTTAGACGAGCGTTTTGTGAACAGAAACCGCAAAAGTCATCTTGCGGTTTCACTTTTAATTTTACGTTTAGACGAGCGTTTTGGAGTTGAATTCTCCGTGCAGACGACGCTGTAACGACGGAGACCCGCTGTCACACGATTGGCGCATATGTCACATGACGTGCTGTGAAGACCCGCCCTACTCTGCCTCTGATTCGCAGACTGTGGATGGGGAATGTGATTGCACCAAAGCAGAGTCACTCACAGACAGTGGGTCCACTCACGACGCGGGACAGATTCTTGTGTATTTAACCCTTTCACTGCCACACGACAGCCGGTTGTGTGATAGTAAAGGGGTAACCTTCTGTCGTGTGGCAGTGAAAGGGTTAAAAGTACTGCCAATGTAGCCTTCAGGTGATCTCCGTTGATATAAGTCAGACATACTTGCTTTGTTTACGTCTCGGCTACTGGCGCATACCTGCTACCTGTGACGTAAGCAGTACGCGCGACCAGAGCCGTGACAAACCTTTCGTCATCGTTTTATCAGATTTATACGTTTTGATAGTTTAGACGAGATCGCAAAGCTTTTGCGTTTCTAGGAATTCCACCCTGGAAGGTAGTCTCACTTTTTTGCGGTTTCACCCCGTAAAAACGCCGTTTCCGTATAAACAAAAGGCACATCAGCAAAAATATTTTTGCAGATTCACCTGCTAGCGTTTCCGTCTAAACGGGGCCTGAAAGAGAATCGGACAAAATCGGAATCTGCAGGTCACTCAAAAACAAGAAGCGGGAATCAGCACCTCTAGACACTAGGGGTGGAACGGTTCACAAAATTCACGGTTCGGTTCGTATCACGGTTTTGGTTTAACGGTGTTCGGTTCGATATACGTTTTTTTTTTTTTTTTTTTTTTTATAAATGTAACGCTCCAAAAATACCATACATCAGCATAAGATATATAGCCTAAAAATAATCAAACTTTTCAGTTATTCTCAAGGACGTAGTCATGCAAAAACTGAAAGAATGAGGCAGTTTGACATCAGGCACATTATTTTGACAGTGACCGGTTAGAGCTAGGAGAGATGTTGGTACAGCAAGAGGGGCATTGCTGATTTAAACATGCTTCTCATTTATTTGGTAAAAAATTTGATTTACAGCGGTTTGCCTTAAATACAAAGACAGAACTGGCACACAAAGACCGAACTGACTGAAAAATATAGGCAACATTTATCAAAGTATTAACTTAGTGCAAACAAACAAAATAATTCTATTTTTTGTGGCCACATTATAGACAAAGGCCATCAACATAAAGTATTGATTGATTGAAAATTGTATTAACAGATTGCAGAATGGGTACAATACAGTACATCTCAATACACACAATTGTTATGGGGATGCACAGAGTATGCATATGCTCAACAAGCACTAGACTTTCTTATCAAAAAGGAAAAGTCACTGTTATTTAAAGTAAATAAATCATGTGTACTAAATATATATTATGCATGAAACATTATGAAGTATTCTCTTATGCCGTTTTTCACTGCATGGTACCTAATCAACTTGACTCGCTTTTGCTATTTGAGATTCTTGCTAGCCATATTTGAAGTGACATCACACCAGGAAGTAAATAGTCAACAGTAACACACAGCATTGGAACCTGGAGAAGCCCTGATGATATAATATAAACGAACAGCTAATAAACGTGAAGTTATCATTAAACTTCTGTTGTCAAGCCTTGTCAATATACCCCCCCTTCCCCACTAATGGATCTTGTGTCGTGGAGTCACTTCGCTGTGAGCATTTCCGCGGTTAGCTTGTGGCTAATGTTCGTTAGCTTGCGGCTAACGTTATAACCGAACAATACACACATGCCCCGAACCGTGGAGGTCGTATCGAACGGTGCACGGTTCGAATGTGAACCGTTCCACCCCTACTAGACACTGTGCCAGGTGCTGTAGTATTGACAAGCTGAACGCTGTGTGACATGGGGGGTGGGGGGGGGGGGGGGGTCCTACACGGGGTCCCCTGGCCTCTCTGCATGCCTGTCACCACTAGGCTGCCGTCACAGCCACCGCGTTCATCCGACGCTGACAGGGAGAGGCATCCACCAGAATGCCTGCTCCGCTCCTCTCTCTCTCCACCCACCCTTCTCTCTCCCTCTCTCTTTCCCCTCCTCCTGGGGTCTCTCTCTCCTCCGCGGCTGAAGAAACATACCTCTCACTCACCGGCTCCCTATGAAGATACAACATATGCACGAGTAGCACAGTCTCCGCGCTCTGACGTTGACGTTGTATGTAGAGCGAATATGATAAGTCAATCAAGTGGAAGCAGCGTGAGCCTCCGGGGCACCTGCAGAAAAGGGAGGAGCCGGGGGGGGAAACAAACACACATACACACGTCAGCTTTTTAAATGTTCATCTCCACCTTTGTAGACGTGTCGCATGATTCTCCTCTGCACGCTTGGAACGTTATCATTAAAACATCAACGTGCATAAACAACAAGAGATGCATACTGATTTCTCTCCCTTCCTGTGGCCGATCCACCCCCCCCCCCCCCCCCCCCTCCCCCGGTCGGTTCGCGTGCAGGTGGTCGTTCCGAGCCGAGGTCGCGGCAGAGGAGGCACGGGTCAGCTGGGCAGAGGAGGCGCAGGTCAGCTGGGCAGAGGTGGCGCGGGTCAGCTTGGCCGAGGTGGCGCGGGTCAGCTGGGCCGAGGTGCCGCGGGGCCGGCTGCCGCTCAGACGGGCCGAGGAGGCGTGGTGCCGGGCACCACTCAGGTGGGCAGAGGACGCGCGATGCCCACCAGGCAGAGCCCGAGGGTGGCCCACCAGGCAGAGCCAGAGGAGCCCTGCACCGTGTCCATAGAGGGCCTCTCCTCGTCCACCACGGACGTCCAGCTGAAGAACCTGCTCAACTCAATCGGCCCCATACTGGTTGGTCCCCGTGGCAGGGCTGTCCCGCCTTGACGCTTTTCCTAATCGCAATGACCAATTATCAGCTACCTGTTGTGTACTTTCTTAAAACCTGCTGTTATTACTAATTCATTAGGTCTTTATCACATGCTATCATTAGGCTTTATTATTGTTATTATTATTATTATTATTATTATTATTATTATTATTATTATTATTATTGAGAAACAAAGGCAAAATCGGATTTGAGGTTGTTTCTCTTTATACATTTAATTGGCTACAAAATGTGCAATTTAATTAAATAAATTACAGCCTTAATCTATGACTCTATGACGAAACGACTCTTATGAAAATGAAATAGCCTTTGCAGCCTATGCCAAGAAAATAATAAAAAAAAACATGTGTTGACTTAAAACTAACATAATAAATGTGTCCATAGTTGAACAAAATAGCCTCTTCAACAGGCCTAATCAAAGTGAAATCAGTTGCTTGTGAAAAGCAAAAAGAAATTAGGCTTTTGTCACCCTGGCCTTTACATGAAATCTTAAATCATTAACGACATTGATTCTATTGCCTTAGGATTAACATTAACTCATTGACCGCCGAGCCCCTTTTGTGAAATTAGGCCTAGTACGCCAGCGCTTTAATCAATGGGAGGATGGGGATATTTGCGAGTGCTTAAAATATATCTTAAATTATGGCTATGGGTCTAATACACCCGTCGCTTATCAATGACTTGCTTGCAGTCAACATGTACGAAACGGATTGTTTTTTCATCGCTACATTTCCGTTTTGAATAAGAGTATAGTTTTGGAGATTTCTAGTAATTCCAGAGAAAGACGCGATAATAGCCCTTTAGTGGAATACACAAAACACGTCATTATTCGGCTGATTTATGAATCGTTTTCAAATAAACGCTAGATTATCGATAGTATGTGTACTTATGCACGATACAGAAGCGGGCTGAAAAATCGCTTATCTGTGCCTTGCTCAGCACCAACGGCACGCACACACACACACGTTGTGATCGCTGTGAAAAAAACATCTGATTAACCCCAGACTGGTAACATAGATTCCTTACCGCACATCTGATGTTCTGCAAAAAGATGAATCCAATTCCTGATCGCCATTCCAAATATTGATTGCGTTTATTCAGATCCAACGTTATAGTCCAAAACACATAATCCACACTGCTCCCAGTCTCCCCAGTCAATGTGGTAACACGATACTCCATGCCCGAGAAGGAAAACCCGGACCGTACTTTTTTTTTTGATGCACATCCCCAGCCAATCCAATCCAATGATGTGCATTACCATCCGGGAGACTATAGGCGGTGGTATTTGCCCTTTTGCGAGCTCAGACCCATTCCCAATGATAACATCAGGCTGGATGGATGAAAATGAATGGATATCGCTAATAAAATAAATAATGATTAAAACCCCACTATACTCGTGATTGGCGCTCAAGCGATGGCGAGTTAACCCGACTATCATCGTGACTGGCGTTGAATGAGTTAACAAAAATAAAGTGGAAGTAATTTTGCGACTTAATAAAAACACAATAAATACAATACATTAAAAAGTAATAAATAAAATTGTGCCTTCACTTTAACACATTGGGCGCCGGGGGTTGTGCCCATCATTGTACCCAGTCTGCCACCGTTGAAAGCCTATGGAGATGTTTACCTTCTTTGCAGGGCTATAACTTTTTAAATTGTATTGCTATATTGACATTACTATGGCCCATTCAACATCGATTATCTATCGTTCAGGATGTTGGAATGTTATATTTTTTCATTCATACATTGTTGTGTTAATACCTCCGAGAATATAAGTATGTTTTTAATCTTTTCTGCTGTAATTCCAAAAACTAGTTATAGGCCCTGAAGCATATATAGATTATCGATTGGCGTTTCTTTCCCATACACGCTATATTAAAAAATTCAAATGTATATGATCGGTATACATTATGCTTCATCATGCGTGGAGGAAAGGGGGGGGGGGGGGTCGTTTATAATTCCTTGATCGTCAGTAACGGCTTTATTTACTATGGGTTTATATATTGATCAGACTGTTTGCAGTGAAATGAATAAACAATCGTGTTGAAAATAACGTTACTGCCCTCTTACCGTGCGCCGATGAGACTGGAGGAGAAAGATCCCAATTATTCGACGCCGATATCCTAGATTCATTTCCGGTTTGTATGGCGCAATAAACGCCGAAATCATATAGATTATTGTGTTATGGCAGCGATCCATATGCACACCAATATTTGTCTGTAGTCCCGTAGCGAGATGTGACTGCCGGAGGAATTTCCTCGACGCACCGATGACACTATCTGGTTTTTGAGTGTGTAACTCGCCCGACCATCCATCAGGTAGCGGTAGTGAGGCGTTGCAGTCCCATTTAGGGTCCCGCTGCAGCACCGGGGGTTGGGTGGATGAATTATGAATGCTATGGTGAAAAAAATGAAATATTGATCTCAAAAACGCTGTACAGCGATGTTGGCGGTCAACGCATGGCGGGCAATAACGCTGTACAGCGTTTTTGGCGCTGGATGTGTTAAGTGTGCATTGATCAAACTAAATTAACGACCACATCCAATCAAAGTGAAAACATGAATTACACCCAATGGAAATAGCTTCTGTGGTCTTAGCCTGAACACAGACTAACATACCTGGAGCTTTGAGTGATATGAGGCTCAACCTGCTTCAGGTCGTGTGGCAGAACGTGTCCACATTCTTTGGCAACAGGGAATTTCTTGTTTTGCTTACAATAAAGCCAGTTTTCCAAATAATGTGCTGTGAACTGGCAGGGATGCAAAGCAATCGCTCGGCTACTAACAGTTGCCAGCTGTGGATAAGTCCTCCAGTTCCTTCTGGAGGTGCATCAACTGAAAACGGATGTTTTATCCACATCAACCACCTGTGTCAAACAAACACTTGACTCTATGATGATAAAGAACCATTACAGACAACAGAAAGACACTTGACTCTATGATGATAAGAACCATTACAGATAACAGAAAGACACTTGACTCTATGGTAGGGGTGTAAAGGTACACGTATCCGTACCGAACCGAACAAGTTTCAGTGTGTACCGTACCATACCGAACGGCTGTGTAGTGTACTGAACGAATACAACGGTATGTTAACCACTAACGACCGCCCACCGGGGGCTGTTTTTTTCACAATCTAATATAATAATAATTATTATTATTTATTTTTTACAAGTCGATTATTAATTTCAATATAGAATATTCGTTGACAGCCCTACAAGTACAATTAGTTACTGCACACTACATCACCCCTGAGTGGAACATGGAAAGCCAAACTTTCCCCCACTGTACCGAAAACCGTACCGAACCTTGACTTCAAAACCGAGGTACGTACCGTACCGTGTTTTTGTGTACCGTTACACCCCTACTCTATGGTGATAAAGAACTATTACAGATATCAGAAAGTGAGTCAAAACTGATGCTGTAGTCTCAAGACACGAGGCCTGTCGATATTGTGCAAGGGGGAGGATTTAAAGGGTTAATGAAAACACTGGAGCAGGCTAGCTACACTCTGCCTAAGCCACATATCACCCATGAGCGTACAATGAGGCACAATGATATATACGGGACAAAAGAAATGTAGCCTCATCGAGAAACGCAAAGTTTCACAGGTAGATTGAGAGCTAAATAGGTAGATAGGTTGTCTAAAAGTTCTAAACATCCTTGTTTAAAAATAACTGATGAATGTTGATTATTCTATTATTATGCTATTATTCCTAGCAAATCATGTTGGCTGATTATTTCAATAAGCGAATTCTTATTTTGTGGGCTAATTGTTACTTTTGGAGGGGTAAAACCAATTTGCCGTTGATTACCATGGCAACGATTGCCGCTTCGAAGCATCTGGGTCAGCCCCCATATAGAACCTTTATTCACTTGATCTTCTCCAAAAGTCCCAAATTCACCCCAGCTGTTCGTCCCACTGGCACATCAGACCAGTGACTGTATTGACCCGCCCCCCTTCTGTGATCATGTAGTGTGTTATAACAGTGTGTTATAGTTTTAGTACTGCAGTGTATCTCTCCTCACCACCCTCACTCCCTCTCCTGGACAGCAGGGGGCCTTCTAGTAAACCAATCAAATTGTTTGACTTGTTGTTGTTTGAATTGTTATAGATGTTCGAAATGATGCCCCAGCAGAGGAAAGCCATCGCCCAGTTCTCCACCTCGCAGCACGCTACCAGCTTCCAGATGAGCTTCCACAGGTAACCAGTTCACCCTCTGTCCTGTCCTCCTCTCAGTCCCTAGTTTTAATCTGCTGCTAACCTGCCACCACACACTTCAACAAGGTGATGGTGTTGCAGACAGAAATAGCTGTAATGAACAAGACAAAGCAGGAGTGTGGATATTCATTGTTAATATCATAGTAAGGATCTGAGGGTTTAACAGCCACCAGACAACTGCGTGTACATTTCGTCTGGCAAGTATCTGCAGTTCTATAAGCCACAGTGGCTATGTTCACACCGCAGGCCGAAGTTGCCTGGATCAGATTTATTGCTCATATGTGACTTGTATCAGATTTTTTCATGACTGTGTGAACAGCACAAATCACATGGAATCTGATATTTTTCATTCTGATTTGGGCCACTTTCAATACTGTATGTGGACCTAAATCAGATACATTTTTTTTTTTTGCAATGCGACCTCATTCTGAACAGTCATGCGACTTTCATTTTTACATCACTCTAGATTGACGTTTGTCACAGGTTTTACGTCCATCTTCTTTATTGTTAATTTGCGCATGCAGGTTAGTTCAGGAGCATGACCAGTTCACACTGGAATCTGATTTAAAAATGTCAGCCAGGGGAGCTCCAGTAGCTCACCACGTACCTCGAGCGCTATTTCGGCGCCGGGGACAACCGTGCTCGTCACGGATCTGGGGTTTAGCGAGTTCGAATCCCGGACTGCAGCCGTGCCTTTCCCAGAGTGTCTTCCCCCCCATCTGAACCCCTTCAGCCTGTTTCTGTCGGTCATCCTTGACCAGAATAAATGCGATAAATGCAAAAAAGAGCCAGGGGAATGGCCAAAGGTTAAAAAAAAAAAATGTCAGCCAAACAAAAACAAAAGCTGAGCAAAGAATCTGAATTGAGCACCACGGCTTGCAGTGTGAACATAGCCATTGACTGGTAACCTACCTGTCTAAAAGTATTTAGTTTATTCTAAAACGCTCTAGACTGGCCTGTGGAATTCTGCATCCACTTGCCACTATGGCGGTTTGACAAGTAAGTTGGCCGTCGTTGACAGGTCTGAGGATTCTGGAAGCCACATGAGCAGTAACCCGCCTCTAGACCAGCTGATGGAATTGTGCGTCATCCACTAGATACTGTGGCTGTTTGACAATAGAGGCCTGCCACGGAATGTTTAGAATGCCCATTTGTCCTCCATGTTGGAAGAAACAACCGTTGCTATGTGCAAAACAATGGTTTCTATGTGTTGATATATCGAAGATATCACAAGAAATGTCATTAATTGGTGTCTTATCTTACTCGATGTTGTGAACAAGTCACAGTAGAACAGTAATATCATGCTTTTACATTGTTTTTACCTGCTCTACCACTGCACAGAAAGTAGGCGTTTTCTTTTAAAAGTGGTTACCAGTGGTTACAGGCAGCCGTGTTGGAAGAAAAAGAACAACACAAACATTCCGTGCAAGACTTCTATTAGGCAAAGTTAGTTTATGATCTGATCATCAGGCTAGATCATGGCTAGATTCAGGTAGCCCGGCTGCGTGAATATTAAAGGCAACCAACTTGTGTTCAGCTTTTCGCCATGGCTAGATTCAGGTAGCCCGGCTAGGCCATGGCTAGATTCAGGTAGCCCGTCTGCCACATTTGGCAGCTTTTGGAGTGTATGAATTTAGTGACGACACTAAGCCATGAAAGCAAAACCGTGAGTTTTCATCAGAATCGCAACCCGGTGGAGACGGTGATTGTAATTATTATTGTCATTATTATCACACAGGCACATGATTGATTTGTCCCACATTGACGTGTCGCTGATCGACGGATGAGGCGTGTGGTTGAGCAAAGCGTGCTGCCTCGCGCGGGACGTGATTTTCTCCTGATGTGGGAAGCTCTCGTGTGCAACTCGAGCAAGACATAAGAACAATTGACAGTCGACAGCTCTCCACACAAGCGCCGTTCTCCATTCATCACCAACTGACTAGGAACAGTGAAAAGCATCACCATTAGTTGCATGTTTGCGTATGGTTGAAATTGTCTTTGGAACATTTTAAACATTGTACACTCAAATCAAATGACACTGGATGGAAAGTAGATACTGGACAACTACTGGGGTATTGACACAGAGGAGTGTTTAGTGCATCGGACACTGACACCAAGTAACAGGGTAACATGGGATAATGGTTGTGCCCCTCAGCATTAAAGTCGATGATCACGAATGATGGCAAACAATTTAGGAAATGGACGTCTTCTGGGGGGATTTGTCTACCTGCTCCGCTTAGTCCTCTTGTATTCATACGTTTTTGCGATTTGTGAAACTCCGTTTTGGTTCGGATTCAGGAACTGCTGCAGTAGTGGGGGCCTGTTGTCCTAAGCAGTGCTGCTTTCCCTACTGTAGGTGGCAGTATTTCATAACTATTGGGGTCTCCTTTTTTCATTCAAGACTGCTTTCAGGTAGAGATCATCCTCTAATGGTTTTTGTGCAAATGGCACCCCCTAGTGGAGCGGTTGAGTTAGGGCACCGTGCACCGGTTTGAGTTTGTGTGTTGAGCTTTGAGGCTGTTGAAATGTTGTCATGCTTAATCGGCATAGTTTTTTTTCCCCCTAATTCCCATTGTTTTGGTGAATTGATAATTTGACTGTTTGGTACAATCTCTTGGCTCTCTTAAGTTAATTGATATTTCTCCAATACATCTGTCTGTGTCCTCAAGCCTAGTGCCTTTTGGAAGTAGCTTTACTTAATTGTTTAATAAGCATAGCCCCATGCTCTGATCCTAATTGGGTATTTTAAATGGTAACATTAATACATTTTGTAACTATCTGGAATGGATTTAGCCTGGTCATTTTTAATGCATCTTTTAGTTGTGTTTACTTTAGTTGGCGTTCAGAGTAGTTGCATTACCGTATGTAGATTTCTCCTCTGTCTTGAGTGTACTATGAAGGAGCCACTGTGTTTTTGTAGATATATTTTATGATCAAGACTGAAATGGTTGGTTGGTAAGTTAACTTGTTATCATATTTTTGGCATTTTGAGATATGTGGCGATTGTGTACATTTCACTCTTAAGCCTAGAATTTATAATTTATTTTCGTTGTTCCAGAGTACAAGTATGATGCATAGGTTCTACATTTGCCCGTATGTTCGTCAGAGCCCGCGTGGCTACAGGTGAAACGTTGTTGCCTTTTTTATTTAGTTTTAGGGTTCTCAGCCTTTTTTCCCCCTCTTCCAAGTGAGCCTATATACATTTTGGAAAATTCCTGTGTCTCCAACTCCTATGAGACTAAGAGAGAAGTGCGCAGTCTTCACATTACCCCTCCCCCGACTCATGTGAACATTTATATGTATTCTATGCAGAGTACTGTTTGCTCTTTAACAGAATGCGAAAATGTCAGTTTATAGGCAAGCTTCGCGTCTTTCACAGAGGTTTCTATGCAGACAATAAAGCCATTGTGTTTCGTTACAAATTAACCCAACTATAATCACAGTTGTATTGGTTTGATAAGGACCCCATTTCCTACAGAGGTGGCTCTTATTTAGTTGCTTAGTATAACTGGACTAGTATTTTGAATAACTTGCATTAATGCTGAGCTCCCAATGTAGAATACAAAATTTTCTTTCTGAACCAGATAATACATTTTTCCAAAATGGTTAGCCCCAAGTACAACACGTCCTTTACTGTGATAAAGGCATCTTCCTCCCATATTTCACCAGTAATTATATACATTTAACGGTATACTTGGATGTGACGTCCTACTCTATTATGAGGGCGAATCACTCCAAGGATACATTTGAAGGTTTCGAACTTGTACAACATTACAACCTACCCTACAACTTTAGACACATAACAACTCATATTTAAATGATCTCTCGGAGTTGCACACTTGTTTTGTCTCATCAAGTATGCCTTTAATTCCTTAAGTACTAAACAAGTTTGGTTCATGATTTGGTGGACCATAAGTTAAAATATTTGCAATAAATGCAGTAAATATTTGTATCCTTTTTTTGTAGCACATAAAGTAGCATAGAGTAGTAAACCCCAAAACATTTGCATGTTTTTTCCTTCTCAAAACACCAGTTTTTTTTATTTATTTTTTATATATATATAGACTTTTTGCCTTTTTGTCCCGTAATTTCTTTTTTTACATTTAAATGCACAAACCTACAATTGAGTTACTTAAGTAATAATACGACCACTTTCATTCAAGTTGACTGAAAAGGAGCTCATAACATTATGCGTTGAAGATGAGGGGGCAACCATTATCCTTGTGTTGGTGATCATGTACATAATACAAATTGTTCTCCTTTACAGATGTGTTGTATGTATCTCAAGTTAACTTTTTATATGTAAAATACTGATGTGTCCAGACATTGATAATTTACAAAGTGTTTCATTTGTATGTAGAAACGGAAACTAAAATGCCTGGACCACATTTCTGTTCATAGATATTCAAAAAACATTTTAAGGGGAAACAAAAAAAAATAAAAATATGGCCAATATACCATGAACATGCAGGTATGTGAAGCCAGTTAACTTTTCTAGACCAAAAATGTGTTTGTGTGTGATGTCCATTTGTCTGGTGCTTTTGAAGCTACTTAAGCTTAAGTAGCTTCATTATTTTTGCCAGGTACTGATTATTATATATTTTTCTTTTAAGTATTCAGTGCTTTTGTACTTGACAATTCCTGGCATCCTCTTGCACCAGTGGCCAGTATTTCGCAAATGTTTTTACAAATTTTTTATTCCTGATGCACAAATAACTTTACGGGTTTTACTATTTATTTTGCAGAAACATTCCGTGTAGCGAAAGGATCACACAATTCACATCCTTAAAGGGAAATGCCACTAAATGAATGCCTCTAAATTTTAGCTTTTAAAATCGTATTCCTATGCCCAATGACGGTTCAAATTGTACTGGTTAACATTCATAATTGTCTCATGTGGCCTGAAATAAGGAAGGACAGTTTAGTTCTGGTCTGTGATGTCAGGCCAATATACAGCCCCCTATAGGTAATGAATTGGAAATGGTTGTAAAAGACGGTAAACTAGACTGTTTTTTTGGGATGTAGGTGCATCAGTATGGAACTCTTTTGCATGTGAAAACCTCAGACCAAAAGAGCAACTCTCTAGGCTGTACATCTCGATGACATCACAAATCATCATTCGTTTTCTGGTTTCTAGCTTTGGCATGGAGTCGGGTCCTGAGCTTGAACAACTGATTGGGGCTGTTCTAGGACATAGGAATAACTAGGGCTGGGTATCGTTTGAAAATGGGTGCCAATACCGATACCTGGGATTCGATACCGCTATCAAAACAATACCCTTTTTTTTTTTTGATACCTTACTTTGCTGAGTTATGTGCTGTGTGAGCCAATCGGAGACTTTGTTACATTTTGGATGATTTGAGATTGTGGATGAACAGAAGAAATGTTATATCTTGGAACAAACATGCTTATTGGCTCACTGACACTGATGAGATTAACTACTTAGGTATCCAAATTTGGTATGAAATGACGGTGTCATTCAATACCAAATTTCATTACCACAGCATTTCTCCATAATCGAGAGTATTGAAGCAATTCGATCGATACCATGAAAAATCAAATTTCGATACCCAGCCTGAGTAATGACCTGCCGTTCTGACACCGACAGACCCGTAAACTCGTACTTTGCAAGGAGTTGTTTTGAGTGTAGGTCAATGGACACGTTTTAAAATAGGCACCACATGCACATAGTATAGTATAGATCTTACCCTTTACTCTATGTTCAAACAGAACGTGATGTGAAATTTGACCTCGTTCTAGTTTTAGTTTGAGTTTGAATAAACGGGTGAAATTGGCACACAAGCGCGTTTGATCTCAACAGCAGCACATCCGATACCTAAAGAAATTGGGACCATTTCCAAATGTAACCTATTATGTGTTTCATAGGCTACGGAACACATCTTGGCAATCCATTTGATACTTTAAAAAATAAATTGCACTTGAAAACATGCACACGTGTGCCTCAAGAGTCAAGGTTATCGCCAAATTTCGGCCCCGCCATCATGTTGATCTCCTTCTGATCCTCTTCCGTTGAATTTGCCTACAATCGCTCCGCCTCTAAATTTCATGCAGTGTTCTGTCTGAACACAGTCAAAAGTTACAAGATATTGAAGTCACTTTAGAAATAGAAAATCTAGGCTACACAAGAGGTCTCTGAAAATGTGGGTGTATTTTTGGGCATTGCACATGTGACATGGTGGTGGCCACCGAAACTACTTGTAAAACTGTAAGAAGGTTGCCTGGTTCCAAATGCTTTTATATGTTGTAAGTTTTAACTTTATTTTGTTTGATTTGTTTTGTTCTATTTTGTTCCTTTTGTGTTTTTTGAGTTTTAACCGATGACTAGGTCCGTGTGCCCTGATAACTTGATAGCTATATATTTATGCAGGATGTTGTGCATTAATTACACTTGGGATCCAAAGTAATGATCAAATTCCTAGTACTTCTAAGTGAATCCTGTGGATTTGAAAACGTATTGGCGATGCCACTCATAGACATATCATTACAAGAACACGTGGTCTTGTAATGCCAGAACAGGTTCATATTGAACCTAGAGTATTTGTACTTTCTTTTAAAGAATTTATTGACATGTACTTTTGGACATTTTAGGTGTGCTATCCGCCTCTCGTCCAATTTTATTTTTGAGCAACATCTCATTGCTTGCTTTACAAGTTTTAAGATATTAGGTTGTTCGCCATAGAAAGATGTATTGCCAGTCAAACAAGTTAACATGATATTGTCTCTATATTGAGCTGTTGTTATGTCTTTGTTAACTTGAGAGATCCATCATGGCTGAAAAATGGCATTATTTGCCACGACCGGTCAATTGATCTTAATGCGGAACACTAACTGCCTCTTTATTTTTCATCAGGTGGATGGGATGGAGCTCTACTTTGATTTGCAGGTCAGCAGCTGAGTAATCTACAATATTTATCCTATTTCTGTAGGTCAGACCGTCTTGATGGACACATGCAAGGAGTGTCATGAAGCAGGATCAGTTAGCTTGGCAGCTTTTTAAATTTTCAAATATATATAGAGAGAGAGATTGAAATTTAAGTGAATTTGTCACAAAACGGAACTCCTGGGGCCATACTCACAATCATTCTGTAAATACTCTCAGACCGCCTAACTTGGTAAAGATTCCCGTCCATGAGTCGTAGCTTAAAAGGACCATACCTTTCTAATCTTGACTTTTCTCCATTACTAGAGATCGCCCCCTGTCTTTAACGGATGTTGTGTTCGTAGGTGTATACGGTGTGTGTTTTAGATGATATCCACTTACCTTACTAAAATGCCATTCATTAATGGCCATTGATGTTGAAAAGGAATGGAGGATTCTTCATGAGACTTGAGAGTAGTTTGAAAGGCATGTGTAACTCTGCCTTCTGAAAACCACTGTAACGTTATACCACTGCTACCACTCTTACTAGTCGCTCCACATGGCAAACTTCTGCATTCAGTTGGGTGCACTTGTTATCAATTCCTGGGTGCTCCCGGTTGATGTGCAAATTTGAATAGCTTGTAGTAATACAGTAACATTAGCAAAAATAAACGGTACAGTGATTTCTGCAAGGGTAAATGACCTTTCAAGTTTCAAAGAGCATATTTGCAACCCTTTTCATCATCGACAGTGTGAAAGGTAGGCTGAGATCTACCAAAACATACACTTATACACGCAAAATGTCTTAAAGACGGTGACAATCTGGTAATGGCGAAGTAAAAATTTAGACTGGTATGGTCCTTTTTTAAAGTGTGGTTTTAAAAAGTGCTCGGAGCAACTCTTGGTAAAGAATGGCCAGAATGTCTTATTTTAGTGACGAGGTGTGGTTGACCCAGTTGTCTTTCAGTCACCGTCATTAGTAGATGGAGGAATATCCCTGCATTTCATACAGAAATCAACTGAGAGGACATGCCAAGATCGATAATCACGCAATTTAGTTTCATATTAAAATATAACTTGTTAATGTCTGTGTAAAGGAAATTATGAGATTTGTTTCTAGACACATTATACATGTTAGAAAATAATTGCTGAAGAGACTACTTAATTGTGGAGTTAAGTCTGTTTAACTGTTTTTATTCTTCGATCATCTTAGGCAGATCATGAAACCTTCATAGTGTGTAAACTCGTATGCACATCATTAACACTTTGACTGCCTAAAAACGCTTTACAGCGTCATTGCTGGCCATGCTAAAGTTGCCGGGGGACGCTGTACAGCGTCCTTATATCAATATTTCAAAAATCTGGAATCGGATTCATATTCCCCCTCCGCTGGCCTGATATCCACCAGCAGGACCCACTGAGCTCTCTGGCGGTTCAGGAGCGCCATCTGGTGGCCGATCGGCGCAACCGCTTAACAGGAAGCGCAGTAGAGGTTTTGCTGGTCGGCCCTATTACTTCCGGCCACTCGGTATAGGTTCCGGCACTCTAGCTCGTCACTCTACATAGCGATTGATTGCCAATAACTCGATAAACAACATGATTTGGACGTATATACCATTATACAAGCTGGAGATGGACCGGGTAATAATATATCCCATAATGATAAAATTTCTACTCGACGATGATCGCCCAACGGCGCGCGGAGACTGGGGTGAGTTTCAGCGTGTAACGTTACCATCTTCGATACTAACTGCTTTTATCAACATTTGACCCACATTAGATGATTGGTATAACGCTGCCCACGGAATTATAAACGCCCCCTCGCCCATCCGGTCAACATCAGATGACGTGTAGTAACTTCTAGAAGTACGTCTAGTTGGAATTTTTTATATCGCGCTGATTGCCATCAAACTGTATTTCATCATCAATATAATGCATTTGGGGCTATATATCACGTTCTGGAGAAAGTTGCAGAAAGAGATGAAAACATACTTATACATTAGACCATACTTTACTATGAATATGTGAATGAAAAAGTTTAACGTTGCTACACAATGAACAATACATATAGGACTTTGAATGGGCCCTAATAATGGCAATGTAGCAATAGAATTTAAAAAGTTATAGCCCTGCAAAGAAGGGGACTTTCTCCATAGACAAATAGCGCTGGCAATCTATGGTATATCATTAATTTAACCCAAGGCAACCAAAGTGTTAACCGGAAATGTATCCCATCAATTACCTCAACAATGCCGGGAAGGCTGCTACAGCCATAAAAGCGGTTTAATGTTCATAGTTTTTAAGCACAAACATTAATAATGAATGATAATAAGCTTTATTTATATGAATCTATTCCAGCACAATCTATAGTCTTTAACGCTTTAACTCCGTAAGAAAATTCCTAAGTCAATAAAAGTAATCTCTGCAATTAACAAGTATCTTGTGAGGGCTAAGATGATTTGTGAATGATTCCTTTTTTCTTCTTCTTTATTGAGACAGTTGGGAGGCTGGGAGGACTACAGAGTAGAGGAGACACGAGAGAGAAGGTTTTGGTGGCATCCTACGGTTGCTTGTGGTTCCAGAGGTGGAGATCTTTGGGGGTGTTTATCCCCCAGGATGGCCTAGAGTCGACTCTCCTTTTCCAGTGCACTCTGAAACTCCTCCACATATATGAAATGCATATATGTGGAGGACTGTGTGTATGGTGTAACTAGGGAGAGATATGCAAAAAGAGAAATGGCCTTGTGTATATTGACAATAAAGTAATCTTCTAATCATCTAAACCACTACACCATCTCTGGGCACCAATTATTCCTATCTTTAAAGATAGAATCTGTAATGTTGTCAAACAGCGACCTCTACTAAAAAGAGCTCTCTTGGTATTGCGCTTTGTTAAAAAAATTGTGTGTTGGATTTTAGTAGTTATAGGAGGGGGGTTGTTAATGCTGGCCACACCTCTCTACCAAGATGGGTCTGGAGAAATTCACAGTATAAAACAGTATAAAGAGTTAGTAACTCCAGCCCACATGTCGGACCAAAAAAAGTAAAAGCGCAATAAAAAGCGGGGCTCTTTTGCCTAGAGGTCGCTGTTTGACGGCATTACAGATTCTACATTTTAAGGGGGAACTATCAGAATTTCACCACTGCTTGTAGTGCGAGGAAGCGTTGTGAATATGGTCCCATAGCTCCGTGTAATCCCCAGTTTCAAGGGCTGCATTTTCTGGCTCCAGAAGTGATCCTGCTTCATATTAACCCGTACGTTTTAAATTCCCAACACTCAATCATTAGTCTTTGCAGGTACACCGGCGCAGAGATTCCAACGAAGACGTGAACTTTAATCTCTCCTTCTAGATGTCCCTGCGTAGGCTTCCATACTTTTGGGCCGACTTGTATTTTTTCCTCTCTTCCATTACCGCTCTCCCTCCCTGCTACCATGTCCCGCCCACGACTTCCATGTGTTTTGAATGAAAGACTTCTGTTATCAAACAGGGTGGGGGGCCCTCCTACCTGGATTACCATTGTTTGTTAGCCCACTGGATGAAGGTTTCTATCTCTTGAGGACGGCAGTGTTCAAAGACATTTGTAACTTGTAGAACGCCACGCTGTGTGGCTTCCTCTCCTGGCCAAAGCCGACGCGGCTTGGCCCTCTTTTGGTTTGGTTGGATTATGAAAAGAAAGACACTATACCCTGTGATCTGCTCACCTTGGAAAGAAATATGATTACCGTGTGAATATGCTGAAAATCCAACCTCTGAATGTTGACTGGAATTGATGATGAATCTACCTGTTGTACTGTTTATGTTGACAGTTTTGACGTCTCCGTGTGAGACATGAGATTATCGTGTTTGTTTTCAGTCATAACTGATCACTCTGCAATTTTGTTTTAAGTGCAATACTTGTTGTGTGATTTGTATGCAAAAAAAGAGATATGCAACATCTGAATCTTGTTTGAAAATAAACTTTTCTACACATTTCTCGTTTGTCTTTTGAAAAGTTATTTAAGGGTGATTTTAGAAGCTGTGATCTCAATAGATTTATTTAATTTGTAAATTGTAGTAAATTGTTTCATTTTAAACAACTCTAGTGGTAAGCACTGAAGAAACATCTGGGAAGTGCAGGACCTCTGGAAAGCAGATGTAGTCAAGAATACTCCAGTTGACAGATGAGTCTTTTGAGACCCGTCCTCGTTGAGAGTCCAGGGACCAAGAAGTGAAAGTCTCCTGAGACCAAGAAAAGAATGGTGTGCAAATCTGTAAACAATACATAAAAAGGTCTGTTTCTGTAGGTCTGGAGTAGAAAACGGGCACTATACCAACACTCGCAATCACATCATTTGTTTGTTTTCGATTTGTCGCAAAGAAATTTCAAGACCAAAACTAGGTCTGTGACCCAAAGACCACAAAGACTTCACCTCTGCTTTTAAAGAATTGGTGTTAGTTCTTGTGTAGATCGTACAGTGACCACAAGGATGGTATTGAGGCCGGCCAGACTATACATTGGGGCCATCTTGTAATTTGGATCGTGAGACCACCCTGATGCGCCAAGATATAGTTTAGATAATACATTTAACACTGCGCTTTTGCAAGGTTTTAAGTGACTTAATTGGGTTCACAATCATGCTTATTTTGACGAACAAATCTTTCATAGGGCCCCAAATCAAGCCTTTGCTTTATTATTTGGTTGCAACTATATCAACATGATTAATCTTTTTTGCAGAACTGGTTGTGTTATAGCCTACATATTCTTGTATGGCGTGATATTATTTGAGTTTTAGACTCGCTGTTTGTGTTTTTTCTTATTAATTCATTTATTTTGCTACAACCAAATAACTGACCACTTAGTTATAAGTGCCCCCTAGTGGCTGTAGCTAAATAGGACCAAACGTTCAAGTGTAATTTCTAAATTGAGAGATACAATGTTTACTGCACCAGCAGAATCTGCTTAGAAACGGGGAGTTTTGTTTTCCAGAATGCCAGACTGTTCATGTTTGCAAATGTCAACATTTGTAGAAGCCGTTCTTCAACTCCAGCAGACGTGAGGGCCCCCTGAGGGATTAGAAGGGGGTTTTATTTACCTGCTCTGTGGAATGCTCTCGCTCGGGCGCTTTTGTATCTGCAAGAGACCCAAGGTCACAGCTCTGGAGGAGACGGCCCGCTTTGTCTTCCCAGTTTCCACCTCACAATATCAACAGCAAAACACAATGTAGGCGACTTGGGGAGAAGGAAGTGGAATTCCTATTCATGTTGCAACAGTGTTCAGAAACTCAGGTTCAATGCCCTTTCTACCTTTTGATACATTTGGGGAGGAAGGATGTGCTTTTAGTCCCTATTTTTTTTATTATTATTTTTTACAAGTTTTCCATTTAGCTACTAATTATATTACTAGCCTACTATTATATTCGATTGCAACGCTTAAATAGACCATTACCATGCATACATCTTCGGAAATTCACATAGGTTTAGCATGAGTTTATTGATAATCTCTTAGATTACTCGTGTGCCACACCTTATTTATCCGATATGCAACATACGATTAAGGTTGATCTTTTCGTGGCCAACAATGAAGCCGTGTCGACTCAACTGTCAAATAATCGTTTTATAGGTGACTAATTGAGCAGTCCTGCCCTGTGCACCCCGATTGTAAGTAAAAAGAAACATCCGTTTTTAACCACAGGGTGTCGCACTTGTACAGTTTAATGATGTGACTAAGGGAAACTCGTTTGCCTAATAAGTCAGTCGATCAACCTTAACCAATCCGATGCAGAAGTAGATGGGCAATAATTGCGGATCAAACGCGGGCATTGTTGTGATCTTTCTAATTACCATGGCTGCAGGCTATATGCTTTGTATTTTTATTTTGCATGTACGTCTAACCTTACTTGGAAGGATTGCGATAGCCTATACTGCCTCTGACCGTGCTCTACTGTGTAGGCCTGTAATTAGTAAGACTATTTCATCACCTGCCTTCATCCTTTTGTTTAAAGGTGGCATTCGTCCAGCCTGGCGGATCAATCTGATTCAATGACCTTTCCTGTAAACGACAGTGCCACTGTGAAGCAGATTTAGGGCTAACAAACACGGTTCTGTTTAATCTGTCTACAAGTTTTTCAGAAGTTATTTGCGGAAGGCAAACCTCGTTAAATTTGACATGGGGTCTCAACATTTCGCATGCATGCAACAGGCAGTTCAAAGCACAGGGTTCTCTATTTTGCGCTGGTATATAAACACAGGCCTATTTAAAGTCATTTGGAGAGGAAATAATTTAATAGTGGCTATGCAAATAACAAATCCAAGGCCGCCTATTCTCCCAATTAACTTATAATAATTTCCAAAAGATTGACGCACTATGCCAGTAGCATACGTGTAAAATTGTTGTTGGGTAATGAATAACAAGGTTATTGCCTATAGGCCAAGCATTTGATCTTGACTGAGACTGTTTTCCAGTGTTTGACAGCTGATCAGAAAATAAATGTATTTGACCAGGAATAGCCTTATTCTCATTCGATGCCCCTGCTTTGTTCGTTTAGACTACCTGTAGAACTACTAATCCAGACAAAGACATGTAACAACTGGAGGTTTGAATATTTTCTTTATCTCATTTCGTAATAAACATATAAATAATAAACTCTAGACATTTTGACACATCGCCCTGTTATGAAAGTTAATTGGTATGGTCTCGCTATATAGACTACCCAAACTGTGCATCTTCCGCATGTAATTTCTATAAAACTATTTCCCTATTACAAAATATGAAAAGAAAAATACATTTTAGTAAATTTACATGAGTTACTTATTAATTTATTCAACAAAACGTTTTGTTCTGTACTACTCATACTGTTACTGAATTGTCAGAATGTGCATTTAATATTTTCTCAGAGGAAAAAATAGAAAAAAAAAGAAACACAACAAAAGCAGAGGAAGTAGACATGAGGCAGAATATCCGTCCCACTCTGACAACTTAAAAGAACAGTTTCCAAAATAATAGAATCTTAATAAAACAAAGCAGTACAAGATTTCCAATACTTTTTCCCTACTACTGTATTTAAATTAAAATATATTCTCATATCTTACACTATTTCAAATAACGAAATGTGATTCGGTAACGATCTGTCAAAATCTAATTTACAATTCTGTGTATAAAAATATAATTTATGGAACCCCACGAAGTTTGTTCTCCCCAAAATATAACAGTCAGTTGCACATATGCACAGAACATTACAACCTGTCAAGAAAGTTAGCTCCTTTCTACATTGTCTTTCTCTTTGCGCTTACACTTGAGATATACAAAAATAGATTATGCACAATTTGCCGGCCACACCATTTTAGAATCCATCTGTGTGACGCCAGCGAGTTCGCATGAGAATAAATTATTCAAAGAAAACTTTTTAAGGCTCCATTCATTCTTTGTAAGGGACATAAGAGTAGAAGTCACTGAAATAAATATCCCAACTCCGCTGGGGCCTTTGTCTGTTTTTTTTCTTGTTTTTTTTCTTTTTAAATCTATATTGTTCATTGTCCTACATTAGTCTCATTTCGCTCCTGTGACGGTTTCAACTTGAGTATACCGACATCCCAAGTGGGTGCATCGCGTGGCTGTCCAAGACCCATGTCCCTAACTGATATAGGATCTTGGAGTACCAGTGCACCCCGTCCTTCACTGCGGTCACATTGGGCTGGGAGCGGCGCCCTCCCGGGGAGAGCGACGAGGACAGCCAGTGGCCGAGCCGGACAGGTGCCAGGGCCCAGTGCGCCAGGCCGTGGTCTTCGATCACCGCGTAACACGACGCGAGCACCTGGTCCACCACAATGGTTCCCTGGGCGGTCAGCGGCGCATAGGAGCCCCGGTGCTCTTGCACGTAAATCCGTTTTACGGTGACAGACTTGAGTTGATGTCGTAAATCGTCGAACACGAACACCTTTTGCCCGGGTTGGACTTGGCTCGCGAACACCGCCGTCATGGCGCGCAGGTCGCCCGTCGCGTTGTTGTTGTTGTTGTTGTTGGCCACGAACAGCAGATGCGCGGCGGTGAGGCTGATCTTCCGGGTCTTCTGCTCGGACTCGGTCTCGATCACGTAGAACACTCTGCTGCCCGCCGACTCTCGGTCCATGAACATGATGAAGTCGGTGTAAACGAGCGCGCCCTCGCCGTTGGCAGCCAGAACCTTGTCGCCAACCTGGAGGTATTGAACTGCCTTCTTGCTTCCATCTTGGAGGGTCACAGAGGAGGAGGCTGGGAAACAGCCACCTGATTTCGCCGCCACGGAGTTTTCTGTTGAAACAAAAGATGGATCAATAGTTGTTAGTTGAGTTCAATAGCTATTTGGATTACTCTGCATCCACATCACGGTGGGCCATATCATATGCATTTTGCACAATGGTGTCTGTTGGCCGTTTCCGTGCCAAATGCGTATTGGGGCTGGTTCATGTCGTCTGAGAAAGCCCCGGCTCATCTATTCTTAATTAAAAAACCAATAAAGAGCGGGCATTGTCATTCAAAATCTGCTTGTGGATCGAGCTTCTCGTGGTAAAAAAAAAAGCCCTTACGCCTTTCCCAGCTATACTCTTCCTATATTTACTCAGGTGCAGAAACCTCTATGTGACAATTCACACACATAGCCGACTCTCAGGGGAGAAAAAGAGCGCCAGCACTACTATTTACCCAGTGGAGGCACTTTTCCAAGCCTCTCGAGATGTAGATTTGAATTTAAATGAGGGCCCAGGACTCTTAAATGCTTTCTGTTGTCCAACATCAATGTCCCTCTTTCTACCACCTCTCCCCGCTTTGTTGTCAGTCTTGATGACAATAATTTTGGCCTCGGGAGAACTCTTCACATTCCAATCTCCATGGAGGATCACACTGTCCGTAAACAGAGAGTGAGAGTGAGAGGGAGAGAGGGAGGGAGGGAGAGAGAAGGGGTGGGGGTATCACCCTTCTCTGAATTTGGCCTTTTTTTAATCTGCTTTTAAGATTCCAGAGCATGAAATAAGGTGACAATTGAAAACCAGATTTAGCGCAACGAATTCAACATTGTTCAACCAAATCCTTTCGGCAAAGTCTCATGACCCCTAATGACTAAGGCCCACTATGATCTCAACAAGTGTGTGTTGAATTATAAATAAGGGATTTACCAATAAACTCCACCCTTTCCCGAGTAAAACCCCCCTCACATGGTTCTCATTTCGTTTATAAATTATTTCTCATTATTGACGCCTATATTGACAGTTATAAGAACTATTGATCCTTTTTTTTTTTTTTTTTTTTTTTAACTTCTGGATTGATGGATATGATTAAGCAACAAAAAAAAAGACGTAGGCTATATTTAGGCCACATTCAGAAAAAACTGATATAATAACCTATATATATTTTCGTGAAATTACGATTAAATAACTATGTCCTCTTAACCTTGGCATAACTGGCGGTAGACTATTTTGGTTTGCGCCGGTGTACAAAATGAAGAGCACAAAACGATGTGTTTTTCTAGGTCAGACAGGAGCCTTTGTGAGGCTGTGGTCGTGGTTCCCACAACGAGACAGAGTGGGGCGATGTAAGATCAGGAACCACCGCGCTGCGTGGGGAGATTCAACACGACGGGACGGGACGTGTCCACACATCCTTCATTACAGTAGTAGACACATAAACCTTTCGTGTATATAATAAAACAACACGTTGGCATCGTATAAAAAAAACGATTAGCCTACCGATTTACTTTTAATACACATTAATGTATCATGAAGAAGCCGTTGTTATTCGTTAACGTTAGCAAGGGATTGGTGAGGATTTAATTGATCAAGATTTCCAAATACGAATATATAGCCTAATCATTATGTTATATATATATGAATGGTTGTCAGAATAAGACCTGTATTTATTGATCTGCGGTATTTGGACGTTTTCAACATTTGGCGTCACTGAACGCATATGTTTTTGACAATAGGCCTCGCCATCTATATAGCAGGTGTTAGCCCATGTGTTTATTGGTTCCCTCTCCCCTCATCGGACTGACCAGGGTGCAGGTCACAGTCACAGGCTATTACAGGTCGCCTTAATCTGAAACATGTCGTCTCATATATGGAAGAAGAAGGTCCATGGACCTCCTCTCGGGGGGAGAGCTGAGCCCTACCTGCTTTCACAGAGCAGTGGATGTGAGCTTTAGACTCATAATAGACCCAGTCGAATCCGGCTTCCACCGCCAGCCGGGACAGCGTGCCGTATTTGCTCTTGTCTCTGTCCGACGTGGTGATGTCCACCGCCCGGCCCTCGTAGTGGAGGGACTCCTCGAAGTGGTGTCCGTCCTCGTCCCAGCCCTCGGTGACACGCAGCTTCACCCCGGGCCACTGGTTCATGACGGAGATGGCCAGAGAGTTCAGCTTGTCTTTACATCTCTGTAGGAGGGAGGGAGGGAGGGGAGACAGATTGGTCAGTTACATATCCTGCAGATAGCATTATGATCGTGGCCTATACCCTTTACAAATGAGCTGGATCAGTGCACAGCAGTATATAGGTTCAGCCCGTACGAAATGTGGACGACAGCCGCTGATTCAGTCCATGCAGCTTGCAAGCTATTTTCTCTGAGGCGTAGCGTCACAGAGGGCACATCTCGGATAGGAAAGATGGTGATGAAATATTGATAAGGCACTGCATTCGCTTCACTGGCCTATAACATATGGATCTTTTTGGTCTTGGAAAGGTGCGACCACTCAATGCCATTCTCTTCCCCCAAAGCTCCTCCAAGATGTTATAAGCTACACAACATGCATAAATTAATATAATTACAAATTCATGAGAGTGAATTAGGCCATAAAAACGGTGAGTCGTTTGTAAAGTCGCAAGCTGTCTGTTTTCTTTAAATAAATAATTGATATGCAGATGATATGAAGATGATCTTCAAGAGCTGCTGCTGGTGGAAATATCTGGACTTTGGCCTGTAATTAAATGTTTGCACCTCAGCCTAGCCTCGCTGGTGTTTCACTGAAGATGCTTTGACCTTCTCCGAGACCCGACACTCAATCGATGTATCAAATAAAACATCACAAAGAGTATTTGCACCGCTACCGCAGAGGGAGCGTCTCTTTATTGTTGTCCTGCATGGTCTATGGACGTGACGTGCCTGCTTAAGTCTATGTTTTGGTTGCTGACTTAGACTTTGAGGAGTAAAACATCCGAGGAGAGGGTTAGACTACTTCTGTGTCACACTCTTTCACGCGCATACACGCACCCAACTCCAACCCCACTGCTGCCCAAGTGTCCTGTCCTTTTCTACCTATGTGTCCAAAAGTATCAACAATATAATGATAATATAATCTATTCACGTGATATAATAAAATAAACGCAATAAATAATCAACGTGGCTATATAATGATGCAGGTGACTGGTCGAAATATGCATTTTACAAGTATAGCCTAGCACTTGTAGAATGTTGTGAATAAAAAAAGAAAAAGACCAAAACCTCCTCCTTGCACATTCTGGGTGGGATTGTCGGGAGTCAAGAGCCGTAAAGCTTAAACTATTTATTAATTCATTGGGTCGTGTGCCGCAAATCAAGCCAAATTCTGCTCAGCCACCGTGCAGCCCAGCGGGACGCCCTCGGCCGGCAGCGCTTTGTGCTCCAGCCTCCAGCTGAAGTTGTTCAACAAGCCTCCCCTCTTAATCTTTTCACAAATGAATTGGTTTTAGAGGAAACACTTATCAGGTACCTGTCAGTGCAAACAACCCGCCAGCTCGTTTATTTTCCGCCTCGTTTGCGCTCTGGGCTACATTCACTTAACGCTTTGCTGCCGCTGGAGCGATGCTCGTATATTCGCATCAGACTCTTTTAAATCGTGTGTCACTAAAATGACTGTAAAACGACGTTAACTTTCCTCGAAGTGAGCCGTGTGTTACCGGTGCGGGGAGTGAGCGCTCAAATCACCCCGAGGATACCACGTTTATAGACTAGACTACTAGACTATTGATTTAACCTACATCTTAAGAAACCACAACAGATATGCCTTTCATCTAGCTTGTTACAGTAACAATCGACTTCCCAGAATCAAACCTATGATGACAACGAACTGTATATGGGCTACACCTGTAGCTACACGGGCTACATCAGTCTGTAAGTCAACTAGAATCGTGCGTAAAGGCCCGCTGGATTCATGCGTAAAAGCCATGGAACAGAACAGCACACGGACCCATGGCACAGCATAAAGCCCCACGTGACGATACTTATAGCGCTAATAGCTCCAGTAGGCTCCCTTGCAGGTGCATGCCTTGCTTTGGGGAGCTTTGCAATGCCTTGTGTTAAAATCCCGCCGCAGCATAATGCACATTTCAAATGTTTTAACTTGGTATGGCCTCGTTTTTGACTGATTGCAGGTCACAGGTTCATGGCCTTAGTGTGGTAACCATTTTACCCACGGTTTATTATAGGCTCTTTCAGGTATATGCCTTGTCCCTGTAGCTTTTCTCTGTATAGTGCTACAGCAGATGGGAAGGTGCATGAAGAATAAAAAGCCATGGCAACTGGCACAATTCGCCCTTAAACCCGTTAAAGCAGAGAGGTGGGGGGGGGGGGGGGCAGACAACGATTATGTCTGGGTCTCTTTAGTGAGCACCTATAGAGCCATAGTAGAGGAGAGGAGGGGAGCGTTAACAGAGATGTTGGGTCTGACTGCACGCAGAGTGAATATTTAATCGGAGCTCGTGCCCCACACACTGCGCGAGGTATGGTTCAGGGACCGTGGCGCGCGCACAGCTTCATCATCGCGCCACTCCAGACTGGCATTTTAAGGTGGCTGCTATTATTACTATGCGATCATATGAGTAAGGAATGCAATAAGTGCAATGAATTCTGAAAGGATGTTTTAAGAAGAAAACAATGCACGGCATTCTGCAGTCCAAAATAAACCAAGAGATCTCTCCGGGGTGTTGAGTCTCTTCTAATCTAGGCCGAGTCTACGTTTTGCATAAACTATACGAGTTGGAATGAGACACGGAATCGCATCTTTACATTGACTAGATTGTGATGGAATCATAAAAGAATAAAAAAAATAACTGATGCCACTTCCATGCATCCTTTATAAGCAGACGCATTTACCCAAGGCGCAGTCAGCGCGCCTTGCTCGCACTAATTGGCAGACTTCCACCCATTTATGAAGTACTGATGATAGTGTTCAGAACATTCAGAAAGAAATGTCAATGTCTTCACGCGCTGCTACACACCATGCGAACGGGTGAATTACAGTAGCCTATGAGAGAAACGTCTGACTGAGCCAAACCATGCATGAATAAAACCGGCTGTTTCGAGCGGTCCACACTCCCAGATGAAGACTAGAATTAAGTGAAGGCACTTGATGCAAGGTGGTATGCAAACCTATAACAAACACAGGAGAGCCGGAGGTGATAACCCCTGGAAAACGTATCTTGCACGCACGGTAATGTGCATCTAAAACAGCAAATAGGGCCTCACACGGATACAAATATAGATATGAGGAGAGGGCCACATTAATATTTCAAATACACTGCCACAATCATGAAGGCCGAGTGTCCTGACTGTCCGCCTGCACACCACGTCTCCGGCTTCCATATACAATCGCTCGAAGCTCTAAAAAAAATCACAAAAAACCTCCCATGCTATATGCAAGAAAGCTACCTTTCAATGCACCGAAGTTTAATAGTCTCAGTGCAGAGAGTTCAATACCGGTTAAAAGAAAATGACTTCACTTATATGGTGCGCAATCGGCGTGACAAGGGAGGTTGTTGCAGAGTGCGCAGTGATGGTGCGTTAGGAGACGGGCATCAAAAAGGTATTCTTTTTACCTGAGTCATTAGCCTGTCGGCTCCGGTGTTCTCCTCATCTTTGAATATGATGTCTGTGTTATAGTTGGGAGTCAGTTCTTTAAATCGCTCAGAGTTCCGTGTGATCTTGCCTTCATATCTGCCACTCGCCCCGAGGGTCTTCTCCGCCACGTTAGGGATGAACTGCTTGTACGCCAGAGGTGTCAGCTTCTTCGGATGTTTTCTCCTCCCGTAGCCCCTGCCCGGTCCACAGCCCATCCCAGAGGACACCAAGGACAAGCAGATGAAAGCGACCACAGCGATTCTCGTCAACAGCAGCATTGTGTCTGCGGGATTTCTCTCTAAATGACTCGTGTTGTAGCCTATGAACCGGCGGCCGTGTCTGTCTCTGTCTCTCTCCCCTCTCTCTGGCGCTCCTCCGCGGCCACAGTGTCCTTGTCTCCTCCTCTGGCTCGTCTTCGCTGTGCCGCCTGATCACCACCGGGGCAGGTGCGGGAATGAACGCCTCAGCGAAATGATAACGGGGCGCATCGAAGGAGGGTCGTTGTTATACGTGGTGGGGGTAAAAAAAAAGTGAGGAAATTAAGCCACAGAATCTCTGGTCGAGCTAAAGCCGCTTGTGCGAGGCGAGCGCTTTTACTGCTATGTATTATAGCAGCGATCTATAGCAGGGGAGGGACTTGATTGGCTCGCCCAGACAAACCCATCTGATGGGATCCCACAAAAGAGTGGAGAAAAAAACATCTTAAAAAGATTCCACCTGAGGGTTGTGATGTCGGAGGGGAGGGGCCGCTCCATGGGAAAACATCAATTACACACACACATTTTTTTTACCCTGTCATATAGCTCATTTCACAGGAAAGGCAGGGCAGACAACTAGCAGAATGCTAAGACTCACATTTAAAGCGGTGTAGTTGGTCGGTCTGATTTAATTTAGGTGCGTTTTGAATCACTTTCTGTCGGGTCTCTACAGTTTTTACCCCCCCCCCCCCCCCCCGAGAGAATGGCAACGCTTGTGAGCGCGCAGTTGCGCATCCTTTCGGATTTTATGTCAATCAGATATGGTGATTAGTTACAAACAATAGTCTAAATAAAGCAAACACACTGTTGATTTTAAGTATAGCCAGAAATACTTTTAACAGTATATTTAGTTAGGTTTTTCTGTCCTATCGCTATTCTCGTGTAACCACTGCGTTGGAGATGACCTCTTAACCCTATACGGTTATTAAAAGTCTTTGTTTTGGAGCAGACGTGACATTCATTTTGCTGCCATGCAGAACTGCAGAAGGAAGAGAAAAATATGTTTAAACCGTAGGCTATATGTTAGCTGAAATTACTGTATTATATATATTATATAATATATATTTAAAATATTGCACCGTGCCACGTGCATATGGCTACTGTGCGCTCCTTGAAAACATGGACACGCTTCCTCAATAGTATAGGCTACACCTTTCTATCACATTCCTGTTTTCACTGAGGCTTATTATAAGGTGATACAAAAACACACTAATTGTAATAATGGCCCATAATCTAAACTTTACCAACTGAAAATTAACACCTTGAAATGGTTCCCTGCAGGGTTGAGTTGCTGAGGGTAAAGAAGACACAGTTTTCTTAAAGGAGTTTCTTCCGTGGGTTTTCCCAACACATCCCGGATCCGTGCGTATTGGAATCGCCTTGTTTACTGTACACACATGTAGCACTGTCTGTTGGGACCACGGATCAGCCACAGCACCCCCCCATTCCTCCCAAATCCACTACACTGACAGATTAGGCCGCATGGTAACCACTGTATTCGTTGGGCCAGCCATAGCAGCGGGCAAGGTATGTGCGTATCTATATGCTCTAAAATGGTGACTGCTCATCTTTGGTTGATATATTATGCCACTCCTTCTTTCATTGACCTTTGTCACCATAGGCCCCCACCGAAGATGGCGGTTTGTTTGCCGTCGTCAGCGATTAGAAACTTAAGAACAAACAAAATCAAGAGCTTCATCAGAATATTCATACGTGATTATTATTCATGGTGTCATATTAGTCAGTCTAGCAAAGTGTTTTTTTTTTTTTTTTTAGGTGACATCTTCACTTGTATGGTTCTTCAGAGATGCTTTGGTGCATGAAAGGCACTATTATGATCTGCAATGGCAGCATTTCAAATGCTATCTCACGAAACACAGAACACTTTTTATTCTCACACTGAGAACACTGGTGAACTCAGCATTCGAGACACACCACCACTTAAGATATCTTAAAAGAAAATGCAGGGAAGTGGCAGGGGAAATTATGCATGTGGTAGCAAAACACTTATTAAAATAATTAAGGGGCCCGTATAGGGCAGCTATAGCTCTCATCAAGTAGGCACGTGCTGTCAAGGACATGTGCCAGTTTTGGTGACATAATGCCAGCCTTCAGTGGGGCAGGTTTGGTCTCTGTAAAACCATCTCTGGCTTACCTCCAGCCTTGTGCCAGGCTTATGACACCCCTGGCAGTGCGGGTGACACTACCCGCTGCTCAGTGCCACCAGGAACACAAGGTCTGGGCCAACAGACGCCAGGCACGCCGGGCACACCGCTGTGTAGTCCGGTCACGAGCCAACTTTGCCATCGCCTGCCGGTGGAGAAGAATAGTCCTGAGATGGAGGAAACGTGACGACGAGACCGGGGTGCCTTCTTGGTTGAAACACCTCTTGTTCTTTTGACCAAAAATGTCATGGAAATTCTCAGGTCGTCTTAGCCTCCCCGCCACATTTCAGCAGCCGCATCTATGAACACCCTGTTCAAACACGGCAGTGACAACAGCTTGTGGAAGCCCCCGGAGGAGAGAACCAGAGGCTCTTGTTTGGGCTGAGGTCAGCCTCTTTGGTTCAGCTATCACAGCGCTGATATAAAAACCTGGCATGCCACACAGGTGCCTCAAAACCACAAGGTGAAAGGTGGTATCCCAGTATCTTCTGGTGGATGACGTCTCGGTTATCGACCGTATGGCGGGCACATTACCTCGATCGCACCAGGAGAAGTGCGAGCGAGGCTCCTTGTAAATTGGTGACAAAATTGTGTGATATGGTGAACGGTAAGCAATGTGAATAATGCAAGGGCCGTGATGAATAATGCAGCTTTAGAGAGGAGGCTTCACCGGCGTATAGCAGACTGGGTTTGAACTTGAGTCTCCGCCATCTGGCCAAAAGGGCACGTCGTATGGCTATCAGAGAGATATTTAGGCTTACAGGGCTTCGTATGGGGCTGCTCTGCCTTGACCCCCCCTCCCAAATAAAAACCCACCCTATTCGGTTGTTAAGTCGTGATGTATCAACCTTCCAATAAACAGTTTCCGGAAGCTTCCTGCGTTGGTCTCTCGTCTTTTCAACACGCCTCAGTGCTGTGTCCCTTGTTGTTTTAATACATTTACATTTTACATTTAGTCATTTAGCTGACGCTTTTATCCAAAGCGACTTACAAGTTCTGTACGACAAGTCATCAGGAAGGGCACAACTTTATCAGCTGAGTAACAATGTTCATCAAAGTGTTGAGTGCTACAGTGTAGGTTAGTATATTAGGTACCGTATATTATATAAGTGCATGACAGTAAGGTTAGTTAGGGTTAGATTTTTTAAATTTATTTTATTTATTATTATTATTATTTTTTTGATCCACTTTTTTTTCTCCTCTTTTTCTATTTTTCTCCCATCCCAATTCCATTGTACCAATTCTCCCCTCCCCTGTCTTGAACGTTGCTCGCATATGCCCCCCACAGGCCGGTTGTAGGGAGGATAGAAGCCTTGCATCATGTGTCCCCTCCGGTACACGAGGAGGCAGCCTGTCACATCTTTTCACCTTCCAGCGTGGACTCTCATTGGCGAGGTGTAACGTGTGGGAGGCTCACACTACCCCCGCCATTTCCTGTCTCTGCTGTGCAGGCGTCCCCAACCGACCTGTAGGAGTCGCTGTCCACAACGTCCAGATTACCACCCATCGACTTCCACCCTCTAACTCTGCCAATTGAGTTAGTATAACGGCTGGCCCAAGCCGGAGGCAGCGCCGACAGCCGGAGTCGAACCCGGTGTCTCTTGCGATGGTGACGAGCGCAATGTCCGCTGCGCCACCCAGCCGCCTTTTATTTATTATTATTATAATTTTTTTATTTCAGATAATGGTTGAAGAAGTGCGTCTTTAGTCGACGGCGAAATATTGGACGGGTTTCGGCTGTCCTAACTGTGGTGGGCAGTTCGTTCCACCATTGTGGAATAGATCCGAGTCATAAAAAAATTTGCTCCTATAGTATCTTTGAAGCGGAGTGTTTGCCCCCCGGACATGAATATATACGTCACGCGTGGCATCAGACTTAACAACCGTATATCAGGCGTCACGACACCAATGTGACAGACGTGCTTCAAACACAGGTAGCTCCTGGAGGGAATCAAACATACTAGTAGTCTAAAATATAATTCCTCTGCGGCAACATAGGTATTTAGGCCTCTTCGTTAACACACAGAATAGAAGGCACAGGTCATGAACAGGGCATCTCATTTTGGCATGTGTGTAAGCGTATTTCTTTATATGTATTTTGAATTTGTTTTGATTTACGTGGATTGCTCCTTGTTAGTGTGCCTGCTTTGTTTCACTGTGACCTTTGACCGTACCTTCCGCGAGAGATCTTTTAGTTTGTTTGTTTGTTTGTTTTCTGGTAACGTCTAACGTTATCGGCGATAAGTGGCCTTTGCTTTCCATCTCGGAAAGTCATGCTAAGTACCAAGTTCATCTGTTATTTATTCCAAACAAACTGCTGTTGTTGCTGAAGACATAAAACGAATCACTTCCTGTGTGGCAGATGTTTTCCTATATCTTACCAGATACCTGTGTTTAAAGCAGCAAATGTAAAAGCATTCACAACCTGGGTGTGTGGAATCACTATTGTGTTATATCAATCAGTGATGGAGAGCAGCATTGCAAGTGGACATTTGTTTATATGAAATGTTGGGGATTATTACTTTAAAGTAGGGTAGTGAGGTTTACTTAAAGGACCATACCCCTTTGGTTTGGCTTTTTTTTCTTCTTTTTTTCATGTGCTAATTGAGTTGGTTCTTTGGCCCTGAATCAGTGCTAAGAAGCAGGTGAGAATTAAATGGTAATTGGTGCATTTATATAGCAGCTTTTATCCAAAGTGCTTTACACTTTGTTCCTCACATTTTACCCATTCACTCACACATTCACACACTGACAGCGGAGGCAACCATGCAAGGTGCTAACCTGCTCATCCTGAGCAGTTAGGGTTAAGTGTCTTGCTCAAGGACACTTCGACACGCTTGCAGGAGGAGTGGGAATCGAACCAGGAACCACCCGGTTACCAGACGACTGCTCTACCTCCTGAGCCACTGTCGCCCCTTGTTGAAGTCAGAGGTTCTAGGTAGGATTGTTATTAACTGTCTAGCTGCATATATAACTGTTTCCACTAGAGGGCGCTCTAGGCGGAGCCACTCGGGACACCACCAGGTGGCGAGTATAAATAGGGATGTCTCCTCAGAGTCTCAAATGACATCATGAGATCATCTGACGAGGGAAAATGTTCTGTGCTGGTGCTATTGGACTTAACTACAGCTTTTGATACAGTCGACCACTGCATTTTGATCGAAAGGCTGAGGCAGTGGGCTGGCATCACTGGGAGTGCGCTGGACTGGTTCTCCTCCTATCTGCAAGATAGAGTTTTTCTGTGTCTACTGGCACTTTCACATCCGAAACTGCTCCATTGTCCTGTGGCGTGCCCCAGGGTTCTGTGCTGGCTCCTACTCTGTTTGCACTTTACATGCTCCCCCTGGGAGTAATCATTAGTCAATTCAAAGAGGTCTCTTATCATTTCTACGCTGACGATATCCAATTATATGTCTCTTTCAAGCCTGAACAAACTGACAAATTATCTGCCCTCTTTGACTGCCTGACTGCTGTCAAGGATTGGATGGCAAACAATTTCCTTCAGTTAAACGCAGAAAAAAACGGAGGTTCTTATTATAGGCTCAGAAAAAGTCATCTCAGAAGTTGCCACATGCATGGGGACCCTCTCAACAAATCTGAGGCCCAAGCTCAGAAACCTTGGTGTGATCTTTGACCAGCAGATGCGCTTTGATCACCACATTAGATCTCTGACACGTACCTGTTTTTTCCATCTACGAAATATTGCCAAACTCCGATCTGTTGTGTCCCAGGTAGAGCTGGAAATGATTATTCATGCTTTTGTTTCATCCCGCCTGGACTATTGTAACTCCCTTTTCACTTGCCTCGATGCCTCCACTTTGGGCCGGCTACAAATGGTCCAAAACGCAGCCGCTAGGCTGCTGACTAGGTCCAGAAAATATTGCCACATCACTCCCATCTTAGTTTCCCTTCACTGGCTCCCCATCAAATTCAGAATTCACTTTAAGGTTCTGGTCATCACCTATAGAGCACTCCTTGGTCAGGCACCTGCCTACATCTGCGACCTACTGCGTCCATACACCACGAACAGATCGCTCAGGTCGTCTGATCAGGGCTTGCTGGCTGTCCCCCTGTCTAGATTGAAGAAAAAAGGGGGCCGAGCATTCGAAACCGTGGCCCCCAGGTTGTGGAATGCTCTGCCCTTGGACCTTAGATCTGTGGTCTCTGTAAACACTTTTAAAAAGCAGCTAAAGACTGTGCTGTTTAAACAGGCGTTTGGCGAATTATGCTCTATGTAAATCTTTTATGTCTTTTTATCTGTTTTGGCTTTTCCTGATAATTCACGTTTTTAATTATTTTCTTTTACCATGCTGCTATCTTTTGCATTTTATTGATGTTTTTACTATGTGAAGCACTTTGTGACCCTGGTCTGTGAAAGGTGCTATATAAATAAACTTTACTTACTTACTTACTTACTTACTTACTTACTTACTTACTTACTTACTCCTACTCGACCTCTCACCCCCACCTACCTTTCACAGAGAAGGACTCGTGTCACTACCATGTGAATAAATAAACCACGGCAGTTAAAGGCTGAAGATAGAAACCATGCCTCTTGACCACATTATTGTCGCCCTATAGCCTGATTCTGTCAACAGGTTATGGGCCCAGATCACGCCGGGGGCGAAATAATAAGGGTAGCAAGTTTAGCTAAAGTATAGGCTAGGTTAGCACCGGGAGTACCGCGTGGCTAGACGCTAGGCCAACAGGAGCTAAAACTACGCCCACCATCAAAGAGCAACATGAAAGCCAAGAAGTCTCCCAGGAGGGTCAAGAAGGTAGCAGCCGGGAGTCCCAGGAAGGTAGCAGCCAAGAGCCCAGAGGAGGCGGCACCGGGGGAGACGGAGCATGCTGAGCACAACGGAGGCGAGGGGGAGAACCCCGTCTTAGAACGCGTGGCGCCTGCTGAGCACAACGGAGGTGAGGGGGAGAACCCCGTCTTAGAACGCATGGCGACCAAAGGGAGGCGCAAATGGCCCTCATTCAATGGAAAAGCAGAGGACTACGAGCTCTGGGAAGAGCGCATGCTATGCTGCATGCACGGTGCGGGACTGAAGGAGACGATCCTGGCAGCCCCCATGGGAGACCTGACGGCGAAAGAGCAAGCCCTGGACGAGTTAGCGCCACTGCTCGACGACACCAGCTTGGGGCTGATATTCTGCGACACTAAAGACAAAGGCAGAGAAAGCCTGGAGGTATTGAGAGAGCATTACATCGGGTGAGGAAGACCCCGAGTCATGGCACTGACAACCCTGAGGAAGGGGCACACCGAGACTGTGACAGAATACGTCAACAGAGCGGAGCAGATCACGACGCCACTGAGGAGTGTAGGAGAAGCACCAAGCGATGGGCTAATGATGGCAATGATGATGAGAGGACTACCGGAGCTGTACAAACCGCTCACACTCCTGGTAACACACGGTTCAGTGGACATGACGCTGAGACAGTTCAAGGCCAAGTTAAGAAACTTCGAGGCCTCAGAAGATACCCACCCAGCCGCCGCGGAGGCGGGAGAGAGGGTGTTGAAGGCCCGAGCGACGCCAACGGAAAATACCCGGCCCACGACGGAGCTGGCGTGTTGGTGATTCGGAGAGAAAGGCCATCGGAGAGGTAACTGCATGAGGACTGTCTGGTGTGGCTTTTGCAGATCCACGCGGATCGAGGCGACGCCTGGAGAGTAGCGGAACGAGAGGGCTTCATCCCCAGGGCGCAGACGGCGTACCTCACCAGGCCAACGCAGCTGCAACAGGCCCAAAGGAAGGGACTGATCGTGGACACAGGTGCGTCGTCCCACGTCATCAGGAGTCTGTTCAAGAACTTTGACAGAACTTTCCACCCGGAGAGACACAGCATGGAGCTGGCAGACGGAAAGCGCACCTACGGGTTGGCGAAAGAGAGAGGAGACGCACAGGTATGCCTCACGGACAGCGGGGGGCGCCGGCGTACAGTGACGTTAAAGAACGCTCTCTACGTACCATCGTTCCCACAAGGACTATTCTCTGTAATAGCGGCTACTGCGAATGGTGCCAGAGTGTTCTTCATTGAAGGTAAACATTTTCTTGTAGAGCCCAACGGTATGCGATTTGACATAGAGGTGTATCAGAGAATGTATTACCTGAAAACAGAGTATAGTGACAATGATATGTTGTAAAGTAACTGTCAGCCACGATATTCAGACATGGCATGAGATTATGGGTCATTGTAATTACGAGGATTTACTGAAACTGCAAGCAGTGACAGAGGGCATGCACATTGAAGGTGAAAAACGTAGACCTGATAAGGAATGTGTAGTGTGCATAAAGATGAAGTTTGCTCAATCGAGAAACGGAAATCCCACAGAAAAAGTAAAGGTACCACTTGCGTTGGTTAACACAGATCTTGCCGGGCCAGTAAGAAACGAGTCCATAGGAGGCTTTAGATATGTACAGTCTTTTACAGACGTGTGCACAGGGGCAGTGTTTGTTTACTTTCTTAAAGCAAAGAGTGACACACTCCAGGCCACGGAAGAATTCCTGGCAGACATAGCCCCTTATGGTAACGTAAGATGTTTGAGGTCCGACAACGGAACCGAATTCACAAACAGAGAGTTCCAATCACTGTTGAGGAGGAACAAGATAAGACACGAGACGTCATGTCCATATTCCCCACACCAGAACGGAGTGGCAGAGAGGGAATGGCGCACTCTTTTCGAGATGGCTAGGTGTAAGCTAGTAGATAGTAACTTACCTAAGAGCCTATGGCACTATGCGGTGCAAGAAGCCGCTTACACCAGAAACAGGTGCTTTAATAAGCACACAGGCACCACCTACAGCACTGACAGGAAAGAAGTGTAATCTAGCCAGAATGCAGCGATTTGGATCAGTGTGTTATGCGTACCTGCAGGACAGAGGAAAGCTTGAGTCCAGATGTGAAAAAGGACTCTTTGTAGGGCATGACAAGAGAAGCCCCGCTTTCCTGGTTTATTATCCCGGTAAAGGGGGAGTGCAGAAACACAGGCTAGTCAAGTTTGTCACAAAGACAACAAGTGAGGGCAAGACACAGACAGAGGAGCCAGAGCTGGACTCCAGAGTAAGGTGTGTAGAAACAGAGACACGTCAGCCCAGTGTACTTAGCACGGTCGTGCAGGCAGACAGTCAGCCACCCCCAGAGGGCGATGACGAGGAGCACCCGAGGGTGACGTCAAGTGCCCCAAGCAGTGGGAGATATCCTTCAAGGGAACACAAACCCCCAAAGTATTCGACAGACTATGCCCGGAAAGGGAGTGATGAGGAGGACAGTACACCCACTACCGTTGATTACTGCTACAGGGTAGTTAGTGGGGTACCTCAGACCTTTAAAGAGGCCATAGTGTCCCCTGAATCAAGTAAATGGGAGAGAGCAATGGATGAGGAAATGAGGTCCCTAGAGGACAACCACACCTTCACTCTAACCAAGTTACCAGAGGGCAGACAGACAGTGGGAGGGAAATGGGTGTATTCAATCAAGGAGGGTATTGAAGGACACAACAAGTACAAAGCGAGGTTTGTAGCTAAGGGTTACAGTCAGAGGGAGGGGATAGACTATGGTGAAACATTCTCCCCCACAGCCAATCTGACCAGTATAAGGGTAGTGGTGCAGAAAGCAGCTGAGGACAATTAAATTTTACATCAGATGGATGTGAAAACAGCATATCTGCACGCACCCATAGATAGGGAGATATATATGGAACAACCTCAGGGTTACGAAAAGAAAGGAGAGAAGCTAGTGTGTAAGCTGGAAAAATCCATTTACGGCCTGAAACAGTCTGGGCAAAATTGGAACGAGTGCTTCATACATGCAGTGTTGGGAAAGTTCACTTTCTACATGAACTAGTTCAGTTCACAGTTCAATTTTTTTTTAAATGAACTAGTTCAATTCATAGTTCATAATTCAAAATGTTGAACTAAAGTTCATGGTTTCAAAAATGAACAAATTTAGTTCTTTTTAGTTCTTTTTTGAATATTTCTTTTTATTATAGATTTTTCACGTACAGTTACTTACATTACAAAAACACACATTGGGACAAGGGGGGGGGGGGGGGTCCTCCAGTTCATCTCTATGCCGTCATCCACACCATAAGCAAGCAAAAACAAAACAAAAAGAAAAACAAGCAAAAAGGAAAGCAGACCAAGACAGGCACTGTACAGTATTGCACTTGCCTCGAGCCCATTCACATTATTTTTTCCTATCCTAGGTCTGTCCATACAATGGGGCACTGGGCCTTTAGAAGGATCCGATACATTTCAGCAGGAACATAGTCTAATAGTGGGGCCCACACCTCCTGAAAGGAAGCGTTGTTGCCTCTATGCATTGCACAGTGTCTTTCATGGGGTAGCACACCGAAGATCTCTCTATACCACATTTGTAAAAATGGAGGCTTATCCTTAATCCAGTTTATCAGAATGCATTTCCGGGCTGAAAGTAGAAGTTTATCAAATAGTTTGAATTGTAAACTCTTTTAAATGCATACGACGACGTCTATAGCCAGGTAGAGTCTGACTCTGACTGAGCGAGTGCTGCTGCAGCTCTCGGCTTCTGTGCGCAGAATCTGCTGTTCCACTGCTTGTTGTGAGGAGGAGTCTGATGACGTAGCAGGGGGTGACAGGCGCGTTGCCAGATCGGGTGGTTTTACGCATCATTTTTAAGCCTGTTTACAGTGTGTTTTAACTGAGTTTTCGGCTGAAATGCATATGAAATATGGCACATCTTTGAACGCCGTTATATTAGAGTGCTGAGAATGAACGCACTTTTGAACTCCGTTACACAGGGCTGAGAATGAACGCGTTCTCAATTACGTTCATTTAGCGGATATACAGTATGTTCAGTTCAAGTTCGCCCAAAATACGAACGCGTTCATGAACGATCGTTCATTGAACGCGTTCAGGTACATCACTGCATACATGTTTTATCGAAGATCACTTCCTACATAACCCAGTAGACCCCTGTGTTTACTCGAGGGAGTCAAAGGAGTCAGGAAAAGTGATCATCGTCATTTGGGTGGATGATTTGATCATAGCAGCAGACAACACTAAAAGCCTAGCACAGGTGAAAGAGATGCTCTCCACCAGATTCAAAATGAAAGACCTTGGGAGGTTAAAGCATTTTCTAGGTATGGACTTTGAACAGTCTGCCAATTGTGTAAAAATATCCCAGAAGAGATATGTGGAAAATATCCTGAAACGTTTTGACATGCAATAGTGTAGATCAAGGGAAACACCATGTGATCAAAAACTAGACTATCAGGAGGATGCCCAGAAACGGACAGATGTAAAAATTTACAGAGAAGCTGTGGGTAGCCTCATTTATTTAACAACATGTACCCGCCCTGACCTATGTTTTGTAGTGAGTAAACTGTCACAGCATTTCGCTGACCCCACAGAGGAGCATTGAATTACAGCAAAACATGTCTTTCGTTATCTTAAAGGTACAGCAGACAAACAACTGTTTCAGAAAGAGCAGCGAGGGTCTAGGACTTAAAGCCTACAGTGATGCGGACTGGGCAGCTGACACCACAGATAGAAGGAGTACCACAGGATATTGTGTGAGTTTGAACACAGACAGCTCACTGGTTTCGTGGAAAACAAAGAATCAGCCCACAGTGGCACTATCAACTTGTGAAGCCGAATATATGGCTCTAGCTATGACCATACAGGAGTGTATTTATCTGGAACAACTGCTCGAAGGGATGGATACCTATGTGTATAAGAAGACTGTTGTTTACGAGGACAACCAGGGAACCATTGTGATTGCTAGAAACCCTGTGTACAGACAGAGATGTAAACATGTCGATATAAAATATCATTTCATCAGATCTGTCATCAGAGAATAAAGGATGACACTGACTTATTGTCCAACGGACGACATGGTAGCAGACGCTATGACGAAACCTGCTTCCAAATTGAAATTGAAGAGATTTGCAGAGGTCATGTTTGGTATGTAGATATTGACTGCCATATTATTTTGATGTTTTTGGATTATATAATTTCCTTTGTAAAATGTTTTCTGATGAAGTTACCCAGTATGCTAATACAAGCCTAAGTGGGAGTGTTGAAGTCAGAGGTTCTAGGTAGGATTGTTATTAACTGTCTAACTGCATATATAACTGTTTCCACTAGAGGGCGCTCTAGGCGGAGCAGCTCGGGACACCACCAGGTGGCGAGTATAAATAGGGATGTCTCCTCCTACTCGACCTCTCTCCCCCACCTACCTCTCACAGAGAAGGACTCATGTGTTACTGCTCATACCATGTGAATAAATAAACCACGCCAGTTAAAGGCTGAAGATAGAAACCATGCCTCTTGACCACATTATTGTCGCCCTATAGCCTGATTCTGTCAACACCCCTATTCATTGAATTAATTGGTGATGCTAAAGGTATCAAGATTGGAGGGAAACTGCAACCTTTTTCATAATTCATGTCACCTTCAGTCAACAATAATCCATTTGCTAAAAAAGAAAAACGCCATTATTGTTAAATGAGAAATTGTTTTCTTGATAAATCTATTTATATTTATATTTTCAAACACAAACACCATAGACAAGACACAGACAAACAAAACAACAATAGGAAGTGACACATGACCAAAAAGAAGATAACGACAAAGTAAAAAAAAAAAAAAAAAATATATATAACCAAGTAATTCATTAATCAACCAACCAACCAAGCATTTGAGAGGAGAGAGACGGGGGAAAAGGAATGAAAACAAACAAAAGAGAAAATGGAACAAGGCAAAATACAATGAAGCCCTTAACACTTTCAATGCCAATGACGCTATATGTCGTTTGTTCATGCCGACCGTTTATTGCCAATGACGCGATATAGCGTTTCTTTTTTATTAGAGATTTTAATTCATATTTCATCAATCTAGTATCAGGTTAGTGCTTCAAACTCTCTCTGAGCTCCATTGGGAAAATACCGCCCCCTATCGTCTCCCGGATGGTAATGCACCCTTTTGGAATGGACTCAATGAAAATGGATGAGAAAAGAAAAATCCGGAATCCACATTTTACTTCGCAGGCAAGTAATCCGAGCCCATCGGACTCATTATGGACCATCAGAACAGCGTGGAATACATATTTTCAGTACGCAGCGTCGGATCAATAAATGCGATCGATATTTGGAATGGCGATCAGGAATTGGAATAATCTTTTTGGAGAACATCTGATCTGAGGTAAGGAATCTATTTTACCAGTCTTGGGATAATCAGAGCTGTTTTCACAGAGATATCAGCGTTTGCCCTATGTGTGTGTGTGTATGTGTGTGTGTGTGTGTGTGTGTGTGCGTGTGCGTGTGCGTGTGCGTGTGCGTCAGGGACGTGCACAGGACTTTAGAGGGGCAGGTGCTCAAAGGCTGAAAAGGGCACTACACTTGTGTGTATATATTAACCGAGCGCGCGCGCGCGCACGATTTTTAAGGGCCCTTTTCGGGCGGGGGCCCCCTTTTTATGTTTTTTGGGGGGTTTTGGTGATCAAATATTGAACTATAATAATCAGTGCAGGAGCTCACTTATCCTTGAAAGACACTTTTATCACTGACTTAAAAGGCCCATACATCTCCATACATTTTCAGGGGGGAGGGAATAAGTGCTTACCCTACAGACCCCAAGAAGTGCTGTATATTCTGTATTGTTTAATATAAATGCATTTTTTATTCCAATCCCGATTTGTATTTGAGATTCCCAAATCCCATCGGACTTGACTTCTTCGTGTCCCTCAATGAGTGTAATACCAGCATTCAACAGCGGTTTCTATCATCATCATCATCACCACCCACGCTATGCATAAAATATATAGGTCCGCGGAGAGGCACGGTGAGGAGGCCGTGCAAACTGCAATGGAATATGGGGCATCTCTCTCTCTTTACCTAATATTTTGATTCTATCCTGACATTTTTTAGTTGGAAGGGCAGTCTATATGCGTAATGGTAAATTTTTTTTTTTTTTTTTTTAATTGCACTTTTTTGATGAGGCTCAAAAAGGCAGGTGCTCAGGCACCCCTTGGCCTCTATGTGTGCACATGCCTGGTGTGCGTGTGTGTGTGTGTGTGTGTGTGTGTGCTGATCAGGAAATGAGAGATTCGATTTTTCAGCTCGCTTCTCTAGCGTGCATAAGTACACATATACTATCGATAATCTAGCGTTTATTTGAAAACGATTCATAAATAGGACGAAAAATGACAAAGTTTTTTGTGTATTCCAGAATATTCCAGTAAAGGGCGAGTTTTTCAAAATGGTATAAAACGGAAATGAACAGATTAAAAAAACAATCAGTTTTGACAATGTTGACTGCAAACAAGTCATTGATAAGTGATGGCCAGATTAGACACATAGCCATAATTTAAGACATAGATTATGTGTTCACAAATATGAGAGCGCTATCATTGAAGTGGGTGGCGGCATTCAAGGGGGTAAAAAGGAAAACACCGCCGGCACGGAAAGTGTTAATGGCACTTCCCCCAAACAAGTACAGACATGCCCACAACCCAGCATATTACACACATGCGTAAATATATACATTCATGCATATTGCTGGGGAGATCACCAATTCCAAATACCAACTTCTCAGGGTTTGAACATTGTTGGGGGGGAAAAAAACCTCAACAATATATAAAACATACTGTTGTTATTTTTAGATATTCTAAATCGGAAATGTTACAAAACTGCGGAAATGTTATATATTGTATATATAACTACTGAAGAAGCTACAGAGATTTGGATGAGGTTAAACCCACTTTAATGCAGAAATGTTACATATTATATCTTTAACTACTGAAGAATCTACCACAATCTGGATGAGGTCAAACCACCACCCAACCACTACAAACTGCAGTCAGATGAGTAATTTAACCAAATATGGCCATATATACATACCTATTGTACACTAGGGGTGGGAATCACCAGTTTCACCACGATACGATACGATATCGATTCTTTGGACAACGATACGATATTTTCCGATATCACAAAGTCTGCCACTATACGATACGATTCGATTCAGGTGCCTGCGATCGATATGAGACGATATTATATGCCCATTTAACACAATCAGTAACATTTAAATCAACAACAAAAAAAGGCGTCCCCCCCCCCCCCCATATTAATATCCTATCACAGCGCTGTATTTTGGCTGGAAAAGGCATATTGGGAGTCAGAAGGTGCAGTACCGGCCAGATCCTGTTAGTGGGGCTATCTCGAGAATGCAGTAACCCCCCCCTCCTTCCCAGTCCCTAGTGGACCTCTGCTGTTTTCTCTATCGCTCTATCAGCTTAGCTTAGTTAGCTCACGCTAACGCAACGTTAATTTCAGTATTTAACGCAACGTGGGCATAAAGGAATGGCGAGGATGGAAAGCATGTTGGATGCATTTGACCCCTTGTGGGGAAAAAAACAACAGGCACTTATTTCGGGCAAAATAGGCGGACTCTGAAGCAATGGTGTCTAACGTCTACACACGCTGAGCTGCGCTAAGCTACTGTTGTTGCAGCCGGGCGGAAATGCTCACGAGGGGATTTTCAAAATAAGAGTATCGCAATATGAATCGATCTTTTTACGTTGCATCGATCCTATTTGATACTATACAGCATAGGTGTCAAACTCACGGCCCGCGGGCCAAATCCGGCCCGCCAAGTCATTTGATGTGGCCCCCCAAGAGCTCAGGTAAAAAATAAAAATAAAAAAAAAACATTTTTTTTTTTTTTTTTACATTAATATTGGGTTAAAAATAGCAGTGTTAAAATAATTGTGGGTTAATGCGTTAATAAAGCTTTAACTTTGACAGCCTTAGTTATTACACATTCTTACACATACATGTATGTTGAACATCTGAGGTAACAAAGGAAAAAAGCCAAAAGCACTTACTCCTCAGACATTCTTTGACAATTTTACAGCCCAAAATACAAAAAAGATCCAGGCGGAATAGGTAACAAAGGGTTGAAGAAATATTGTCTGAACTGTCGGATGCAAACTGGCTGTGTGACATAACCGAGCATCTCGCTCAATTGAATAAGAAGCTGTAGGGACGCAAACAAGTCCCACCCAAAACTTGACCAATATAGTTGTGAACTGAGACAACCCTTATTTTGTTATTTTCTAGTACAGTTACAGTTGTATGTTCATGCAGACACATAATAGCAATTTCATTACAAATTGAAAATGGGGGACCCTGATGTAAACAAGTCGAAAGTCTTTCTCTGGTCTGCATCCCCTTAACAATTGTGTGTATTGAGCTGTACTGTACTGTACCCATTCTGCAATCTGTTAATTAAAGTTAATTAAATTATCTTCCATTAGTTGGATGTATGGCCTCTGCAAGGTTGTGTGCAGCCATTTGTTTTTGTAACATCTGCTACATCTGTCCCACGTGTTCTTTGCAGCTCACAGTTGTTAGTTCTGCCCCTCTTGACTGTGACAAAAAGGTTTTGAACAAACTTAATGTCATAGCTTGTATTTGTTATTTACTTGAATGGTTTGATCATTGATTGGTGGAGTAATATGGGGTTCTGATAAACTAAAATTATTTGTTAAAATAACATAAGCTAACATATATTTTTACATTTATGCAAATGAATATGCAATATGTATAACTTGAATAAGTAATAAATACAGAAACACCATGTTTAACAATATGTAAATGTGTAGCTACATTTATTTTACATTACATTAACATTTATACGGTCTTTGGCCCTTTGAGGGCAAACATAATGCTGATGTGGCCCTCTGTGAAAATGAGTTTGACACCCCTGCTATACAGTATGTACACACACACACACACACACACACACACACACACACACACACACACACACACACACACACACACACACACACACACACATACACACAGACAGACAGACAGACAGACAGACAGACAGACAGACAGACAGTTTGTGCATAGGTCTGTGACCTACATAAGTATAGAGAAGGAGGGAGAAAATAGAGAAACTAACAATACAAATACTGAAAAGGAATAAAATTATAATAAATAGGGGGGTGGGGGGGTTGTCACACAGATAGATATGATGTTGTATTGTGACATAAAGTGGAGTGGGATGGGGGGTATCGGCTCTTTCAGTTAATTAGAATTAGGCGCTTTGCTACTGAATCCGATAGGGACTTGGGCAGACCCGACTCCGCTGTCAGGACACCAACAAGTCCTGTGAGTGGGTTTGGGACTAGGGGTTGACCTGCAACCGCTGTAATCGTCTCAAACACAGCGCTCCAGAGAGCTGATAGAGAGAGAGGGACATGTCCAAAATGTATGGCAGTGGTCTGCAGGCTCCCGGTTACACCGATAGCATCTCGGATCAATGTCTGGAAAGATTCTTGATCATCTGGATTTGGTCCAGTGTACCCTATGAAGAATATTGCATTGTATAACCCCACATCTAGCACAGAGTGATGAATGATGTACTACATCTAATATAGCCCCCCATATCCTATCATCAATCTCCTCCTCTAGGTCCTTAGACCACATTCTACGTATAGATTATTTTATTGTCAATGTACACAAGGCAATTGAAATGTGTCTTTTTGCCACAGTCCCACACATATGCATTTCATCAGAGAGGTCAGAGCGCAGGATCGCCGGCAGTGCAGTGCCCCTAGAGCAGTTTTGGGGTTCAGTGCCTTGCTCAAGGGCAGATATGGAGGGCACCATAGATGTAATACCAGCCACCTTTCAGTCACCAGAACACAGCTGGACCCTTCGGTTACTGGCCGGCCTCTTTACCATCCTTCCTAGAGTGTATAGAATCACTCACATGAGTTTGTTATATATCAGAGAGACTGTTCCATTTAAACACGAGTCACATTTAAAAACGTCATCAATAAAACCTTCAGGAGGGAGTAGTTGGGAAGTTCTAAAATGTCTTACTAACAAAGTCTCACACCTGTAAGTATCTAAAAAATTGTCGGTGGGAGTTGAAATCTACCAGCTTGCTGACTGTAGGAGGCAAATGTGTCATTTATATATAGATCTCTTTAACTGTACTAATGCCCTGCCTATGCCATAAGAGAAATGATTTATCCTGCAGAGAGGGAGCGCAGAGTGGGGATGATAAAGGTAGGTCAGAGTATCTGAAATGACAATTTAATTGCTGCCAGATTCTAATACTGTGGGTTATGACATTCCTGGAAGATATTCGTGCTAACGGCACGGATTGGTGATGGTGAACACAACATTGTCGTTAATGATGTGGCCGTATAAGTAAGAGATTCAATGTGAACCCAAAAAGGGGTTAGACGCTTCATTAGTGTTAGTGTCTTTATTATAGTCTTTATTTTAGGGTTTTTTCCTGCCCAAATAAAATGTGAGGTTTTTCTATCTAGTTGTTTGAAAAAGGATTTAAAAAGAGGGACAGACTGAAAGAGATATAAACATTTTGGAACATTCATTGATTTGCCCGGCCAATGAAAAAGGGGGAAGAGACCAGTGCTGGAAGTCTAGAGATAAACAGTTTATTAAAGGAGTGAAGTTTTTCTCAAATAGAGAATCAAACTGTCATGTCACAGATAACTTATCTACAGCTATCTTAAAAGGCAACCTAGCCAAAGATGATCTCTCAGTGGCAGAATTTACAGGCATTAACTCGCTTTTACCATAATTGAATTTGTATCCTGAAATCTGACTAAATTTTTGTAGACTGAAATATAGTTTTGAGGATAGATTTATCCAGATCGGACAAAATAACCAACAGATCGTCTGCATATAGAGACACACTGTGCTCGATGCCTCCCCTAGTTATTCCAGGCGGTCCCCAATCCGTCCGTAAAGCTATAGCCAATGCTATAGCAAATACCTAGCGTGAAAAGCAGGGGGGATAGGGGTCAACCCTGGCAAGTTCCTCTACCCAAGGGGAAGTACTCGTAGTAATTGTTGTTGGTATGAACTGAGACACTTGGAGAAGTGTACAGTAACTTAATCCATGATCTGAATGTTTCTCAAATGCCAAATCTTCCCAGAGTATTAAAAAGGTAGCCCTACTCACCCTGTTAAAAGTTTTCTCTGCATCCATAGATATGACTAGTTCAGGCAATTTACCTCTTACCTTGCAAGGGCCCACATGTGGGCGATCTCGAGAATGATTGGACAGGGTTGTAGACAGGGTTGTGGGGATGTACAAATCAGGGATTTAGGTGAAAAGTTACGAGCGAAAACAGGAAGAGAAAAAACGCAGAATGATTTGAAGTCTATGAGAAAACAGAGCTTTTCTTTTGTACAGTTTACCAAAATCACTCCTAATCACTAATTTCTTAACAGATGTTTATGAAACTTGGACATGTACTACATACATCAGGCTATGGATTTCGGGAGTTTTTTAAGCCATACTAATTTCTGGGCAAATACTACTTCTGGACTACTAACTACTACAGAAAAACTTGAGTAACAAGTTTTTGTACAACTCAAGTTCAGACCTATGTTACTCTATTTCATTACCACTAAAGGTGAGTTTTCCTTATTGTATCAGAAACCTCAGAATGTCATCTTTCAAAAGAGACCAGACTCATGCATGTGGTAAGTATAAAGTATAGTATTTTGGTTTGCAACAAAAGTATGCAGTCCTCAAAAACTAAAACTAAAATGGCGAATTTTGGGGGCACCTGTTAAAATAATAAAATTCCATAATATAACAAGCATATTATATTATGGAAGGAATGGTGATTTTCTTTTATAAATACAGTTTGTTCCATAGATATAATGGAAGGAAGTACATATTCTAATCCCTTGTCTAATCCTTTAGGAGGCTTCCAGTTTTGAACATGGAGAGAGCAGGTAGCTCTTCAGCAACTCCACAAGGGTGAATAATTTTATGTTATAAATAGCGGAAGTAAATAGTCTTTTCTCTGTTACACTGCCAAACTTGACGATACAGACCAGCAAAATGTGTCTACTTTGACTGAAGCACTTGGCACACTGAATTAGTAAAAACCTAGACCACTGAACTCTCCACACACAAGCACACATGAGCACACACACAACACACATACTGTATACGCTCACACACTAACAGTCACTTTAGCACAAACACACACACACATGCTGCACACGCTCACACTGAACGGTCACTTTACACAATGAAAAGGTCACTTAAGTATAGTAAATAGATGGATATAGTAAGATAGCATAAGAATATATAGTATAACTGTATATTGTATAGTATAGTATAGTATAGTATAGTATAGTATTGTATGGGGCGGTCAGGTGGCGTAGCGGAGATTGCGCTCGTCACCAATGCAAGAGGCTGCGGTCTCGACTCCCGGAGTCAGCATTGCTTGGGCTGATCGCTATACTAACTCGTTTGGCTGGGTTAGGGGGAGGGCAAGTCATGGGTGGGAATCTGACGTTGTGGACAGCGACGCCTACAGGTCAGGTCTGGGCGCTTGCTCAGCGGAGGCAGGACTTGATGAAGGCAGCGTGACCTCTCATGCGTTACACTTCACCAATGAGAGTCCTCGCTGCCAGGTGAAAAAAGAGTCACTGGCTGTCGTCGCGCGTGACGGAGGAAGCGTGCGGATGACTTCAGGGTTCCCTTGTACCGACCAGTGGGAGAACATGCGCACAGCAACCAGGTAGGGGAGTGGGGGGAATTGACACAACGACTAAATTGGGACGGGCAGAAAACAGAGAAAAATCGGAGAAAGAGAGGATAAAAAAAGAAGTATAGTATTGTATAGTAGTGTACATAAGACCCAGTGCCTCATCCGTAGCTAACACTGTATTGCACTATTGCAGGACCTTAGCATGTCTTTTACCATGCTTTTTGTAAACTTTATGTACATTATACCTGTTATGTCTTATTCTTATTACTTGTATTATTGCACAATCGCTGCGGCATGACCACCCTCATTTCACTGTAGCTATGCTTGTATGCCGTGACAAATAAAACTCTTGACTCTTGACTTGACTTGACACTGTTGCAGCTTACTTTCACACTGACATTGCTGCTCTCGTTGGCATGAGGTCCTCGCTGAAAGAATGACTGAAGTTGAGACAGCTGCCATCGTTTATGACTCATCATTGGCCAAATTACTGAAAAAAAAACATTCTGTCTGCTGAGGTATCCTTTCTGAGAGATACATGTGAAGATTTGGAAGGGAGACAACTACAGTAGCCAAGTTGGGAAGAACAAACTTTTCTTTTCTCCCACTGCACGAAGATCACAGACTAATGTTATTCGCCACGTATGGACGATACTAGGTATTAGGGCTGGGTACCGTTCACATTTGAACCAATACCGGTACCAGTACCAGTTCCTGGAATTCGGTATCAGTACCCAACGGTACCTTTTTTTTCGGTAACTCTCAACATCTCAATTTCAACATTGTTATTTATTTAGAACATTTAGTTATTTATTGTTGTAACACACCACACAAAATAAATCGCATGATCATGTATTATGTTTTTAAATGTTTAAATATCAACATTATCTGGCCGTGATCTAGCGTGAATATGTAGTACCGATGTAATTCAGTCGGTACCCTCAAAAGTACAGAGTTGGGTACCCAACCCTACTAGATATGTTTTGTATTTTATTGCATTTGTTTCCCACTGTGTTCCCTCAGGGGGCAGCCTACTGTACGCCTTGATAGCTGATCAGGTTTAGCCTTCGATTAACCCTGGGGACTGATATGGTGGTTATGTCTTATGACTCGGCCTAAGCAATCTACGACCTACATAGATACCCAACCGCAGGGTTGAGCGTTCTGTGGGCCAGGGGGGCGGGGCAGCAGGGGGGTGTCTGGCTGCTCTTTGACCGCGTTCATCCTTATGACTTCATTGCTGTATCTTGCCTGCTCTCTTTTTTCTTTCTTTTTCTCTTTCTTCTCTCTTCTTTGCTTTGCGACCTCCCTTTACCTCTCGCTATCTGTTGAATAACCCCCCCGTAAACTATACTAGGTTGGCTATACCAGCGGGCATTTATTGCACTTACTCCATTATTATTATAATTATAATAATAATACAAATTATTATTATAATGTATCTAAGTTAAGCTAAGTTATTTAAAAAAAAATGTACCCAGGGACAGTGCACATTAATCAACATATTCAGTTTCCACATCAATGTAAATGTGCCAAAATTAGCTAATAGCTAACTAGTTTTCATCTGTAGTCCCTGCCTACCATGCATGTCTTCATGGTGTGGGAGGAAACCCCACGCGAACATGCAAACTCGACACAGAGAGGCCCCCTGCTGGGGTTCGAACCCAGGACATTCTTGCTGTGAGGCAGTAGTGCTAACCACTGTATGGGTGGCTCTAGAAATACAGATTACTATTATTTTCCCTTTCATTTATTTTTGTCTTCTTTCTTGTTAATACTATAATTAACAAGATGGACATGTGGACATGTGAGGGTGCATATTAGGGTCGCAGACGTCTGTTTCTGTTATGGATAAGAGCATCGGCAATATAATAATAATAATTTATTCTATGTATGTATCTGTGTATGCATACATGTATATATGTATATATATATATTATTAATTAATACATTTTTCTCAATTATTACTGTCTTGGTTTGTTTCTTTTGCTATCATATACTGTACTTGCCACATAGTGGATATGCCCATATATAGGTGGAAAGTTAACTAGGGAAGTGTTATATACAATAGGTAGGGACTGCTGCCATGGCGATGGTGGGGTGGGTGTGTCTTGTGTACACGTGTCTCCTTCCCCCCCTTTTCTTTCATTTAGTTCCTTTCAGTTATTTATCTTTTTCTATTTTCTTTCCGCTCCTTTCTTTTCTCTCCTTTTTTCTTTTCCCTTTTAATTTTAATGTTTATTTATGTCACTATTCCAGTTATCGATTTGCACTAGAAATCAACGACTACCAACGATAGTAATCTCGCAGGAATTAGTGGGTTAAAGATTACAAGTGTTAATGTTAAAGGAATGAACTCTAAAGCGTAACAAGGTTCCGTTGCAGCTTAGAGATTTAGACGGCAGGATCGCCCTCCTTCAAGAGGCGCATTTAAAACCAGAGGACCATCACTGAATAAGAAAGGGATGGGTCGCTCAGCCATAGATATATGGGCTCAGCTGTATCGTTCCTCATTTCCTCACAAGTCACAGGAAGTCGCGATTCCGGTGCATAAATCCGTTCCCTTTTCTGTCTCCAAAGTAACCTCAGACCCCAATGGCTGATTTGTAATTGTTACAGGTGATGATTTCTTTTTAAAGACGTTTTTATTTTCTCTGCCGGACCTTGGATCTCACCAGCTCATAATAGAAGGAGATTTTAATTGCCGCCTGAATCCGTCCCTTGACCGCTCATCTGCAAAATCCTCCACTTTGTCAAAGTCTGTGAGAGTTATTAAAATGTTCATGGAACAATACGTGCTTACAGACCCCTGGCATTTCCATAACCCCAAATACTAAACATGTCTCCTTTCTTTCCCCTGTTCATCAATATTTCTTGTTGAATAGATTTGCAATAGATTCCTTTTAGATTATTTTTAGATTATCTTTGTTAAATCCTGTTCTTATGGCCATATAGTCATCCTGGATCATCCAACTCACATTGAGCTCTCTCTTCCAGGTGCTCATATGCCGCGTACACCATGGCGTTTTTAATTCACTCTACCTGGTTTATAGACACTCATATTGACGTTTTCATTGCCACAAATGTTTCACCTGTTGTCTCATCCTCAGTGATTTGGGAGGCATTCAAGGCCTATAAAGGGGGAATGATTATCTCCTACATGTCGTATAAGAAGAGATCAGCTGCTGAGAACAAATCACAATTGTCTAAATTAATATCCGACCTGGAATATTGTCACACATATTGCATGCAACCCAGACATGCATGCATCAGAAGCATCAGAGCTGATGAAACCGTCTCAATACAGCTTTTATGAATTTGGTGGTAAGCCAAATAAACTGCTTGCTCATCAACTTCGCCAAATGGCAACATCTCGCCTGATTGAGATCCATACTGATAAAACAATTGATCCTCTAAAGATAAACAGTCAATTCAAAGATTTATATAGTGCACTTTACACATCCGGTGCAACATTGGACCCAGAACTTTTAAACAATTATTTCAATTAGTTAGACATCCCATCCATTACAATGGCACAGAAAGCTGAGCTGGAGGCACCTTTCTCTCAGGGAGATGTTGTTCAAGCACTTAAATCGATGCTAAGTGGAAAATCTCCAGGCCCAGATGGTCTGCTGGTCGAACTGTATGAATACTTTCAAGGAATGACTCATTTAACTCAGAGATCCTCCCAGCCACCTTAACCTGTTAAGCACTTCTACAAGGGCCATTTGCATGTTCTTGGTATCTAGGGACATCTATGAATCTCATGGAATGTATTCCCAGTGTCAGAAATATTGTGTTAAATAGGCTTGAGTAAATTGTGATGAAACAAAGGAGAATATAAATTATGATTTTTCTTTGCATCTTTGACAGTGAATAACACCATGCTAAAAATGACCAGACACCTTCTTGAGATCACGTGTACAGAATATCTAAGCAAATGAATAAAGGGAAGATGATTAAACAGAAGGTTTTGTAGATACAGTACTGAATTCTGCCATCCGGACACATGCAATTTGAAATATTATTATAGAATATAGAATACCAGGCCTATAAATTACGTTATTATAGCTAACTCGCACATCTATGGATCGGGCCAAATTTCCTCTTTCAAATGGCAGAATTCAATTTGGATTTAGTATCTCCAGGCGTGCCCGGAAGAACCGTGAATGAAATCTACTGTATGTACAGTTCCATTCTTATAATGGATATGGCTCCGCCATTTTGGATCGGATTGCAGCGGGGATTGTTGCTAAATGTTCACAGAAGGTAGACACACTAACTGCGCTCCAATCTATGCCAATAACGTTCAGTTTTGTGATAAAGAATCCAGAGAAATAAAAGAAATAAAAAAGATTCATACAGAAGTCATTTGCTTGCAGGAAGCTGGAATCGGCTGGGAAAGGTTGTTTTTAGAAATTGCAAAGATCATTGAGAGCTCTGGATGCCCTCTCCTCATATGTCTACATTCGGCGACGCGCTGCTAATTCAAAATGGTGGATATTCGCTAAATTATTAAGACATTCCATGAACTAAAATCTCACTAATAACACTTTAACCTATTGGTAAACAAACGTATTGCTGAAAATATACACTATGACTGCTGTTGTGACATGGTTAGGGTCTTACTCATTGGATACATTTTTTTTTATCCACTATTTCTCCTCCTGTTTTTTGTGTTTTTCTCCCATCCCAATTTAGTCGTGCCAATCCCCCCCTCCCCTTCCTGGTCGTTGCTCGCATGTGCCCCCCACTGGTCGGTCTAGGGAGGGTTGATAGATATACTATCGCATGTCCCCTCCGATACATGCAGAGTCAGCCAGCCACTTCTTTTCACCTGCCAGCGCGGACTCTCATTGGTGAGGTGTAACGTGTGGGAGGTCACACTACCCTCACCATCTCCCTTCCTCGCTGTGCAGGCGCCCTAACCGACCTGTAGGGGTCGCTGTTTACAACGACCAGATTACCACCCACCGGCTTCCCTCCCGCTGACTTTGCCAATTGAGCCAGTATGACGGCCGGCCAAGCAGGAGGCAACGCTGACAGCCGGATTCGATACCAGTGTCTCACGCGTTGGTGACGAGCGCTTAGTACGCTGCGCCACCCAGCCGCCACCTCATTGGATACATTTGAAAAGAAAACGTTACAGTCATACAGTCTGGAGAGATTGATTTATGACGTGATGTCATCTTGGGACCGGTACCGGACCCGTCGGGCTTAAGAGGTTAAGAGAGTCTAGCATGTCCCTTATCCTTAAAAATAAAATCCTTTTGAATATGGTAATTATCATTTTAGGGCTGTAATACCAAAAACCCATGTATTCTAGTTATATATCATTAGCGCTTTGCTTCAAAGCTAGCACTATGGGTAATCCTGAACAGAGACATTGGCTTCTGAACACCAGTCTACCTACCAGACACTAGACAGTAGGGCTGAGGCGCTGAGCCCAAACGTTTGAACTTTTGGACCTTCGTTCATTACGTTGGCGTTCGAATCGTAATTAATCGGTTCGAACCTCCCCTTTTTTTAATTTCTGTTAAAAATTTTTTTTTTATTTATTTTACACAAAAAATATATATCAGAATGTGATATATATATCAGAATATCACAGTAGGCTACTATGTTGTGTTTACAATAATTTGAAAGTCACGCGCGAACACAGGCAGTCTAGTCGGGATGAGGAGGGGTCATGTCATACATATTATCAGGAAATGAATCAATCATGCGAAAAAGAGAGAGTTGAGTGAGTGACTCACACTCACCCGTCTTATTTCATAATACAACGTTTCCGAATGGACGTTTGGATTAAACCAAGTGTATGCAGTGATGCTGAACTTCCCAGCGGAACACAAGTTACTTAACGTTACACAGATATGTTATGCACATTAATTAAGCTATGCAGAGCGCAGCTCTTTAGCTTGCTAACGTTAAGATAGCCGTCGGCCAACAAAGATGTTGTTTCAACAAATGTATTCACAAAATGGATTAGCATCCAAATGATAATGAAGCCTCCCGTGACCAGTAACTAACCGCAGCAATATGCGCATATGCGCTACGTTATGCATAAATGTGCGCTATGTGCCTAAAGTCAAGACTCGACTACTGAACCAGAAAAATTATTTAGGACCACTTTTTTTGCATGATTAAAAACGAAGGTTCGAACGTCCGTTCGAAAAAAACCTGCCGAAGTTCGAAGCCCAAAAACAGGCTTCGGGGACAGCTCTACTAGACAGCCAATCATATTTAGAGTTGCACAGAAATGGTTCCATAATTGTACACTCCCAAGGGTATATAGTACCACATATTGCCCACCACTGATTTGTTTTCATTCAGCAAACTCCTGAAGATATGCACACCTACCCCAGATGCTGAGACGGCTTGCCGCATCTGACCAACAACCATGAGTGCTGCATCATCTGTCTCGGTCCAGACCAAGGAGGCAGCAGTGGCACTTAACACCCTGGATCCCCCGCCGATGGTGAAGGTCAGCCGACTGAATGAGAAAACAGCTGCCCTCCCAGAAGCCTTCACTGCGGCAGCCTTTCACAACATTGTGGAGCACATCAACGATAAGAAGATGATGCGTCAGCCCAGAGCCAAAGGCTCAGATCCCTTTCTCTCCTACATCAAGGTCTCCCACGTGGAAGACTTCATTGGCCAGGTCCACCAAAGACTTCCTCGACTGGAAGAAGAGCTGTTGGTTCTTGTCCTGACTCACTAGCCTTACGACACAGACAGGGGCAGCAGTGAGCACTGCTGGATTGCTGATCATTTACCTGCACAAGCTGACTGAGGATGGGAGAGATGCAGATGCACAAGAAACTAACCTTGTTGCATGCACACTCCTCTCCTTCGCCAAGATGCAGTTCCTTGCTCTGGGACGAGGAAGATATGGGCGGAACCAGCAGATACGGGTGCAGCCGCTGCCAGAGTATTTCAAGATTTGGGAGTGAGAATGCAGTCAGTGTCTGCTGATTGTACTATAACCAGGGATGACTTGAGCGGCGTAGTGCTGGAACCCAAACCAGCCATTGTACTGCAAGGTATCCAATGGATTTTATGACCACTAGTTCCTGAAATTGGTGCTATAGCCGGTCCCCAAAAATTTTGTTCTTCCAGCACGCACATGGGGGTGCGCTGGAGGCATGTAAACGTGCCCTTGTGCTTCAATTTGATTGGCCTATACAATCGAAATCTAACAAATGAACTGCCTGTAAATCAAAGGAGGTTGGACTCTTTGCCAAAACCGAAAGTGAAACTTAACACGGATGGGATATAAACATTGTGAGAGCAAAGAAAACAGCGAAAATGGACTTTGCAGAGGTTATAATAATAATAATAAATTTTATTTGGCTTTCACGACACCCAAGGTCACCTTACAGATCATAAAAACACAGCAAGGCAGTTAAAAGTCGAGGTTAAAAACAAAACAAACAACAGGAAGTATAAAACAGTGAAGTTAAAATAACAAAACAAACAAACAGCAGGGGGTATATAACACAGGCTATTGACAACCGATGTCGAATTGATATGTACAATTTGAATAACGTTAAGATCGCGATCCATACGGTACCTTCATCTGTAACTGGGAGCCACGTCAATCCAAATACCCATGCTGTGGTCAATGCTATCATGGCTTATCAGGCAGCAGCAGACACCGCAAAGCAACCGCAGTAGTGGGGGCGTCGCTACGCACAAATTGGTTGGCGGATTCGTGTATAGGCGAGTTTAAACAGATGGGTTTTCAGTTGTGATTTAAATGATGATAGGGAGTCAGACTGTCGGACATGCGGGGCAGGGAGTTCCAGAGCCGAGTAGCTGAAAGCTCTGCCACCCATGGTGCTGAGCCGTGAGCTAGGGATGGATAGGAGTCCAGTAGAGGATGAGCGGAGGGTGTGGGAGGGGGTGTATTCCTGGAGGAGGTCAGTGATGTAGATGGGGGCTAGATTGTGGAGGGCTTTGAAGGTGAGTAGGAGGTTTTTTAAGTCGATCGGGTAGAGTTGAAGATTGAGAGAGATTGAATGAGGACGGGGTGATGTGTTCGGATGAGTTGGTGCGGGTGATGATCCTGGCAGCAGAGTTTTGGATAATTTGGAGTCTGTTGAGGAGTTTGGTGGGAAGGCCGGTGAGGAGAGCGTTGCAGTAATTGATCCGGGATGTGACGAATGAGTGGACCAGGGTTTCAGTGTTTGATTGGGACAGAGATGGGCGGAGTCTGGAGATATTACGGAGGTGAAAGAAAGCAGACCGGGTGATGTTTTTGATGTGTGGTGCAAAGGAGAGGGAGCCGTCCAGAATGACACGGAGGCTTTTAACTTGGGGGGAGAAGGGTACAGGGAAGCTGTTGATGGTGATGTTCAGAACTGGGGTATTTTGTGATTTGGTAAGGGTGGATTTGGAGCAGATGAGCAAGGCCTCAGTTTTGCTGCCATTTAACTTCAAGAATCTTCTGCTCATCCAGCTCCTGATGTCCTCAAGGCAGGTGGTGAGGGAGGTGGGGGGAAGGGCAGTGGTGGGTTTGGAGGAGATGTAGACCTGTGTGTCGTCTGCATAGCAGTGTAAATGGACCCCATGGTGATGGAGGATTGTGCCCAGGGGAAGGAGATAGATGGTGAATAGGAGGGGACCCAATACTGACCCCTGGTTATATGAGGTAGGGAATCTATTTTGTTGGTAGACTATAGAAAAACAATTCTATTCTATTCAGGTAAATATGTGAATATAAACAAAAGCGAGTTGTTTACAAGAAACTCCATTGGGCACCTTTAACTAATTGAGCGCCACGCTCTTTCCCCATCCTTACTCAATGGCACCAGCGTTATTGACCATTTTAGCGATGTTTGCGGACCCATCGTGTGTTCTGTATAATAGCTATGGAGACAATAGTATGGCTCATTTGACAGGCATTGTTTATAGTCCAAGACTGACTGACCAGTTCATTTCTACATACCGTAGTTTGTGCGCTATTCCATGCTAAACATTGCTCCTTTCCAGAATAATCCAGTCTTTGTTCATAGATAGCGAGATATGACGCGGTATATGCATTATGCCCAAATCGTTCGGGTTGTTCGCCTGAAACCCCAAATACTTTTTAACTCAAAAACTGCGATCGTTACCAAAAGCATGTTTTAGGTCCGGTAAAATACGACACTGTGATCGTTACAAAAACATGTTTTAGGTTCGGTAAAATAGACAGAATAGACCTTACCTTAGCCAGAAGGTACTCCAAAAAGAATAATCCCCAGTGATCCCATTGCGATCGCGATTACTCATGTATATGTGTATACTCGTGTATACAGGAAACTATTTGAGGCGAGAACATCTCAGAGCGATTGCTCTGCAACAACTCCTCCCCCTCAGAGGGAATCAGGACAGACAGTTTAGTGTGGGGAGTGTCTGTCCTGATTCCTATCCCAGTTCAAAAGGTAGGCGATACTGCCACCTGGCAAGATTCGATTGTCATTGCAATTCCAACGTAGGCAGATGTGCCAGGGAGATCTAGGGCGCTCCGGCTGAGTGTTTAGAACGGGGATCAAAGGATCAAAACCTGAAAAAGTCAGGTTTGGCGCACAACCGCTGGCCGACGGGTTTGGCGCAGAAAGTGTTAAGAAGATCAATAGTTCTTTTTTTTTTAAACTTTATTTTTTAGCGTTTATCGCTTTTCTGGTCAAGCATGACCGACAGATACAGGGTGAAACGGGATATAGAGCAGGGGAAGACATTCTGGTAAATGACGGCGGGTCCGGGAATCGAACTCGGAGTCCTCCAGATCCGTGACGCAGCACGGTTTTCCCCGACGCAGAAATAGCGCCGATATATGCGGTGAGCTACTGGAGCCCCCGAAGATCAATAGTTCTTACATGTCTTACATAAGGGACATGTCATGTCCTTCCTTCTTGCAATCAGTGTTAGAATTGGTGAGAAAGTGACAAGAGTGTAACAGCTCAATCATAGTCCAAATGTGCTCTACACAAACTGGACTCCACTGGGGGTCTGTGCGGACAAAAATTATAGCAATAGCGGACCTCGGGGCGGCTACGTGGCGTAGTGGGCAAGGCGCTCGCCACGAATGACGGAGACGCTGGGTTCGCCTGTTCGAGCCCAGCGCTCCACATTGCTTTCAGTTTAGCTGGTCGTCCGTACTAATACACATTGGCCGTATTAGGGGGTGGGAAACTGATGGGTGGGGATCGGGCGTTGTGGACAGCGACTCCTACAGGTCGGTTGGTGCGCCTGCGCAGTAGAATCAGGAAGTGTCGGGGGCAGCGTGAGCCTCCCACGCGTTACTCCTCGCCACTGAGAGATCGAGCTGCGCAGGTGAAAAGATGCGACTGCTGTTACCTCAAGTACCGGAGGGGACTTGTGCTATGTATGACTTAGTTCACATTGCAGCCGGCTTGTGGGAGGCAAGAAACAGCGTTCGTGACAGGGGAGGGTTGAATTGGATGATACGAAATTGGGATGGGAGAAAATATAGAAAATGGGAGAAAAAGTGGATCAAAAAAAGCAATAGCGGACCTCAGGATACGTCTGCATAAGCATGTTCTGGCAAACGCTAAATTGATCAGTTTGTGCATACCTACTGTAGCTCTTGCATACAATATGGTTCGCCAAGCACCGGTCAGAGGAGATTGATGTATCAAAGAGCTGGTACACCTGAACTATGAAAGGTAAAGAACTGGGAACTGTCCGTCTGCACACTTCAAGCAGGAAAGTAGTTATGGTCTGTAGGTTACTTGTTACAGGAACTGGGGACCCTTTCCCTTTTCACTTACATTGTAAATACAGGAGCCTCATCGTTGAACTTCTCGTGGTCAAGGACAGAAGGAGGTGTCTTGCCATTTGCCAACCCATAGTGCTAGCTTTGAAGTGAAGATATGATAGATATATATGCATGTATCTCTAGTTATATGAGTTAGCATAGATCTTCAAAGCTGAAGCCTGTTTGCTGAATGGGGGTGACAGTGGCTCAGGAGGTAGACCAGTCTTCTGGTTATCAGAAGGTTTCCGGTTCAATTTCGGCTCCACACACACACAAGCAAGACACTTAACCCCTAAACATGTGATGGCCGTAAATGAGCTTATGGTCTGTAGGTTACTTGTTACTGGAATTGGGGATCCTTTCCCTTTTCACTTACATTGTAAATACAGGAGCCTCATCGCTGAACTTCTCGTGGTTAAGATCAGAAGGAAGAGTCTTGCCCAGCCAGTCACCTGCCTTGTTTGAACTTGTGCTTGTGTGATACATGAGTAGGTTTAGCAGGGGATATTATTTCAGGCTTCCCTTTGCTGCACTGGTTACCCATAGTGCTAGCTTTGAAGTGAAGATATGAGAGATGTATATGCATGTATCTCTAGTTAGCACAGAGCTTCAAAGCTTCAGAGCCTGTTTGCTATGACCATGGCTCAGGAGTTAGAATGGTCGTCTGGTAATCAGAAGGTTCCTTGTTTGATTCCGGCCATCTGTGTGTGAATATGAGTGAATGGGTGAATGTGAGTTGTAAAGCGCTTTGGATAAAAGCACTATATAAATGTAGTCCATTTACCATGAATGAAGTGAACCAGAGTTGATGGGCAATATATGACAATATTTACTCTTGGGGTGTGGAATGATGGAAACATTTCTGTGCCACTCATTGTATATGATTGGCTGGCTTGTAGGTGTTTAGGAGCCAATGGCTGTTCGGGATTACTCATAGTGCAGGTTTTGAAGCTCTGCACTAACTCATATAACTAGAGAAGAGATGCATTCATATCTATTGTTTTAGCCCTTTCTCAGGCCACAGAACCATCTGGATATCACATGATTAAAACAAGAATTACCCGCGGTCAGGTGGCGTAGCGGAGATTGCGTTCGTCACCAACACCGGAGATGCTGGATTCGCCTGTTCGAATCCAGCTCACAGCTCCGGCGTTGTCACCAGCTTGGCTGGCCGTTCACACTAATACAATTGGCTGTATTAGAGGGTGGGAAAGCTGGCGGGGTGGGTCCGGGTCGTTGTAAACAGTGACTCCTACAGTTCGGTCAGGGCGCCTGCTCAGCACGGATAGGATCTAAGGGGGGTAGTGTGATCCTTCCACACGTTACACCCTCTCAGTGAGAGTCCGCGCTGCCAGGTGAAAAGAAGCGGTTGATTGGCTAGACATGTGTCGGAGGAAGCACGTGATAGCCTCCACTCTCCCAGACCGACTGTGGGGGGTAAGTGTGCAGCGACCAGGAAGGGGATTGGGAATTGGCATAACGACTAACATTGGGATGGGAGAAAAATCGGAGGAAAAAGGAGGGGGAAAAAGATAAAAATAAATAAATAAATAAAACAAGAATTACCCTTTAAAGGGTACGTTCAGAATCCTAGACCCCTAGGCCCCAGGCAGTCAGGGTGGGGGGTCAGACCTCCAACACCATCACCCTGAGTATCGGGTCCCCCCCAGGGCTGTGTCCTGAGCCCCCTGCTGTATTCCCTATACACACATGATTGTGTGGCCAAGTTCAGCTCCAACTCCATAGTGAAGTTTGCGGACGACACAGTGGTGGTGGGGCTGATCTCTGACAACGACGAGAAGGCCTACCGGGAGGAGGTTGAGGTACTGGAACGCTGGTGCCAGGACAACAGCCTGCTCCTGAACATTGGTAAAACCAAGGAGCTGATCGTGGATTTTAGGAGAACACAGCAGGGGACACACACACCACTGAGGATAAACGGGGCTACCGTGGACAGGGTGAGCAGCTGGGGGTCCACATCTGAGAGGATCTGACATGGACAACACACATAGACTCAGTCGTAAAGAAGGCGAAGCAGCGCCTCTACCACCTGAGACAGTTAAGGAAGTTCAGAGTATTGGGGAAGATACTCCAGTCCTTCTACTCCGGAGCTGACACTCAGCTGAGCGTACTACGCGTATTGCACTACCACCCCTGCAGGTCTTATATAACAAGAGGTGCAAATCCAGAGCCTGCAGAATAATGAAAGACCCTCACCACCCCAACAACAGCCTGTTCAAGCTGCTGCGGTCAGGCAAACGCCTGCGAACATCAGCAACTAGGACAGAGAGACTTCGGCTCAGCTTCTTCCCCCAGGCCATCAGAGTCTTGAACACTGAACTCTCCACACACAAGCACACATGAGCACACACACAACACACACACTGTATACGCTCACACACTAGCAGTCACTTTAACATGAACACACACACACACACACATGCTGCACACACTCACACTTATGGTCACTTTACACAATGAAAGGTCACTTAAAAAAAAAACAAGAACGGGAGTGGTTCTTGTATAGTAAATGGATAGCAAGCTAGCATAAGGACACATAGTATAACTGTAGATTGTATAGTATAGCATTGTATAGTAGTGTACATAACACCCAGTGCCTCATCCGTAGCTAACAGTGTATTGCACTATCACAGGACCTAGCATGTCTTACCATGCTTTTGTAAAACTCATGTACATATACATGTCTTTACTCTTATTACTTGTATTATTGCACAAATGTCGCATTCTCATCACACACAGCCAACAACATTACATTACATAATTATGTTGCAACCTTCGTCTATAAAGCAAACAATTATATAAATATTTATATGTAGTTAATAGAGACAAAGGCAGAATTCGACTTAATAATAAAATAAAATAAATTAAGACATGTTTTTATATGGGTCGGGACACTATAAAAAATACTATAGAGAATTGTCAGTGCTGTAAAGTTTAAACCTTTTTAAATCTTAGACAAACGAAACACTTTGCTTTTATGAAATATTGTAAGCCGTCATTTGAGGATTTATAATGTGAATAACAATGAACACAAATCTGTCAGTGCCGAGTCCGACCTCATCTTAAATAACAAACAGCATTGCTTGTTGTAGTTAACAAAGAGAGGCAGTTAATGAGGCGTATGACGTTCGTTGCATTGGAGGCTCAAGATTTTGCAGGTAAAATATATATTTTTTCTTTTAATATATTCAAATGTTATTTTCCTGTTCGAATCCCGTGCCCATCGAACGAAGCTTCGAAGTATTTAAGACAGCCCTATTGCATTCTCAATGAGGGTTTATTGAACATATTTGGTGGAAAAACCATACCAAACAAATTGTTAATATACAAAAATGTTTAAGTGTTAAATATTTGTGTGGATGGGGATATTTAATACATTCCTCTTTTAATAATAATAATAATAATAATAATACTCTTCATTTATATAGCACCGAGTGCAGCTCAAAGTGCTTTTGCATTATATTCTTAAGAATCTGACCAAACCCACGTCTCGTTCCGCCTGCCACAGTCTTAACCAGGTATGCGTGAGATGGTACTGGAGGTGGTAGAATTGAGTTTTGCCATGTGCTAAGTCCCTCAACGACTGCACTAATACCTCCTGTCTGAATTGTTTTGTAACATTGTTAAATGGATTAAGGCTGCAAAAGAATCACGAACAAACACAAGTAGTGCCAAGGCCCTCTGTTTTATTTGTGTTTTGGGTGAAAGGGGAGTTCTCTCCCTCATCCACACTGTGGTTTCCTCTGACAGGCGGGATCCTCTCTTCAGCTCTTTATCCTCCTCCGAACCTCCAGACGCAGATCTATCCTCCGAACGCACCCCGTCGTCGCACTGATGAACATTTTGAATCGTTTACCTAAACGACACGAGCGCCGAGGGTTCATGGAGAACCAGAGGCTCTTTGACTGCAACAGATTCACGTGCCCTCAGGGGGGCCATGCTGTGAAAGGCAACAATAGGAATTGCACAACGCGGTATCGGGAATCACAGCCCTCAGCGTTCGCCCCGGAGTCTGTAAAGGCGTTTTATTTGCTCCCTTCAGCCGCTCCCAATACTTAAACATTAAACGCCAAGGCTAGACAGGCAAAACCACTTTGAACTGCAGTGCAGGGTGAACACGTGTGGAGGGGGGGGGGGGGGGGGGGTGCGCTGTGTAGGATAGCTCACCTGGTGAGTCAGAGTGGGACAGGGAGCCATGCTGTCCCGTGAGGTGACAGGGAGGGAAAGGTTTCAGGAATGATGTGGTATCGGGTAAGGCCGGGATATGGTCAAAACATGATGAGAACATTTTCTGTAATGACATGACGGTATTTGGTTGTTCCAGTATGATTTAGCATCAATTTGATGTCTTTGGTTTTCTTTTGGTAATATAATTGTCATGGTGCTTTTGCACTCAAAAGGATGCATTTTAATCATATTTCTATCCCAAAGTCCTTTTTAATACTGCCGCAAAGAGTAATTTTTAGATTAACTTAAAAAATAAATGTTTACAGTTTGTGTATATAGTCAGTATAGTAAAAATCCATACCTTTATATGGATCCATGGCAATATACCTTCATATTCAGTATCATCTACTATAACATTACTATTACATCTACTACTAATACTACTACTACTAGAACTACTACTACTACTATACACTACTACTACTGTTACCATTATTACTACTATCATCACTATTATCACTATCATCATTATTACTTTGCATTTTGTTCTATGCTCTATTATTACTACCTATCCTACCTGTACCCCCCCCCCCCCCCCCATGCTGCTATGGTACCTGAATTTAGGTACCTATTTCCCCCAAGGGGATTAATAAAGGAACACTTGACTTGATTATACCTCCCAACCCTAGTATTACGGCTAAAGATTTCAATTTCAGTTTAATGTAACAGCAAAAGTGTCCAAAGAGTTTCACTTATCCTGAGTGACTAAATAGCCACTGAGCATTACCTCAAAGGTCCGTCTTCAAGTTCTGCCCCACAGTGGCTTATTATAAAGGTGTTACACTTAGCGAGAGGACGGAAAAGATGGAAACCTGAGTCAGAAAGGAGGTTGCTTTTTTTTGGGATCAAAACAACCCTGTGGTGACTCAGAGAAAATGTTTTTAACTCAAGGTTTTGTCATGGTGACCATTTAGATGGAAGGCAGACCATAATCACTGCGGTGTGAGAGTCTGGGATATGCAAATGAGCCCTGTTAGAGGTAAGCAATCTGCTTCGACACGAACATTTCAATCGGCGTTATCATAAAACCAAGGACACTGATTCTATCTCTCTAATGAGCCCTCAGTACTTAGAGCTTCTGCCATATCGCCGCCAGGCCCAGAAAAATAAAGGTTATAATTCCCTCCTGTAAAGGTAAAATGAGCCCTGGAAACACAACAAACAGCAGGAAAATCTTAACCTTGCCACACTAGCAGGCTACTGCACTGCTCACACCCACCACACTAACCACCTGTGTGTCTTAGAGTCATTATGATAATGTTATGATGTGTTCTCAATCAGCTGTTTCTCATATCTCTTAATGATATCTGTGAAATAGTGTTGTGTTCTGTCATGGAACAGAAACTCGGGTTGGTAATTGTCCGTTTGTTTTGCTCTTGTTATCTGTGCAACAAGGGTGTTTGTCAATGTCTGTCTATCCCTTCATCTCACCTCTGCATGATCTACAAGCCGCTTCCTATTTATTTGGTGCAAGTAGGCCTACTTTTGCTGCTGATATCATAATAAGAGAGGGGGGCAAAGGTAGTGTTAATTCAGTGTTGTAATTTGTGTGAAATAATGGTTTATAGCTATGGGAACTGTATTGTTCTTGCTGTGTGCAATCATTCAAACTCAAGGTATCCAGGAACGTGCTGTCAGTGATCAAAGTTACTGCCTCGAATGAACAAGGGAGCTGTTTTTCAAAAGCGACACAGCCTTGATTGCAATTACATTACTGTACAACTTTGGAATGATGGAATGATTTTCTATCAGCCTTACATTCGCTGGCGTTTCGAAATTAGAAGGGAATCCTATGACCTATACGAACAGCTTTTGGTTGCAAATCTGACAATGTGCTTTATGCATTGATCAGTGGTCTGTCTGTTTGTCTGTCTGTCTAGTGATCACACAGCAATGTACAGGAAAGGTCATCGGGTGACTGAAGTCATGAATGTTCACAGAACAGACCTGACGGTGGCGCTAGAGGAAAATGTCATGGGGTCACCGTGAGGGCCCTCACCCCCCCCCCCCCCCCCCCCCAAACAGAACACGTCCCTGAGATACCTCTGAGTGACGTGTGGAACAGGAAATGGCGTTTGTGTCAACAGGAACCTGTTGCCCCCCTCACCTCCATTGTCACAGCTTTATTGATTGTCTTTGGTGTAAAACACACGTTTCCTTGACAATAATTCGTGCCTCATTTCTCTTGGGGGGGGGGGGGGTAAACAATGAAAGCTGCTGAATTCCGGATCCTGCGAGGCCACTTACCTCATGGGCTTTAGCCAACCTGATCAGGGAGCGGCAGACAGAATGCCAGGCCGCTGCAGACGTAGTAACTCACACTCCTCATCAACGCTCATCAAAGAACATGTGAAACGTGAAAACCGACAATCAATCCAACTCGCTCCGAGAGAGAGAGAGATAGAGAGAGAAATGTGGACATCGTCGAGTGTACGCGAGGGCGCACGCGCGCGTGTGTGACGCCTCGTACGACTATAACCGTCAGAATGAGAGCCTAACGGGGGGTAATGAGGCGAGTGACTGACGGAGTGGTCGGGCTGTGTCAACAGAGAGCGCTGGAAGGCGGCCCCGGCTGTGAGCCGGGCTCCAGGTGAGGAGAGCGCCACTCGGAGCCCGGTGTTGAAGGGAGATGTCAAGCTCTGCTCTGGAGGACGAGCCGGGATAGTAGCGGGTTGATTAGCACCCAGACTGCACTGCACCTCCCGCTCGCACCTTAGCAGTGACCCCTGCCACTCGTCTCCCTGCTCCTTGCAACTCCCCCGACGCCCTGTACGTCTTCCACGCAAACACACTATCTCTGCCTGGAGACGGTCATTTCACTGTCATCCACAGACGGGTTCTTTATGCCGGTGCGTGGGGGTCATGGTCAACCGTGTACACTTCTAACAGGCTTTTAAGTCTTCCAAACCCACGCTCGGAGACTTCAAATTAGACGTGGACTTTACCGAATACCTTTATGGTGTTTCATAAGGCGGCAAAACAATCAGTTGTGGGGATTTTGTTCTTTTTTCTTTTCTTTAAAAGAAAAAAAGAAAAAAGTTGTTTGTTTAGACTGTGTGGTCGAGCATTCTCTGCATAATTAGTTGTCTCATGTGGTGAAAGCCTGTTTGCATCCCCTCAGAGAAAATGTGGGGGTATTGACCGTCATTAAAACCCCTTTGATGTTTGATCAGTGACTCATTGAAGACAGACAGACAGACAGACAGACAGACAGACAGACAGACAGACAGACAGACAGACAGACAGACAGACAGACAGACAGACAGACAGACAGACAGACAGACAGACAGACAGACTCACACACAGGCATGAAGACAGGCTTGCGCCACTATGCTCAGGTGTGTCTTTTACAACATACAGGCCCACACCTTATACCACACTGATATTACCAATCCCTTGGAACGTGAAGACTCCCTCTCTCTGAAGGAAGGGAACACACATGTGCACACACACAACCACCACCACCACCCCCCGCTCCTTCGCTCACCGTGAATCAGCGCCCGCTCTGTATAATATATATTCTACAATTTTGACGCAAAGCTTTTCCTTTCTTATTGCTCGAACACACGGCTCTCTCCTCCTGGCTGAACACCGAGAGAGAAGCGCTGTCATTCTGACTCACCTGTTCCAATGAAGACATTGGTTCAATTCAATCAGAGTTGTCGTCTGTCAGGGTGGTGAGTCCGTGTGCACCGGGTTTAAACGCTGTAGACTCCGACGCGAGACCCGGCTATCGATCTGGTGCGTGTGTGTGTTGGTGTGTGTGTGTGTTGGTGTGTGTGTGTTGGTGTGTGTGTGTGCACTAGGGCTGACAACTAATCGGTCGAAAGGAGCCGTAGTCGACTGCCAACCTCTTAGTCGAATACAAAAAAATATATATTATAATTTTTTGTATCATTCTTTCCAAAAGAAAAGAGGCCTAGAAGCGTGGCACACATACCAGAGGCTAACTGCCTAAGAAAACAGGCACAGAGGCACTGAAAGAGGATTTCACCCATCTAATGAACACACTAGAGTAGACAAATATCAAGATGTATCCATCAGTGGACCAATTGCATGCTTTTGCAGAGGACAAGAAGCCTTCAGTCGACTCCTTCAGACATTAAGCACCCCCCACAGCCCAAATGGAATGATACAAAAATTTAATTAAAAATAAGATATTATACTTTTTTTTTAGTCGACTAATAGTTGACTAACGGCAAATTTTGGCCTATCATAGTCGACTATCCAAATCCTTAGTCGGGGACAGCCCTAGTGTGCACACATGTGTGTGCCCTTCGCTGATGTCACCGTGTGACTACCCCTCCTTCCTTCCTTTTCAAGTGAAACCTTGGACCAAGGAAACTATAACTATAAAAGAAGGAAGCGTTATCACATCACTGTGTAGCACGTGAACGCAGTGTGGAAACGTTCAGTTCGGTTATCGGCAAATTGTTGCTTTGTTAAATAGCTAACATTTGATATATTGGCGGCACGGTGGTGTAGTGGTTAACACTGTCGCCTCACAGCTAGAAGGTCCTAGGTTCGATTCCCGCTTGGGGACCAGGTTGCCGTGTTGCCAGGTACGACCACATCAAGCAAGAGGTGGACGCGGGCAAATACTGCGGCATGGTCATGCTAGACCTACAAAAGGCCTTCGACACTGTCAATCACACCATTCTGATTGACAAGCTAAAAGCAATTGGTTTTGATAGTTTATCAGTGAGCTGGATACAATCCTACCTGGAGGGGAGAGAACAGATGGTGGAGGTAAACGGTACCCTATCCCCCCCCCTCACAGTGAACTGTGGTGTTCCACAAGGAAGCATACTAGGACCACTACTGTTCCTAATTTATGCAAATGACATGTCGTCAGCTTGTGACTGCAACTTGTTCCTGTTTGCGGACGACTCAGCCCTGCTGGTCTCTGACAAGAACAAGTTACAGGTTGAAAAAACCCTCAGCTCGGAACTAGGCAAAATCTGCATATGGCTCGCTGACAACAAACTATCATTACACATGGGCAAAACAGAGTCCATTCTCTTCGGTTCAAATAACAAACTCAGCAAGACCGACGGCTTCTCAGTTACAGTGGGTGACAATATTGTCACAAGGAAAGATGAAATTACCTACCTGGGTTCCATCCTAGAGGCTAATCTTTCCTGTGACAAAATGGCATCCAATGTAATAAAAAAAGTCAACCAACAAACTCGATTCTTGTACCGGATCTCCTCTCTGGTAAACAAGAATACCCTGAAGACTCTGGCAGGAGCACTCATTCAAGGGTACTACGACTATGCTTGCACCTCATGGTACCAAAGCACCTCAAAGGCACTAAAAACCAATTTACAAACATCTCAAAACAAACAAGTCAGACTACTGCTTGACCTGACTCCTAGAACCCACCTCACCCCTGCACACTTTGCCAACCTAGGATGGCTTAGAGTAGAAGACAGAGTACAGCAACTTGCAATGGGCCTGGTCTACAAGATACATTACACGACCAAGGTACCCATGTACATGTCAAAATACTTCCCAAAGGTCAGTGAATACCACGATCACAACACCAGAGGGAGCTCCACAAATCATGTAAAACCCAGATTCGGCTCAAACAAGGGACTAAACACGTTTCGCAATTATGCCACATCAATGTGGAACGCCCTACCCAAAGCTGTAAAGGAATGTGAATCACTACCCACCTTCAAAAGCACTCTCAAAGAACACCTACGGGAGACTGCAATTCGAAACTGGCCCCTACAAATGTCCTAACCCAGTTTTACAATAAAGACCAAGCTTTGTCAGTATTCCAATGTACAGTGCCCCCCCCTACCCAACCCCCCCCCCACCTCCAATGTACAGCCCCACCCAACCCCACCCCACCTACCCAACCTCCTCCAATGTACAGCCCCACCCCACCTACCCAACCTCAAATGTATGTCAGTATTCCAATGTACAGTGTGTGTCCCCCTACCCAACCCCCCCTCCCCACCTCCAATGTACAGCCCCACCCCACCTACCCAACCTCCTCCAATGCACAGTTTCTATGTCAAATGTATATACACTCTTTTTCTGGATTTTTTTAGTATCACAAACAGTACTGTATTTGCAAATCTGGTATGTCATAAATGTATAGATGTAGCAGTACTGTCTATCTGTATGTCGTGTGTGTCATATGATGCATTGAAAATGGGGGACCCTGATGGAAACAAGACGAAAGTCTTTCTCAGGTCTGCATCCTCTTAACAATTGTATGTATTGAGCTGTACTGTACTGTACCCATTCTGCAATCTGTTAATAAACTTTTCAATCAATCAATCAATCAAAACCCAGGTGGGGTATCTCCCGGGCCTTTCTGTGTGGAGTTTGCATGTTCTCCCCGTGCTCACAAGGGTTTTCCCTCCCTCCCGATAAGATAAACCCAATGGGAAAACATGCACAACAAATCGCTTACGCTGTCGCGTCCCTGACGAAGATGGACAGGAGCACTTGGATTGGTCCCCGAGCGAGGCGCACGCTGCAGCCCTTGACTGCTTCCGGCTGCCCTTGGGGGGAAGGACAAAGGGATGGGAAGTGCAGAGAACATTTCATTCAGCGACTCAGTGCATGTGTGTGTGTGTTCCTGTGGGTCGCCCATTGCATGTGTGTGTGTTTTAAATCTGCATGCCAAATAAAGACTTCTTCTTCTTCTATTGGTTGATGTATATTTCCTCAGATAGCTGCTATATCTTGAATTTTAACACAGGCTTCAATAGAACTGGCACCAAAGTCTGACGCCAAGCAGATCATGGAAAGCTGGTATTTCTGACGTAATGGCCCTTCCTTTCTTTTATAGTCTCCTTGCCAGAATCACAGTGGCCCGTTCGACTCTGCAAGGGTATACGTTCGAATCTCTGAGTCAAGAAGAGTAAAAAAAAAGATCCACTGAATGGCATGGCGGCACAGGCCGCTTCACACTCCCGGCGCGGATCACAGCGCAGAGCCACTGCAGGGGCACCCCTCCTTCTCCGCCGTTGCTCGCTAAGCCGGGACTAATCCTGCGGCAGTCCTGGGAAAACAAGACGGCAGGAACTAAAACACATTTCAACAATTCAAACAATTCAAACAACAAATTGGAACATCGTTTCAGACGAGGAGAGAACGTGGAGAAAGAGGGAGGTGGGGGAGGAGGAGGGGGGGGGAGGGGGAGGGGGGGGGTTTGCACGACATGTCAGAACACACGCCGGCTCCGCTAGACGTTCCCTCCATTACCATATTTCTTATCAGATAAGGGTCATACCTTCTCACTGAGCCAGATCACCCCAATTGAACTTGTGAAACACTTGACACTTTAAGATTCATACCAGGGGGGGAGGGGGGGGGGGTGATCAGGTGGTTGCCTGGAGTATCTTAATAATGATAATACAGAGAAAGCAGATTACAGAAACAGTTGACTGAACGCCTTGTTCTATGAGTGACAGGCCTGCTGCAGTGTGAGTCTATACCTTAACTCACCTTCCCCTTTTGTGCAGGTGGGAGAACAACCATAACCCCCCCCCCCCCCCTCTTTATCTTTACTGCCTCCAGAGAGGTCTGTCTGGTCGGGAGCAAAGGTGGGAGGGAGGAGGGAGGGAGGGGAGGGAGGGAGGGAGGGAGGGAGGGAGGGAGGTGCTACTGGGGGCAGTAAAGCATATGAAGGTGTAGATCACAGGTGAGACAGGATCACAGAGGCGACTGTGCAGGTGCTCCCTGCTTGAGGAAATGTACTGAGGGCTTTTTTCCCTCTTTTTCTTCAATGCCATGTACATACAGTACATACAAACATCATATCATATCGTATCTCAGCTGTCATCTCTGTGTGAAGAAGCGTTATATTATATCTCTGCAGGTCAGAAGCACCGCGACTGATTCATGACCGATATGGAGCGACCGTCGTTACCATGGGCGTGGCTTATCTTTCCGTAGGAAGAGAATCTCAAACAGCTGACTCTCTCAGCTGTGCAAACGCTCTCACGGTTTGACGTTTGGATGTTTTTTTTTTGCCGTTTGTTTATCTCTGGTTGAGTCCGTGTTCATTTTCGGTGTCAAGTGTGTCTTCTCCTCTGTTCACTGAACGCTCTCTGGTTGAATCCTCTTCTGTTCTGTAGTCTCAGCACAGTGGTTCCCAAAGTGGGGTCCGGGGGCCCCCGAGGGGTCCTTGAGGGGGTTCCAGGGGGTCCCCCGGCAAAATGTGGTCACAGTTTATCGTCACTAATATTTTATACGCTGGATGCTAGCACGACGAGAGAATGTATAACAATGACTATTCTCATCATCAGTGTCACTCTCTCCTCTGTAAGCTATACGCACATTAGAGACGGTACTGACATTCTGGACTACATCACATCTAACGACTAACATCTTCTCAGATGGGAGGTCCCTGAGACTAAATCCTATCAAACGAGGGTCTCTGACCTATTATGTGTCAATGTGGGGGTCCTTGACACGCAAAAGGTTTGAGAAGCGATGCCTTCGCGAGGCTTTAAGAGACGTCTGTCTCTGGGACGCTATAGAGCCGGTCCAGGTTGGGGGTCAAAGTGAGACTTTGCCACATCCTCTGCTTGCGATGCTCCCTGAAAACTGACAGGGCAGTGTGTAAAGACTCACCCACTCGTTACATTAAGCTGCCGACCAGACCGACGCTCGGCTGCTCGAGAAATGTGTTGAATTTACTGCTTTTCTTCAAACACAGAACCCTCCGAGACATAGAAGGACGGGTTATTGTCACGTCGTCGAGCTCCAGGGGAGAACGCTTATCGTCTTTTGTTTTGTTTGTGGAAACAGTGACCGCTCTAGGCTGTTTCGTCGTTATCACGTTATAGATTGACTTGACTCACCTCTGCGCTGTAGACTTGTGACTATACAAACACATGATTTCTGAGCGGTTTATTGATTCAATCTACGAGATGGAAGAAGACATTTTTGAAAAAGGGTGATTTGGCTGGTGTGTGTTTGTGTGTGTGTGAGAGAGAGAGAGAGAGAGAGGTAGAGAGAGAGAGAGAGAGAGAGAGAGAGAGGTAGAGAGAGAGAGAGAGGTAGAGGTAGAGATAGAGAGAGAGAGAGAGAGAGAGAGGTAGAGGTAGAGAGAGAGGTAGAGGTAGAGAGAGAGGTAGAGAGAGAGGTAGAGAGAGAGGTAGAGAGAGAGAGAGAGAGAGAGAGAGAGAGAGAGAGAGAGAGAGAGAGAGAGAGAGAGAGAGAGAGAGAGAGCTGGTTGTGCAGTCTGTGTGGACTGCGAGGCAGAGGGTATTGGGTACTTTCTCCCATCTGCCTGTCCGTTTGTTTGTCTGTCCCTCTGTCTGGGAGGAGGGGGGGGGGGGTCACACCGCCCGGGGTCAGGGTTGAAACAACGTGCAGTGTGACGCACAGCAGACCAGTGGAAGCCACGGCACAGATAGACCAATTACATCTGTCAAGCAGCTATTTAGCCTAATAGCATTGAGCATGACCTTACCGGGGGGTCTGACATCGTTCCACCCCCCCCCCCCCCACCCGGGACGACAAGCGAGCACCTTTCACTTCATTCTGAAAACACCTCTTCCGACGAGGGCCTGTTCCAAAACGTCTTGTAATGTGGGGACGAGTTACATCCATATACGTGTCTCTTTGTAGAAAGTGTCCGTCTTGTCTCACCGCTCTCTGTCCCTCCTGCTCCTTGATACTAGGCACGACGACTACCGCCTGTCGTAATGTAAACACTAACTCCTCCTTTTTAGAATCCTGACGCGGTAAACCCACCGAAGGATCCTCACGATCGCCTTCCGCTTCCTCGGGACACTTTTGAGAGTGCATGTTTGGAATCGGGCATTACATTTATAATGTAAGGATTACATTGACTATAACCATTCTAAGCTCGTTTCTTAACCCTCAAGTATGTTAAGAGCCTTACTTTGCGTCGGAGGAGGAGGGGGGGGGGGGGTGGAGGGAGACTATACTAAGAACTAACAGGAAAAAAAGAAAAAGGAAAATAAATACAAGCATTTTTTTTTGTTGTCGCCTGGAATGAGCTGGAAGGATCTCGGATAAAGAGAAAGTTTGCATAATGCCTCATTCTGATCTCTTATGACATTGTGGAAACGGTGGGTGTTAAGAGCTTGGCAAGCGACTATTACGGGGGTGACTGTGGCGGCAGCACTTTAAAGCACTTAGAGAGCTAAGATTGCACCAAGGAATGAATAAGAGGAAGGAGGAGAAGAGGAGGAGAGGAGAAAAAAGAGAAACCGAACAACTCTAATGGAGGTGTGATCAATGTGGGATTGCAGGCGGCGTTCTCGCCCCGCGTAGCAGAGAGAGCGAGCGGAGCAGAGAGCGGGCGACGGAAGGGGGGGGGGGGGGGGGGGGTACTGGCAGGGGTGGAATAGGCCCTGTGTCTCCCGCTGGTTCACATAATTTGCTCTCATCAGAGCAGCTCACTTCACCCCTACTGTACCTACATCACTGCATCAGAGGGGAGAGAGAGAGAGAGAGAGAGAGAGAGAGAGAGAGAGAGAGAGAGAGAGAGAGAGAGAGAGAGAGAGAGAGAGAGAGAGAGAGAGAGAGAGAGAGAGAGAGAGAGAGAGAGAGAGAGAAAGAGAAAGAGAAAGAGAAAGAGAAAGAGAGAGAGAGAGATGTACAGTATAAAAAGCAACGTATTCCCTAAGTATTCTTAAAAGGAGAGATCACTTGAAGGGAGTGTGAATATTACGTTGGCAGCTATATATGTTAATAGTGAGATGATGGTGGCTTCAGGTTCACACCGGCGTTCAGCTGTAGCTCTTCAGCGTTAGATGAGGTTATTTCCTCTTGGAGGTAAAGTGGAGGTGGTTTATTCCATGAAAGGACCAACAGATGACTTGGGGACCAACAGGGGGCACTGGGGCCTAGTCCACAAGTTACTCACTGACTGAGTGCTTATAGAAAGAGACCTGTTACTGTGAACCCACCTTTGTTAATAAAGGGCCCAATTTGGGATGGCGGTAGAGCCCGCTAACACTGGCTTTGTTTACACTACATCCGTGATTTATTATATCTGAGGTACTTTTTCACTCAGAAATGTATCGTCTGAGCCTTTGAGGTGAGGACTTTGCGGTAATGTAATGTTTGTAAACATGAGGTAAAAACTAGACGTGTATTTTGAGTGGTGATGGACTAAAGGAGCTTACAAATCAAAACCATCAAGAGTGAATGTGAAGACGCACAAACTTGAGACCGGCCGAATACATTCTGGACCGTAGTTTATAATGGATCACTTGAGTGAGATGGCTTTTGATGATTCTGTTTTATTTTTAATCATCTAATCTAGGAAAGATATGGCTTCACACTTGTAGGACCACCTAGCATCATGCTTGCCTATCCGACGGGCCAAAGCAATTCCAACATCGTCGCCGGGGCATCCAATCACAGAGGTGAATGGAGCTGTTCCAAGATCTCAGACACCCTCCTCCTGCCAGCATGG